>NW_027464595.1:2387500-2695000 GCF_043290135.1 Rhipicephalus microplus | reverse complement strand
AAAAATAATGTTGTTCTTCTTTACTATTTTCACACGGAAAACACAGACACATTTGTGGAACTATATTCTACGGTGGTGGCACATGCCCATTTTGGCTCCTTAGCCTTCCCTTCATTGCCACAGAAAGTTGTCCCCGCGTATAGTGCACCTTCTATCTCGCTCACGCGTAAAGAACTTTGCTATTTTGGGTGGTGTGATGATTGATAGTAACGCATGAGTAATGTACGGCACAGCGCGTGTGCTTTTTGTTGTTCTGCTTTTTATAATTTTTTTCCATTTCACCACCTTTATGTACTCTGACATTTGCAATAAATGTTCAGTCGTAGTTAAGCGCTTCTGTCGTTTGTTCCGTGTATAAGTTGCTGCGATTCCTACCAAGATGAAAAAAAAATATAGCCCATGCCAATAAGTAGCAGTGACACTTGATACACCTGTTTTTATTTTATTTATTTGTTCAAGTTCTCTAAGGGCCCACTAGGGGCAGTACATAGAGGGGGGGGGGGAAACGTACACACAAATTTTGGAGAGAGTAATTATTTGTAGGTTAATACAATTCTACAGTAGAGAAATACAAGCAATACAACAAGAAATACAACATCGGAAAAAGCATAAGTGTTATTCAAAGTCACATCGTTCTAAATACGCGAGCAATTCTGAACTAAACAAAGAAGGTTCAGTTGTATTAGCAATCCTGAAAGGTAATGCGTTCCATTCTTCTATTGGGAATGTTAATGGCAAGTTTTCGTATTTTTTCTCTACAGGCGAAGATGACATTGACTTCGAAAGCGTGATCGCTGCGACTAGAAATATGAGATTGCGGTAAAATATGTGTCCGGGAAAATGACAAGTTAGAATGTTACGGGGTGTGGAAAAACATAATCTGAAAATTAGCCTGCGCACAGCAAGTGGCAGCATTTTCAGCTTTGCTTTCGAAGATAAAAGGCTTTCAAATCGTGAGTATGACGATAAGATGAATCGTGCTGCTATATTGTGAACGGCTTCTGGTAGGCTAGTGAGGCTGGCTTGGGGAGGATGCCAAATAATTGATGCATATTGTAATGAAGGGCACACAAAAAAATTGCATGCTTGGAGCCTGGTGTCCCTGTCGGCCAGATGTAAGCGTGACTTGAGAAAGCCAAGTTTCTTCTGCGCTTTACAAGTAATATATTTTACCTGGTCAGTCCATGTTAGATTCCAATTCATAAGGACGCCGAGGTATGTAATCGTTGTAGCTGAGTCTACTATTTTTCCATTTAGTGTATTAGTATTAGATTGTGAGTTAAAGACAGAATTCAACGTTTAGTGCTTGGTATTTTCATGAATAGTTTGCATATGCCGTATTTACACTATTGTGTTAGTTTATGAAGGCCAGATTATAGCACTTTGACATCATTAGAACCAGCCATTTCTCTGTATGTTACACAATAGTCTGCGAAAAGGTGAACTGTTGAACTAATATTTAGAGCTATGCCATTAATATGTATAAAAATAAACGGGCCTCTTACTCTACCTTGAGTGAGTATGACGACACCAGACGTAACAAGTGTTGAACTGGATATGTTATCATTCAATTTATTCGCCTGAGAACGATGCTTAAGAAATTCCCCAAGCCATCATGTTGTTTCGCTGGGGTTCTACGTCTGTCTGCCATCGTGTGTTATGTTTGAAAAACAAAACAAAAACCGTCCATGTAGGTTGAATAACTTGTGTGGTCCACAGCTGTTCAAACCCGATGGTGCGCAGTACGTAATCGTATCACGAGATGGCAGCTGGCCAATAATTCCTCACACACCACTTCGAGGCATCAAGTGTGCCAGAAGCTCTCCTGAATCCTACAATTGTTGTGAGAGGGCGAAGTATTTGAGGCTCTGTTAAGTAGTGTCTCATAATCGCATCATGGTTTTTGTACGTCGAGAACCAGAAATTATAATTGTAAATTAATCACGAACAAAGAGGGAGGCTTATGTGACACTGCTCAAACACGAAGGAACAACCAGAGAGAAACACCATTAACAACATATTGTTGGCGCAGTACCACACAATACCAATCAGTATAAACAGCACTTTGTTTTGGTTAAGTAAAGCTATGTGCAAAGAAGTTGTGTTCACTTTCATAATTTTTTCTCCCTAATACATGGCCACGACGTGGTCGCCCTTTCATTGCACTTAGAAACATATTTCGAATGCTGTTTGATCCATACTGTTTTGAAACCTCAAAACTTATTGCAAAGTTATGTACATCAGAGGGGCTTAATTCAAGTTTAGTAAGAGCAGGTAGTTTGCACTCGCGAAAAGGAAAAGAGCGTTGCTGTTCCTGTAAGAAAAAAAGAGTTTTGAAGTATTAAGAATAGAAATCGCTACAGCTTCAGGACTTGAAGAGGATTGACCATCAAGAATAAGCGATGAGGGCATAGATGATGCAGTTCTAATCGACCTCTTTAGAACCTGGATAGATTTTTCTCGTAAATGTCGGGAAGGCATTACTGAAGTAGTAGCTCTTAGCCTATTTCATTTTGGCTTCTAATTTACTTTTCAATGCAATAATGAAGAAACATAGCCATAACCAGCCCTTTGCGATAGGTGGAGAGACGATAAAAGTTGTAAAGCAATAAGTCTACTTAGGACAGATAGTAACCGCAGAGACGAACCATGAGAACCTAATAACTAGAAGAATAATGATGAAGTGGATCACATTCGGCAAGCATTCTCAAATCATGAATAGTAATCTGAGGACGACACACGAAACATTAGAAAGAGAAACGATAGGTGTAACCTTAAGAAAAAAGAAGAGACTAGAGTAGGGGAGGATACAAACTGGTGTTAATAATATCATAGTTGATATCAAGAAAAAGAAATGAACATGGGCCGGACAGGTAGGCAGGATAATCACTGGTCATCGGGGTAAATGACTGGATCCCCCCCTCCCCCCAAACGCAAACACAAGGGAGGGACGATGACATGGGCCGGGCACGTAGGCAGGATAATCGCTGGTCATTAGGAGAAATGACTGGATTCCCAAAGAACGCAACCGCAAGGGAGGGACGATGACGAAGTTTTATCGTTCGGTTTTCAGTTTTCTTGGCTGGTGAAAGTTTTCACATTTTCTTTGTGTCGTCGTGTATCTTTGGCACCCAGCCCGCCGAGTACTGGTCCTCAAGACCTCTGCTCTGCTGGAGGGGGGGGGGGGTCCCTCCCTGCACATTTTGCTATAGAGGAGATGGTGGTGGACCTGCCTAGAGGCATTGGTAGACCTGACATTGCAAGGAAGCGGCTCAATTCTTCAGTGACATCAAAAGCTGCCGATTCCGAGTCTGATGCTACGTCGGATGACTCAGATGCATTTCTACCTACTAAGCATCGACGGCCAAAAAGGAAGTCGGCGCCATCGTCCTCAAGTGAAGAGACTTTAATATACAACAGTCGTGACTACGACAGTTGCTTATGTGCTTGTCGACGTCATGGTAAGCCTGAACACTATCTCTAAACAGAAGCTTCATGAATTTTTCTTAAACCTTGTCCCTGGTCTGATACAAGAGGTTCGAGTGAATCCCAGGAAAAATATCATTGCCGTAGACACAACAGATGAGAAGATAGTGCAAACCTTGCTAGGAATATCTCAGCTATGCAACATCTACGTGCGGGCTTTTGTTCCACAGGGTACTAATGTAACAGCAAGGGTTATATCGGATGTAGACCTGGAACTTTCAGACGTTGTTTTGAAATGTATGATAGTTTGCACGCCACCATGCAGAGTCATCAGCGCTTGAAGGTTTGGCTCTTCGAAGTGTGTGAAGATTCTTTTCGTGTGCGAAAAGCTACCTAGTCAAATAAAGGCGGAACTAGTGAGGTACCCTGTCCGACATTTCATACCAAAGCCTCTAAAATGCCGCAAATGTCTGAAGCTTGGACATGTACAGGATTTCTGCACAAGTGTTGGGGTCTGTGCTAAATGTGGCACAAATAACAACGTGAAACGTTGCAACAGTGCGACATCTCACTGCACTAACAGTATTGGCGAACACTTGGCAACGGACAAAGAATGTCCCAAGCTAAAGAAAAAAATGGAATGTCGTGAAAGAGAAGGCTAAAAAGATATCATCACGAGAAAATACGCCAAGCCATAGCACCCGTCAAGTAGCTGGCAATGGCACAACTGAAGATGCACCTGTACTTCCGAAGACTAGTATAGTCAGGGAGAATGTAACCGACGAAGGGAGGTGCAATTGCACCATTTCGGCTACATCGTGGCCGGAGTCACGATCAAAGCCGTCGGACACAACCTCTTCAAAGGTCACGCTTCATAATGTTTCGGAACCAGCATCCGCCAAGGCCATGCCTGTAGTAGAAAATACTGTAAGCAGGGCACCATAAACAGCTCCAGCCAACGATGATGCCCAACTTGTAACCATGTTTAAGATGATTGTTAACTTCGTGAGACCTCTCATCACGCGTTGTCAAACACCCGCAGCATTAGCCACACAACAACTCTTGGAGGCTCTCGTTGCAGTTCTTGACAGTATTCACTAAAGAGAACATGAACACCTGTCGCAAGCCCCGTCCCCATGTGCTGCAATGGAACGTCAGGTCGCTACGACCGCGCCATTCTAATCTCGTTCTTAGGCTTCTTGCAAAGAAGAATCCGCCGGATGCTATAGCTCTCCAAGAAACCAATGTGTGAAATGATGTGCTCAGAGTTCCGGGTTACGTGGGCATTCACAGTTTCCCGATGCATGGTGATGACGTGTGCATCTTTCCAGTGTGCAGACACCACGCATACACGAAATGCTTCGAAAGCGTCATCGCACATACAATCTGATGTTCATTTCGCAGTGATCGACGCAAGTGACCACTGTGAGGCTGACTTAGAATGTGTAGCAGTTGCTATTCGGCAACACAAGTACGACTGTGGCAAGCATATATTTTCAGCCCACGCAATTTTCGGACATCACATTGCTGGAGTGCCTGCTATCTCGGTGTGGCTCGTCATTTCTCCTGTGTGGAGATTTCAATGCCCATCATTTTCGTTGGTGGTGTCGCCCACAAGACAATCGTGGAGTGGAAATCAATGAGCTCATTATTAAACATGATCTGCAGACCCTTATAGACGGCTCATTCACATTTGTCGACAGAGGAAAGGAATAATCCACCATTTATCTTGCCATATCAATGAGAGATCTTCGTCTTACTTGGTCAAGCGAAGCTGACCCATGCGGTTCAGATCATCTGCCCAATTGGCTGGTTTCAGAGAATTCTCCTAGCAGCCAGAGTGCTGCCTACACAATGACAAATTGGGACAATTTCTTTGACCTGATTGTGGGGGCGCCATTACACGATAACCTGTTTAAACTGGTTGCTGTTCTAACTGCAGCAAGCTACAGTACGACGACTGCGAAGCATAGACAAGCCAATCCTTGACCTAAAGCTCTTGAGACTACGTGCTTGTCGACGACGTGCTTACAAGAGGGCCCAGCGTTCCAAAAGAAGGTCTGATTGGACACTTTATAACCGCTTAGATGCACCCATCAGGCGGCTGAAAAAACTTTGTCGAAGAAACTGGGCCGCATTCTGTAGCTCGATGCATATGGCGAGCTGTTTTGGGAGTGTATGGAGCATAATGAAGGCTCTCCGAATACCTGAGGTCCACAAGAACCCAACTACAGCAATGTTTATCATGGCTAGACGATCTCCGAAAATTCTGGCGGAAGATTTTGCCAATATTTTCACCTGTCCTATGTCAAAAGACAACGCCAGTCATCGTTCCGTACCAATTTTACACGGACCTGCATGCGAGATTGATGAGGCAGAATTTACCCTGGCCGAGCTGCGTCATGCGCGTAGCCTCTGTTACCGTCGCATTGCCCCAGGAGAAGATGGTGTTACGTACCAAGCCTTGCGAAACATTGATGAGGTCTGTCATCAAAGTATCCTGGACGAATACAACAAAGTGTGACAAACGAGTCTCATTCCTGCTGAATGGAAATCGTCTGTGGTGAAGCCAATTTTCAAGCCTGGTCGTTCTGCACAACTTCCGAAGTCATACCGGCCAATATCACTAACTTCTAATTTTCGAACATATGGTGCTTTTTTGTCTGGACGCCAGATTACAGAAGCTCACTTTCTTCCCTGGTGTCATGAGCGGATTTCGTCGCCACCATTCAGCACTCGACAGCATAGCAGATCTTGTATCATCGCTTCAATCTGCTCGAGCAAACAGACATTCTGCGTATGTTCTATTTCTTGACATATATCAAGCGTTTGACTCGGTGCCACCTAAGGCGATTATTTGTGCACTAATTAATGGAATAATTTCAGGTCCTCTGTTACACTTTCTGCGCGATTTGCTATCTAAGCGGAGAACGAAAGTGCACATTGGAAAAGTACAGTGTCACCCTCTTGCTGTTAAATGAGGCGTCCCGCAAGGCAGTATCTTGTCACCGCTTCTCTTTAACAGCATACTTGCTGGACTTCCAAGCTGATTACTACAGGAATTTGACTTTCCTATAGGCATTGCGATTTATGCTGATAACATCGCACTCTGGGTCAGTGGTCCGTCACACCATGGTCGACGTCTTCGTGGTATATTGGGCGAGCACTGAATGCAACTTCAGAATACTTGGTGGAAGATGGCCTGCAGGTCTCACCTGCGAAGTCAGCTGCGATCGCGTATCATCCAAGGTAACACGCTCGTCGAAGCCTTAGCAGGGTTTACCTCGGAGATACACCGATACAGAGGGTGCACCAACATCGCTACCTGGGTGTCGTCATCGATGATCGCCTTTCTTGGCGCCCTGCTGTTAAAACTGTGAGGTGGAAATCACTGTCCCTGTTGAAGTATGTAGCCGCCCTGATTGCTAGGGGTGAGGGCATTGACCAGAGACGGCACTACAGGTTTACTAATCAGATGTACTCTCTTGCGTGATGTATGCCTTGCCAATGTTCAGTGTACTGCCTGATTCAATGTCTCAGCTGGAGCGGGATCATTGTGTTGCCCTTCGAGTACTGTTTGGCTTGCCTCGTGAAGCACTATCCATCCCACTACTGACTGAAGCACACAAGTGTCCACTAAGGCTGCAAGCTGACCAGAGAGCGCTACATCATATTGAGCGCTTGAACCGAGCTTCACATGGCGAGACACTCCTTAACAGGCTGTTGCAGTGCCCACTTTCTTGGAAGGGTAAAATGCCGGCTTTGTTCAATAACATTACTGGCGTTTCCGGCGAAACTATTGAGTGTACAACATCGACAGAGCACAGACAATGATCCTTCCCTACCTACTTGTCAATTCCAGGAATACGCAAAAAGTGTGACTAACGTGATTCGTAACTACACCAAATAGCCCATATACACCTATTTGAAAACTTTGAAGACTATGCAAAAGTATTTACGGACGCTTGTGTACGAAGCGATGGCCTGAGCGTTTGTGCAGCTTTCTTCTGCCTTTTAACCGATATCAGGCGTTTGTATAAAGTACCGCACCCCTCATCGTTGGTGACCGCCTAGCTAGCAGCGATAGACGTCACCCTTAAGTACGTACAAGAAGGGTTACCAGCATCGCAGGTTGTCATCCTCACAGACTCTTGTGGTGCCCTTAGCAGACTCACCAGCAAGGAAACCGACAGCCCTATTCTGAGCAGCATGATGAAATCCATTAGCAATATTCGGCCACGTGGGGTATGCCTTGCTGCACAGTGGGTACCTTCGCACGTGGGTATTGAGGGCAATAAAGAAGCGGATCTCCTTGCTTCTTCATGCAACCATGACGACTGTGACTGTTCGGGAATTCTATGTACGATGGACAACGCTCGTCTGCTTGTACGCCGACACCTTCGAAAGCAGCACCCAGACCAGCGTGTGACGAATAGATCGTTCCCTCCCCATGGTCGTGGCCGTGGCTTGCCTCGTAGTTCCCGAGTGCTGCTGTACAAACTAAGAGTGGGCTCTGTGCTGGTGTGTGAACGATTACGCCGTCAAGGGTGCATCGACAGCCCATTGTGCGCAGCTTGTGGCTCCTGCGAAGCACTGGAGCATCTCGTAGTGCACTGTCCCACATTTGCTACGCAGTGGTCTTTCCTGATCAAAAAATATAAATTCCTATAGGACTTTAGTGCGTGACTCTAGAGGACTGCCTCTTTGCGAGTGGTAGTGCTTCCCGACGCGACCAGGCCCACCTAGCTCTCCTTACATTTATGAACCAAAATGAGCTGGCCACCCGTTTATAGGCAGTCCTTCTTTTTCTTTTTTATTGTTTTCATTTATGTATTGTTTTACTCATACTCGTCGAAGTCGTTGTCTTTTTTTCCCCTTCTTCATCTTCTTTCCCCTTTCTTCCCTCTAAAATTTGCTTCTTCTGTTTCTTTCCTCCTCCCGAAAGAGTGAGCGGGCATTGTGCCCCTCCAAGTAGCAGCTGCCAGCTTGCTCTCTCCCTCTTTCTTCTGTGTCCTAGTGTATCTGTGTATGCAAATCAAATAATAATAATAAATATTATTACTAACGTAAGCAGGGGAGACAGAAAGTTAGGTTTGCCGCTGAGATTTTTAAGGCACGTATAACGTTGACAGCGGGAAGCTAAAGGCCGAGATTATTGGCGCATCATGAGACAAACCTTTGCCCTGCAATGGGTGTAGTCAGGCATATTGATGGTGATGTTGAACCATTACACTTGGAATGACAATATTTAGGTAAGCACTTTATGTGACAACTGAGATGAATGATATTTTTATGGTACCATGGGCGTCTTGGATTCTTTTTATATGTTTTAAGGCACATAAAGCTCAATAGGCATTTACGCACATTGTCATAAAACTTTAGATGGAGCGCATAAGTACATTTTGAAATTAGCTACAACAGTATAGTTCCTTAAGAAATCAAGCTAAAGTGTCCAGCACAAAAGTGTTATCAACTTTAAGAAATGTCGAAACAAATTTGGGCTCAGCTGTTTGAAGAAAACACGCCAAATATAAGCCGACTTTAACATATGTATGGGTCAAAAGAAGTTTTGAAGACTTCACATTTTACACCGTGTGGTACGAGCACGCAGCCCTATAACAAAATAAGGCAGCAGCTAATACGTTTTCATTCGATCTCGCGAAAGTGCGAAACGCTAGTGTATGGAAATATGTCCGCTCTCTGGAAAAGAACAGTGCTGTGTGTAGCGATATCACAGCGCATAAAAGGGTACAAGAGCTGTTCTCTGATGCCTGTTTTCTAAAATAGCAGGCGTGCTAGCAGTCCCGACCGCGCCCTTATAATCAAACTTCACAGTTTGGGATTGAGTCTTGCAGCGGAGTATCTTTTCATACTCCTTCGTCCAGCAAAACAGAGAAAGGGCTTCTTCTTCGGTTGAAAAGCGATCACTGTCAGGCATCGCTCGCGAAGTGGTGTTATCGCACGCACCCTCCGAGCGATAGAGACGGGCAGCTTGTTGCATCTATGCTTCAGCAGGGTTCTTCTGTCACGCTCACGAGCTTCTATCCGCGGGAATTTAATGAAATATTCCGTAGCAGCTTTCTTTATTTTTGTTCTAGATCGCACTCCACTGCAGTCCCTTCACTACAATTCTTATCAAGTATATCTCTTCAAATGTTATGTCTTCATAAAGCACATGAGCAAGGTTAAGGCGACGCGTTGAGCCTATCGAAATTTCAAGCTTGCGGGTTACAGTGTGTTGTTTCTACTTCCGCAATCGGAAACTCGGAAAATGCAGTGAAATCACAAGTTCATCGCGCATGATAGTCATGCGAAACAACAAGAACAACGGGGGTGGAGGCGGGGGGGGGAATGCATAGCATGGCAGGGTAGAAAACAGTCTACGACTGATATTTTTCGTATATGGACTTTTCGAGAGTATGTGCCCCAATCATGTCACGAGAATCACCGTTCTAGCGTCACGAAGAGCCCTAAAAAACAAGAGACGCCAAGGGAGAGTAATGCGCTAATGGTGCATCTTCAGAGCTGTTTTAAGGCCCCTATATACCCAGGGCATGAAAACACTGATACAAGAGATCAGTCAAGACACCGTAAACGCCGCTCTGAATAATCTTAAAGCTGCAGAAAAGAAGGTCAAGTGATCTACTTCATGCGCAGCTTTCCCTCTTGGCTTAAAACAAGACAAACAGCAGCACGCCGCAATTATTGCGTTGAGGCGGTGGTGGCATGCCATAATGTCCTGGCGGGGTGCGAACGGCGTAAGCAAAACTGAGCGGTGGCGTCGTCGCGGTGCAGCGGCGCGCAGCTCTAGCGAGAACTATGTGTGTCGCTACCTTGAAAACGTTATCTAGGGACCTAACCTCGTGCTTGTTGCTCCTGCCTTTAGCGGGAGCAGTGTGAAACAGTGTTTACACGCGGCCGGTCACGTACATTGATTGATGATTGATATGTGGGGTTTAACGTCCCAAAACCACCATATGATGATGAGAGACGCCGTAGTGGAGGGCTCCGGAAATTTCGAACACCTGGGGTTCTTTAACGTGCACCCAAATATGAGCACACGGGCCTACACCATTTCCGCCTCCATCGAAAGTGCAGCCGCCGCAGCCGAGATTTGAACCCACGACCTGCGGGTCAGCAGGACGGCCGATAACGGACAAGACGCGACCATAGCAAGTTTGATGAGGACGCCTCTAAAGGCTAAATCTGCAATAGAATTCGGTCTCTTTAGTTGACGCCTTTTCAAATGATTATAACACCTTAATGAACATCAAAAATAGGTCGTTCACGAAAATTTTATTAGAGCGTAAGTGGGGGGAAACGCCGAAACGAAGCTTCATTATACGGAACAGCAGAGTAGAAAAGCTACCAGGTTCATTATCAGATCCTGCAAAATCACCATGAATAAATAACAATGACATAATACACGAACAGTAATACTCTAACATTTTAGCTTTTGTGTTAGTCAGAACTTTCATCCACGATTTATTTATGTGCCATCATCAATGAATAAGTGTAAAAAGAGATTAAGAAAATCATGGGCTCATTTGGAAAACTTGTTGCAATTAGTGTGTGCTTCCCCCACAATGTGTGCGCCTGTAAAGTTGTATTTTTTTAAGAACACGTGAGTGAGTGGTATAAAAATTTTACTCCTCATGTGCGATGGTATTTTGCGGGAAGGGGCTACATGCACCCCAGGCGGGAATAAAAGTTAATACAAGCAAACTTCCTTCATTAGCTCATTTGTTTCTGTTATAGAAGAGTTTGCAATGGTGAAAGAAAACTTGGCCTCTAAAAAAAAGTGGCTGTGCCCCAATAAAATTCTCATTAGGTTCATTAGAGAAAAAAAAAGTTTACAAAAGCTTGGGCGATAGAGTACAGAAAACTGTACCGAGACCTATCGGAGGACTCTCGTCAAGAAAAAAAAATTAAGCCCATGTGAGAAAAACTTGTGCCGTCCAAGCATTCCCAAAATGTAGCGAAGGCGATATACCTGCGCGTAGGTTGTGTCAAATTGTGCGAATGGAGTGCACTAGTGTATACAAGGACATGGGAGAACAGCTTGTGTATGGATTGTTACGCTGATGTATAAATCGCTGCAGTGTATTTCACACGTGTGTGAGTCTTAATGGATACGACAAGTACATTGCCACAAAAAATACGTTTTTCAGATAGAAATACCAGATGATGCGTTAGCAAGACTTTTTAATTCTGTTTTTTTTGTGGCCAGTACTTCTAATTAGGCACCACGTTATCCGCTCTTTGCAGGGTGGTTGTTCATTTTTCAGTGCTTTTTCATAGTGTATTTCCGTGAGCAGCAAACTGAGTGCCACAAGATCAGTTTCTCTTCAAATCAAGGTTGCAGAGCATAACATTGAGGAAAGAGAAAAGGACAATTGGTAGCTCAGCTTGTCAACAATATCATAAAGATTTGCTTTTCTTACCGAAACAAAGAAATTTGTGTACACTTAGTGCATGCGGTATAGACCATTGGTGACATCCGGTTTCTTCCACCAATGTGCCTTAATAGACCCTTTCACTGTATACAAACACAGCACCTCGGTGAAATTCGGTTTCGCCAACGATGCACCAAAATGACATCGGTGGGCAAGAAGAGCCTTAGAAAATATACCGTTGATTTTCTACACTGTTGTTCTCTTATTTGGCAAAATGTATTGATATAAATGTTTTTTTTGAGTTACATACCAATTATAAGGGATTCTCTTGCACTTTCCGCACGTTCCTTTTATTGGAAAAACTAAAGGGATACATTTATTACAATTAAAATAAACTTAAGAGCGTGCTTCCGGTTTTGACATTAGGAGCTGTTTAAATGAGGTGACCGTAAGTTTTCTGAGGTACAACGTTCGTGACCGTGAAACCGTCTCTAACAACGGTGGGCAAGAAGAGCTTTAGAACATGGCCCGTTCCTTTTCGACACATTTATTCCCTTATGTGGCAAAATATAATGAAATAATGTTTTCTTGAGCTACATAAAAATTATGAGCTATTCTCTTGAACTTTGTGTACGCTCCTTTTATTGGAAAAACTAAAGGAAGACATTTCTTACATTCAAAAGGAACTTGAAAATGTGTTTTCGTCGAAAATATCCCTACTGTCGTGCCAATTACGGTACCAATTACGGTATTGATACTGTACACCATACCAATTACGGTATTGATACTGTAAAGAAGAAGAAGTACTCCGGCGCAGAGGCAGCAGCATCGAGTGTGCAGCAGCGGCTCGAGCTCGGAAATTGCGGCTGGTGCATCGCCTTCCAAGCCTTCCAAGCATCAACCTTTCTGCTTAATAAATCTCCTTTATAATTGGTGGAGCCGTGCCGCGTACCGTCCCTTACACCTTCACGCTAGCATCCTGGAACTCCGTTCTCGACGGCTACCTTCTGCTATGCCGGACGCCGATCAGCAGACGCTTCCATCTCTTCCGGCCACCTGTCCAGGCAGTGTTCCTCAGCGGGAGCCTCCAATCTTCGGTATAACAGATGACAACGACGTTGAAGATTGGCTCTCGACTTTCGAACGGGTGAGCACTTTAAACAGATGGACGGACGCGGACAAGTTGACACGCGTGTCGTTCTACCTCGCGGGTGTAGCCAGCCTTTGGCTTAGAAACCACGAGGCAGACGTCCGAACGTGGCCGCAATTTAAAACGTCGATTGTAGCAGTCTTCGATCGACCTGCCGTCGGAAAATTTTGTGCCGAGCAACGTTTACGCACACGCGCACAAGAAACGGGTGAAACATTCACAAGTTACATAAAAGACGTCGTCGATTTGCGCAGACGCGTAAACGCCTGCAATGACGGAAGCTGAAAAATGTAAGCACATCCTCAAAGTGATTGACGACGACGCTTTTCAAATGCTCTTGGCGAAAAGCCCGACCACTGTTAACGACGTAATTAGCCTCTGCCAAAGCTACGATGAATTGCGGAAGCAGCGAGCTCTGACAAGACGTCTTCCAACGCACAATTTGACATCGCTGTCTAGTGCGATCAGTGGTCATGACCAAGCGTCACTAATAGCCTAAATAAAAGCATTTGTCCGCGAAGAAGTTGCCCGACAGCTTTCCTTGGTGCCTTTCACACCAGAACCCACCACAACTTTACCATCGTCTCTACGTGGCGTCATTCAAGGAGAGGTCGCCGAGGCCTTACCAGCTGCTCGCGAGCCTAATCTTGTGGCTGCTCCTCTCACCTACGCCGCGGCTGCAGCCATGCCAACTCGCAAGGCGCCTGCGCCTCCGTTCCAGCCTCGCGCGAGCTATCCCCCAGCTCCAGTTCACTGGACCAGCACTAACACCGCCACCGTGGCGCACCCTCGACAGTCACCCGATATGTTACGCTTGTCGATACCCCGGACACGTCGCAAGGTATTGCCGCCGCCGGACGCATATCACCAATGAAAACCGCCGTGAGCATTTCTTCCCGCTTGACTCCAACGCGCGATATGGTTCCTCCACTCCAATGCTAGCCTGTTACCAGGACGACCACCGCCCTCGGTCGGGACGTCTTCGCCCGCCCTCTCCACGCCGCCGCTCGCCTTCCCCTATGCGTCGACGGCCCGCGCCTAACGAGGAGGAAAACTAGACGACGCAGTTCCTGAGGCAAGAACTGCGCAAGTTTCGGTTTGCCCAAGTCCTCATTTGTCACCTACCAATGTTATTGATGTGTTCGTCGAAAATATCCCTACTGTCGCTCTTGTAGATACCGGTGCAGCTGTTTCTGTTATAGATTCTGGATTTTGCCGCTCAATACGTAAGGTTACGACGCCTTTCTCCGGATTATCGCTTCGCACAGCCAGTGCTCAACCTGTTCAACCGACCGCCGTGTATACAGCCCACGTGACAATTCAGGACGTTTTCTATACGATAGACTTCGTGGTTCTTTCATCGTGCTCCCATAATTTTATCTTGGGATGGGACTTTTTGTCCCGTCATAACGCCGTAATCGACTGTGCTAGGGCTGAGGTTGAATTTTGCTCACTGGATGACCAAGCCTCCGTCGACACCCAGTCTGCCACTAAACTTGTCGTTAGCGATTACACCTGCGTCCCTCCATGCTCTTTTGCGTTCGTGCCAGTTTTATGCAGCGCCATATCCGACGGCACGGTCTTCTTCACACCATCTCCAATATACGTCGCCCGAAAAGCCCTCCCCCTGCCTTTTGCTGCTCTCGATCTTGTAGAAGGCTCAACCACAATGCCAATTTATAATCAAGAGTCGTCGTCTTTATCCCTACTTTGTCACGAGTGCCTTGGCCACGTCGAGACAATCAGTTCTTCCAGAATTATATCCGTCCTCGATGAGGTGCCTTCTACCTCCATCTGTGAACTGGCTGTCGTCTCAGCGCCTGACTCAACGTCGGCAAACATATTTCAACCATTCATCACTGCAGATTTGACATCTTCGCAGCGTTCACAACTCCTAACCATTCTTGAGAGCTACCGCCATTCTTTCGACGTTGAACAAACATCTCTCGGCCGTGCCTTAGCAGTAGAACAACACATCGACACTGGGTCGCACTCACCGCTGCGACAACGACCATATCGCGTGTCCGCTACAGAACGCCGCGTCATTGCTGACCAAGTAGACGACATGCTTCGCAGAGGCGTCATTCGACCTTCACAGAGCCCATGGGCGTCTCCGGTGGTCCTCGTCAAAAAGAAAGACGGTTCTATTCGTTTCTGTGTCGATTTCCGGCGATTGAACAAGATCACGCAGAAGGATGTCTATCCACTACCGCGCATTGACGATGCTTTGGACAGTTTACAGGGTGCCGAGTTCTTTTCCTCGTTAGACTTGCGGTCAGGCTACTGGCAGGTGCCTAAGGCGGAGGCCGATCGCCCCAAAACCGCTTTTGTCACGCCAGACGGCTTATATGAATTCACCGTCATGCCCTTCGGACTTTGCAATGCACTTGCAACGTTCGAACGAATGATGGACAACATTCTGCGTGGACTAAAATAGAAGATATGCTTGTGTTACCTCGATGATATCGTGGTCTTCGCCCTTAACTTTGACACACACTTACGTTGCCTTCAGCATGTCCTTACTTGCTTAACTAACGCCGCTTTGCAATTAAACCTAAAAATGTCGATTTGCCATGCGTAACTGAACATTTTGGGTCACGTTGTTTCCAAGGAAGGCATCCTCCCGGATCCCGAGAAATTGCGAGCTGTCACGGCGTTTCCCAAACCTGCCACCATCTAAGAACTTCGAAGTTTCATCGGCTTGTGTTCGTATTTACGGCGACTCGTCCGAAACTTCGCGTCTATTATATCACCTCTCACGCAACTTCTCAGCAACTGTAAAGACCTCTTATCGTGGTCCCCTGCCTGCGACGAGGCTTTCACCACCTTGCGACGGCTTCTCACGACGCCACTCATTCTACGCCATTGCGATCCTGAAGCTCCAACTGAAATCCACACCGACGCCAGTGGTGTAGGCCTGGGTGCTGTGCTCGCACAGTGTAAACCGGAGCATCAGGAATGCGTCGTGGCATACGCTAGTCGCACACTTACCAAGGCTGAGAGCAACTACAGCATCACAGAAAAGGAGTGCCTGGCCATTGTGTGGGCCCTTGGAAAGTTTCGCCCATATCTATATGGTCGTTCTTTTGACGTCGTGACCGACCACCACGCGCTGTGCTGGCTTTCTACGTTAAAAGACCCATCTTGCCGCCTCACTCGCTGGGCGTTGAAAATTCAAGATTACGACATACGCGTGGTTTATCGGTCAGGACGGAAGCATGCTGACGCCGACGCCCTTTCCCGTTCCCCCCTGTCCCAGAATGCCACAGCTGACTCCGCTTGCGATTCCACATTGTCATCGCTTGACTTTGACACCATTGCTATCGAACAACGCAATGGCCCGTGGACTGCGTCTCTCCTCAATCATCTCTCCGACACTTCTGAACTCCCAAAGACGCGAACGCTCCAGCGCCAAGTTCCACACTTCTCGATGCGTGACACGCTTCTCTATCGACGCAACTATGCACCAGAGGGACGCAAGTGGCTGCTTGTCGCTCCACGAACCCTGAGGTCACAGACTTGTTCCTCTTTCCACGCTGACCCACAATGTGGCCACGCAGGAGTCTTCAAGACCTACGAAAGGCTTCGACATCGCTACTACTGGCGTGGTATGTATACCTTCGTCCGCAACTTCGTCCGCTCTTGTGCCGAATGTCAGCGCCGAAAATCTCCACCACACGCCTCCGCCGGTGAACTGCAGCCTTTACCATGCTTTTCCCGACCCTTTGAACAGGTTGGAATAGATATTTATGGGCCACTTCCATTGACTCCGACTGGCAACAGGTGGATAATAGTTGCTATCGACCACCTAACGCGCTATGCTGAGACCGCTGCTCTTCAAACGGCTACAGCACAGGAGGTTGCCACTTTCCTACTGCGTCATTTTGTGTTGCGTCATGGAAGCCCTCAAGAACACCTCAGTGACCGCGGCCGCGCCTTCTTGTCCGAGGTCATTGAAAAATTGCTCGCTGAGTGTGCTATTGTACATCGCACATGTACCGCTTACCACCCTCAAACTAATGGGGCTACCAAGCGCTTTATTCGTACTCTCGGTGACATGCTATCTATGTATGTGACGCCTGACCACTCTAACTGGGACTTAGTCCTCCCATTTATTACATACGCCTATGATACGGCAACCCAAGGGACAACAGGCTTCTCCCCTTTTTACCTCCTCTACGGCCGTCACCCCTCCCACACTATTGACACCATTCGGCCCTATCGACTGGACGCGTCCGAGTGCCTACCAATCTTGGACGCCGCCAGACACGCAGAAGAATGCCGCGAGTTAGCTCGTCGCTTTACCTGCGATGACCAAAACAGGCAAAAAGCAATTCATGATGCCCAGACCTCAACTCCCTGGGTGCTCTTATATGGGTGCTCTTATATGGCTGTCAGTGCCGCATCGCACACCTGGGCTCTCTTCCAAACTTCTGCCAAAGTACGATGTTCCATATTGTATTCTCGAACAAACTTCGCCAGTAAACTACCTCATTGAGCCTCTTACGCCACCATCAGACTTGCGACGTCGCAACCGCGAGGTTGTACACATCCAGTGGCTCAAGCAGTACCACGGTTCAACGCCGCCAGCACAGGACTAAGTCGCCAGGATGGCTCCTTTTTTTCTCTTTGGGGCCATTGTAAAGAAGAAGTACTCCGGCGCAGAGGCAGCAGCATCGAGCGTGCAGCAGCGGCTCGAGCTCGGAAATTGCGGCTGGTGCATCGCCTTCTAAGCCTTCCAAGCATCAACCTTTCTGCTTAATAAATCTCCTTTATAATACCAATACCGAAACGGCCAGGAGAGCTAAAGTCGTAGGCGGCTAGATGGATAGATAGATAGATGAATATATATATATATATATATATATATATATATATATATATATATATATATATATATATATATATATATATATATATATATATATGTGTGTGTGTGTGTGTGTGTGTGTGTGTGACGCTACGATGAATGGGAGACGTGGCCTGGCTCATACCCCATGTTTTTACCATTCTGCACTTCTTCCTCCTCTACTTCTACCAACCATCACTTCATACGTCACACGATTCCCCCTCCCCCTGAAAGAAAGCGTGGATTACGAACAATAAAAAGTAAACAAAGAGAGGTTAAAAAGTCACAAATGTCATAGTTCACAATTAGTTCTGTGCTCCAGGGAAGTTCCGTAAACTTTCAGACTTCAGGGGAGAGTGCAATAGTCCGGTTAACGCAGGAGTTCGGGTGGGAGAGGCTGGTGGTTGCGTCCTGGATAACACAAAAATGCTTTGAACGTGGAGATAAGGGTAATCATAGCTGGCATTCTTGTGAAGAACGAACGAGGTTCGAACATCTTGCAGAGTCGACAGTTCCAATGTTCTAGGCATCGAATTCCTCATCGTGGCTGATACACAGGCCGTGCAAGCAGCTTGCGTGAGCGTTGATCGAGGTTGATTGGCACTGCCTGTGTTTATGCCGAGTACAAGGGGTGCTTTTGTGGCTTTTGGAAATTTTTCTATGGCGATGTCGCAGATGGTTTGATGGAAGGCACATTCTTGATCTTTGGTGGAGAATGTATCCACCACGATGGGCCTTTTTGCAATGTTCTTCAAGCCTTAAGAGTGCACTCGATGAAGTTTTGTTTCGCCGTTGACAATGTTGAAGTATGCGTTGACGTTGTAATTTCTTCGTTTCGTCAACTTGCTTGTGGTGTGACATTGATCGTGTTGCTCCAGGATTCTTAGCGAGTCCTCCGCAGGCTTCTGCGACGCCAACCAATGCAACTGTTTCCGGCGCAAGATAATGTGGCGGGTTTGATGCACTTGAATCTTCTGTATTTATAAACCGTTCATTGTTGGTCGTTGCCTGAAGCGTACTTATGTCATCAGAAGTCGCACCTGCGGTTTTGTTTTCATTATATGCAGTGAGGTTGTATACTGGATTCACATCGCTTCGATCTTGTGATTGATGAACACTCGACGCTTCTGCAGAACACTTTTCTTCACAAGATGCTGATTGTGAACGCTTTTGTCTCTGTGGAACTGCTGAACAAAATACTTTCAACAAATGAGATTCCTGTGAACATTCGTTGTCTGGGTTGGTTTCGTGCGGGTTTACTAACTCGTCATGCGTAAATGCTACGATCTTGTGAGGTGCTTCATCAGGTTTATCAGTAAAGTTGATGAGAGGAGATGAAACTACTGAGCTGAATACTTTGAACGAATGATGTTTCTGTGAATATTTATTGCCTGGTTTGGTTTCTTGTGGATTGACTAACTCGTCGTGCGTAAATGCCGTCACGCGTCCGAAGCCGTGTAGGCCATGTGTGCGACACGAAGCATCCTGTGATTCGGGTTGTTTTGTAATACCTGAAGTATTATGGTGCCGTAAATACATTGGAAATGCCGATTTATTTGCCCGTGAAAAATCCAACCGTAAGTCCGGTCTTTTGGCAAAATGGTCTACATTCCTATTGGCATACGGTGGCATTACCTTCTCTGCTGCGACGTGCAAGTCCCTAGTTGGTGTTGTAATGCGTGAAGTGTATTTGGACGAGTCATACGATGGTACCATGGTGGAATATTTACTCTGAAGTCTTGTTTGGGAAATACGCTTACTGCGGGAAGACTTCACGTAACTGTGATGGTTGAGTTGAAGAGACTTCAGCTGATGAGGTATGTACAGGTCTTCATCGTATTTTTTGAAACGGGTGATCATTTCTTCTTTGATTTTTTGCCATGACTCGTCGTTCTCGAATATGTGAATAAGGTAAAATTTAAATGCCTCACCGGTGACGTAGTCGCTGAAGTTCATAACCATCTCGCGTTCTGACCAAGATGCAGCGGTAGCGTGGAGTTCAAACAGGTTGAACCAGTCCTGCACGGGTCCGTCGTCCGCTGATCCGGTGTACTTGGGGATGTCGAGGTCAGCCGATGGTTCTGTCATGGTGCTGGTCGTTGTCCTCCTAGGCGATGATTCGGTGGTCAATGTACGGTCAGGGCGTCTTCTGGGGAACTGCGTCGGTGACGAGTGACTGATGAAGGGGCAGGCAGGTCTCCATCCTGTCGACTCGTGTGACGCTACGATGAATGGGAGACGTGGCCTGGCTCATACCCCATGTTTTTTCCATTCTGCACTTCTTCCTCCTCTACTTCTACCAACCATCACTTCATACGTCACACACACACACACACACACACACACACACACACACACACACACACACACACACACACACACACACACACACACACACATATATATATATATATATATATATATATATATATATATATATATATATATATATATATATATATATATATTATATATATATATATATATATATATATATATATATATATATATATATATATTGAAATAACTTGAAGATAGCACATAAGAAAAGGATCGTATTTACTAACGTTTCGGCCGTGGCACGGCCTCTGACGAAGGCCGTGCCACGGCCGAAACGTTAGTAAATACGATCCTTTTCTTATGTGCTATCTTCAAGTTATTTCAATATAGAAAATACCCGGACCTGTCGTGCCTTCCCTTCAAGTTCTATATATATATATATATATATATATATATATATATATATATATATATATATATATATATATATATATATATATATATATATATATATATATATATTGCTACATGCATGGGTATTGACATTATAGGGGGCGACGCGCGTGTGTGCCTGACGAGGAAGACGAAGGGCTGTCTCGGCTCGATCGCTGGTGAACCGGGCACGCCATTACCGCTGGTTTGGAATATATTTCATCCCCAGCCTCGTCGTTACGGCGTCTCTTCTTTTCCGTAACATATTTGGTGGAAGTGGAACGTTCCCCGTCTTCACCACGAAGCTTCGCAGTGGCCGCACCATTCAGTCTCCGGCCATGGCTACCAATGACAACAGCCTGCCAGCGTCTCCATCTGTAGCTCCAGCCACCACATACCTGACGATGCCCACACCCCGTGATCCAGGTACATTCTCCGCACAACCTGGGCTCGACGTCGACTACTGGCTCCGTATGTACGAGCGTGTTAGCCACACACACCGATGGGACCCTACCATGATGTTCGCCAACGTAATATTTTACTTGGACGGCACCCCACGGGTCTGGTTCGACGCCCATGAGACCGAGCTCACCAGCTGGGATACCTTCAAAGAGCGACTACGTGACATCTTTGGGGACCCGTCCGGTCGCCAAATGGAAGCGCGAAAAGAACTCGCCACTCGTGTGCAGTCGTCAACAGAGTCGTATGTCTCGTACATACAGGATGTGCTCGCGTTGTGCCGAAAAGTCGACGAGCAAATGACAGAGAGTGACAAGGTGGGCCACATACTTAAGGGCATAGCGGACGACGCCTTCAATTTGCTCGTCTACAATAATGTCACGACCGTAGATATGACCATCAAGGAATGCCGTCGCTTCGAAATGGCCAAAAGCCGCCGTGTTCTGCCTCAATTTACGCGGCTACCAAACACGGCTGTTACATCCACTTGCACCGATCTCGGTGCCGCACCACCCATGCAGGACAGCGTGACACGAATAGTTCGACGGGAGCTTGAGGCGTCAAGTCCGGCACCATTTCCTTCACATCCGCTCGACCATGGCGCCACAGAAACGCCTCCACCGGTCTCCGTTATTCAAGTAGTCGTGAGGCAGGAAATTGCAAAGCTTGGTTTCCTGTGGCCTGCTCTGTCTCCCGACCCGTCTCCAGACCAATGACAACAAATGCACCACGCCATGACTTGCACTTTATTCCGCGATCCCGCAATCCGGCGGAATGGAGAACTGCAGACGACAAGCCGATCTGCTTCCGCTGCCACCGAGTTGGCCATATCTCCCGCTACTGCCGCAGCACTTGAACGCCCTCAAACTGGAGCCAATTTTCCTCTAATCGACCATACGAGGACTCCTGTCGGTATTCGCCCAGTCGTGTGTACCCTTCTTCCGACATCCCCAACAGCCGCTCCACTGCTCATTCACCGCCACCTCAACGTCGCCGTTCCCCATCGCCCCAACCACGCCGCTATCCGTCGCCGGTCAACTGTGGATCCTCTCGGACGGAAAACTAGATCATGCAGCTCCGGGAGGTAGTGCTGCATCGCTTGCGAATGATCCAAATCCCCCATTGACGCTCCCCACTGATACGAACTTGATTAAGGTGTATGTGGACGGTATTTCTTTGACGGCGTTAGTCGATACCGGAGCTCAAGTGTCTATAATGAGTGCTCATCTGTGTCGCCTGCTCGAAAAAGTCCTCACGCCTGCAGCAACTAAAGCCCTCCGTGTCGCTGATGGTGGAACTGTGGCCATCACTGGAATGTGTACCGCTCGTGTTAGTATTGCCGGCCGCCATGTTCCCGTTTTATTTACGGTGCTTGAAAATTGCCCCCACGACCTAATCTTCGGCATGGACTTCCTATCGACGCATTCTGCCCTCATCGATTGTGCCGCCGGTACTCTCTGCCTAGAACTTCCTCTTCTCCCGGATTCTCACCCTGAACTCCCAAACAGCTTGTGCACCACTGACTTCTTCCGGATACCGCCTAAAGCTCTCACATTCATCGAATTGGCAACACCCTCTCCCGTGCTCGACGGTGATTATATCGTGACGCCGATTACTGATGTTCTGCTGGCGCGTGACATTACTGTCCCACACTCTGTCGTAAGCATGGTCTCTAACCGAACATACTTACCTGTTATCAATTTCGGTTTCATAAAACAAGTGCTACCCCAAGGAATTTCGGTCGCCACACTAAGGCCCTTAATTGACGACCACGTCACCTGTTTTACGACAGACGTATGTCCCGAGCACCCACATCACTCGCAGGATGTCACGTGCCTCGATTCGACCTTACGCTCCATGATCGCCCCGGACCTCAAACCTGAGAAGTCAACCGCGCTATGCCGCCTTCTGACTTCATACCGCGACATATTCGACGTCGACCACCGTCCACCCGGCCAGACTTCACTCGTCAAGCACCGCATTAACACAGGTGATTCCCATCCCATTCATCGGCGACCATACCTGGTGTCTGCCACCGAGCGTAAAATAATTCACCAAGAAGTCACCAAGATGTTAGCCAAAGGAATTATTGAACCCTCTTCGAGCCCATGGGCGTCCCCCGTTGTGCTCGTTAAAAAGAAAGATGGCACGTGGCGCTTCTGCGTGGATTACCGTCATCTGAATAGAATCACGAAAAAGGACGTTTACCCTTTACCCCGCATCGATGACGCTCTCGATTGTCTCCACGGCGCCCGATACTTTTCCACAATAGACCTACGTTCCGGCTACTGGCAGATTGCTGTCGACGAAAAAGACCAAGAAAAGACCGCATTTGTAACTCCAGACGGCCTATATCAGTTCAGGGTTATGCCATTTGGGCTATGCAACGCCCCAGCCACGTTCGAGCGCATGATGGACTCTCTGCTACAAGGGTTCAAATGTTCAACATGTCTTTGTTATCTTGACGATGTCGTTGTATATTCCCCAACATTTGAGTCCCACCTTCAGCGTTTGTCAGCTATTCTCGACATATTCCGCACTGCAGGCCTCCAATTGAACTCGTCGATGTGCCGCTTCGGACGCCGGCAAATTACAGTGTTGGGCCACCTTGTCGACGCCTCTGGTGTGCAGCCGGACCCCGAGAAAATTCGTGCAGTTACCAGTTTTCCTGTACCCCAGTCAGCCAAAGACGTCCGGAGTTTTGTAGGACTTTGCTCCTATTTTAGAAGGTTTGTGAAAGATTTCGCAACCATCGCTCGACCCCTCACGGAGCTTCTAAAGAAAGACGTCACATTTACGTGGGGTACCGACCAAGCTGCTGCTTTTTCTCACCTAATCACGCTACTGACGACTCCACCCATATTGGCTCACTTTGACCCATTCGCACCAACGGAAGTTCGAACCGATGCTAGTGGTCACGGAATCGGAGCCGTGTTAGCCCAGCGCCAACGGGGACACGACCGAGTTGTCGCCTACGCTAGCCGCCTCCTCACAGCTGCTGAGCGCAACTATTCTATTACGGAGCGTGAATATCTTGCTCTTGTTTGGGCAGTCTCAAAGTTTCGCCCATATTTATATGGCACTAATTTCTCTGTGATAACTGACCATCATGCGCTATGTTGGCTTACGTCACTGAAGGATCCTACTGGCCGGCTCGGGCGCTGGGCTCTGCGGCTCCAAGAGTATACCTTTACGGTGACGTACAAGTCCGGACGCCTACATCAGGACGCAGACTGCCTGTCACGCTACCCGGTCGCTGAGTCGAGCACTATGCATGACACCGACACCGAGCCTTGCGTCTTTTCCCTTTCACAAATGACATGCATCGGTGACGAGCAGCGTTATGATGCGTCCTTGCGTGCTATCATTGAGCGCCTCGAATCACCGTCTTCCAGTCAATCCTATCGCTCGTTCGTGCTCCAGGATGGGGTATTATACCGCCAAAGTTTTGAGCCGGATGGACCGGCTCTGCTGCTTGTCATTCCGAAACACCTTCGCTCGGAAGTTCTACATGAACTTCATGACCTTCCGACTGCTGGTCACCTTGGTGTGTCACGCACTTACGACCGAATACGCCGACGCTTCTACTGGCCAGGCCTTGCACGCTCAGTCAGAAGATACGTTGCGGCTTGTGAGAAATGTCAGCGCCGTAAAACGCCATCGACACTTCCCGCCGGACGCCTTCAACCACTTGATATTCCGTCAAAACCTTTCCTCCGCGTTGGCTTGGACCTACTTGGCCCTTTTCCCTTGTCTTCCTCGGGTAACAAGTGGATAGCCGTGGCCACCGACTACGCCACGCGTTATGCCATCACACGAGCTCTCCCAACAAGCTGCGCCACAGATGTCGCCGACTTCCTCCTCAAGGACGTTATTTTGCAACACGGAGCCCCACGGCAGCTGCTTACAGACCGTGGCCGCACCTTTTTGTCGAAGGTCATAGCCGACATCTTGCAGTCCTGTAAAACGAGACACAAGCTGACTACGTCATACCACTCGCAAACCAATGGACTAACGGAGCGCCTAAATCGAACTCTTACAGACATGCTCGCTAAGTATGTTTCTACCAACCACACCGACTGGGATCTCGCGTTGCCGTACGTCACATTTGCCTACAATTCTTCGCGCCACGACACTGCCGGCTACTCTCCATTTTTTCTGCTGTTTGGCCGAGAACCAACATTGCCTCTAGACACCGTCATACCGTCCCCTGGAGTACCGACCAGTAAATATGCCATGGACGCTATCACTCGGGCCGCTCACGCCCGCGAAATCACCCGTACTCGCCTTCTGACCTCTCAAGAGAAGCAACGGCGCTTGTATGACCAACGACACCGCGACGTACACTTTCCACCTGGTTCTTTGGTACTGCTCTGGTCTCCGACCCGTCAAGTTGGCTTGTCAGAGAAGCTGCTTACTCGCTACACAGGCCCATACCGAGTCCTTCGTGTGGTTACGCCTGTAACATATGAAATTGGTCCTGCCACCCCGTTGCCTTCATGTGCCCAACAGGCTACCGACATTGTACATGTTGCACGCTTGAAGCCCTACAACTCTCCTAGTGACGTTGACATCTAAATGCGCCGAGACGGCGCTTGCGCCGCCGGGGGTTATGCTACATGCATGTGTATTGACATTATAGGGGGCGACGCGCGTGTGTGCCTGACGAGGAAGACGAAGGGTGGTCTCGGCTCGATCGCTGGTGAACCGGGCACGCCATTACCGCTGGTTTGGAATATATTTCATCCCCAGCCTCGTCGTTACGGCGTCTCTTCTTTTCCGTAACAATATATACACATCTATATATATATATATATATATATAAATAAATGAATATATATATATATATATATATATATATATATATATATATATATATATATATATATATATATATATATATACATATATATATATATATATATATATATATAGATAGATAGATAGATAGAAAGATATATATACATATAGATACATAGATAGGTAGATAGATAGATACGCTCAAAGTCGCCGAAGTTCTCTAAGAAATGGTAAGAAAAAATCAACATATTTTTTTCGAATAGTCTTAACTTTCTATATATCAAAGTGAAGTATCAATTTACATAACGATTTATCTGACTTTTGGATAACTGGGTTGATTTACTCAATTTTCTGTCGAGTGCCATAAATTGTTCAGGTATCCAGGCATTTTGCTATTAGGGCTTGTGTTTAATTTGGCGCATAGCTGGTTCAACGAGGCATATCACTAACTTTTGCGTGGTAGTTTCGTGTACCTTCCATAGTTTACTTGCTTGTGTGCTCTTCACTGGCGTAAGAATTCAGAGCTTAACCAAAGCTCACAGAATGTGTTGATAGGCGCTCCTGTGACTGCCGACTGCCTTCACTGGGGCACGGCCGGTGGGTCTTCGCCTTTGGTGACGGTGAATACGACACGCTAAGCAACGGATGCTCTCTGTGATTGCCAAAGCAATATTATCAAGGCTGCCATCTCACTGCAGTGGTTTTCTATGATCGGGCAACGGGAGTTTTAGAACTGTTATGCTATTGTGCTTGTGTAGAGCTGTGTCACGATTTCATCTGCAAAGTTTTTGGTGTATATTGCAAGTGAACTATTTGGATAATAAGACAACCTTCATTCCCTTATCTTTCATGTTGGCTCTCCTTTTCTTTCGCGAACGCTATTAGCAAATGATAAAACGCAATATAATCAAGTATGTGTGATGGCACATAAAGTGTCAGCAATTACGAAATACTTAGGATCACTGCCAGTTGGGCGTGTTGGTAAAGGTTCATGAATGACCTTTTCCAACACGTAAGAATGGAAGTCGGAATGACGTACATGCGTGTGATGTATTTATTAGTGTTCGCTTCGAAATAAAATTTTCAGTTGCTAGTAAGCGCTTGTCTGTGTCCTCTCTGAGTGTGTGTATTTTTGCGCTTGCTTCATCATGAATTACGAAATATTTGAATATTACTTCACGTAGGGCAAATGCACGACGCTGATACTGCGTCTGGTTGCGATGTCGTGATTTATTTATTTTTTTGTTTTCTGTTAGTTGTTTTCTTCGTACGTAGATGGCGACAGTTTCGACGAGCAGCCAACTACTGATCCTTGAAACTTACGGTACTTGTTTACATATATCTTGATAGATAAGCACCAACCGTCACACGCAAACATTAAACCGCCTACTCGTGTATATTGAAGTGCTTTTTTTTTCTTCAGACCACATGTTGCTTTGGCGCACGTTGATTCAAACTTAGCCATCTCCAAGTAAGGTGTCGTTCAAGTATTTCACCATGGTTTATGCGCGAATGGCACGAACAGTTTCAAGTTCGCCCTTGAAATTGAAAGGTGGGTATCTCGGACTACACAAAATTTTGGTGAGATCTGAAAAAGGGCAATGCTGCTAATTATCAAGGACTACAGTTTACCAATATAAACAGCTGTACTCACGCTATAGAGGAAAAAGGTAATTGATGGGCTTTTCCTAATTAGGCACGTCAACGTCATTTACGCCGCGGGAAATTCAAGCTCGATTCTTAATCCTTATTCCGGTACAAAACTGCCCATTGATCGAATTCTAGCATTCACTTACATTCTTGACCGTGTAAATAAAGATTTAAATGTGAGCTTCCCGTTACGTACCTCTCATGTTTCAATAATCTCTGGTTAATGCAACGGCACGTCTGTGCCAAGTGACCACAGCTGAAAGGGTCTCTTTTTGCTACACTTGTTCGGCAATCAGTACGTTTGTTAGTGTACATAGAACAGCAATGTGAGAGAACCAGAGCACCTGCTTCTTGCAATTAAAAGTGATCATCAGCCGGTGAGATGGAGACGGCAGCAAACCATTACTAAATCAGCGCCGGCAGCTCTGAAGTGAGAAGCTCGTTAATGAGGACATGAGTACTGCGCAATCACCCCACAGACTTGCAGAACAGCTGGCACCCAACCTGATAGCCAGGTACGTCTTTTTTTTGAAGAAAGCCTTGTTATGTAGAAATACCTCTATCCAACTTGCGTGGGACGCGCTCTCTCCAACATCTGTCATCGTAACTTCGTATTATCACGCCCGGACTGCTTTTACTTGAACTGCAAACGCAAGTTTGGCTCTAACTTCAACGAATAGAGGCAGAGATGATTGAGCTCGCAACATCACTAGCCCACAATTTTCTAACTCTCACAATGCTTATGTGTCTTTTGAAAAGCTGATATAAAATTTTCTTTCGATGTCAAATGTAGAAAAGTAGGTTTACTTTCGATGTTAGGTAAAGACTATACTTGTGCGCTGAGAAGTGAATAATTGTATCGATTTTTTCTTGTGAGCTATGTGAGTTCTAAGAAAATTCTACTCATCGAAGAAGGTGGTGCTCAACTTCGAAAAGGTATCAGAATTGACCGGAAAATTATAGGCTAACATCGTACGATGACTGTGAGGTGTGGGCATACTCTCTCCTCTAGCTCCAATTTTTACACTTCCCCATTTTTTTCACCTTAGCAAAGTGGCATACCGGTGCTTCTAGGCTGGTTACCATCCCTGCTTTTTCTCTTTTGTTTATTCTTTTTTCATACGTTTTGTAAGCTAGAAGAATGTACTTAGTTGATATTGATCTTAACAGTGACTTTTGTGCACCTCTCTCACCCTTCGATAGGATCATGACTAGAATTCAAATATGCAGTGAGAAGCATTTCTTAGCAAACTGCAGGAACATCGAGTGTTTTTATACATCTATATTCATCTGTCCAATAACCTGCGTTTGATGCTCTCGTCATCGCTTTTTTATTTTACCATACCGAATTTTGTGTGGGAGGGCAAGAAAATTTTAGGAACAATACTGCCTGGTTGTTACATGATTATAAAGGGAAAATCATGTCGCGTACGTCATCAAACCTTTTCCTTCAGACACGTGGTGGTTTTCGCTGTCTCTTCAATACACCCCAACGAACAGGAGACCAGTACGAAGACTGGTTGCGCGGACTTTGACCGGCCTTTGACCAACCATTTGAACAAATATAGGTTCTGTCGCATTGCACCAGCCTCTACTTCTCCGATAGTTAATACATCGCTGAAATACGTGCTCTGACTACTGTCGAGAAATGTGCGGACTGCAAAGGTAATACTTGGAAGAGGTAAAGCTTTACTTTGATATCAAATATAGCGTTTAGAAATTTAAATTTTACTGTCATTTCTCAATGGTAAAAGCATCTGAGAAAAGCGCAATATGCTACATGGTGGAAAATATGAAAATGTTCCCGAAACAGCGTTCACAGCTGGCACGAAATATCGCGAGAGGATTAATTTTATGCAATGCTGTATCGAGTGGAAGAATTTCGCGTAACTGGGACGGCTTGTTCTTTCCCACAGTAGAGTGTAAAGTACTCAAAGTTTTCGGTCACTTTCTCTGTATGCACAATTTTTCTTTAACCACGTGATAAAGACGCGCAAATATCATCATATCAACTTCTAAACAGTTTTATATGAAACGCTTCAAAACAATTTTACGTCGAAATATCTCTAATTCGGTCATGAAATGAACTATGTTTTCCCTTATTTATTATAAGACTTTCACTTTAGGTGCCATAAGCATATACAAAGCCGTTTCTCCTACAGTGTTCCACCTTTACACCCTACTTACGCAGAAAAAAAACGTATAAAAATGAATCAGTTATTTTTAGCCGTCGAGCATTACTTTTTTTATTTCGTAATACTTATGGTCTCCTGCATTATTCGCCCCATTTGACACACCAGCATCCTCTGTCGTTTCTTCTACTTCCCCCCATCTCACTCATTGGGCGTCTTTTTCTCTCCTACTTTGGTTGTTGCCAGATAGCGAGTATTGCATGCCCACAAGGAAGGCAGTTATGGCCTTCACGAAGAAATGCCTACTTGTCGAAACGTAGGATTCAGCGAGAATCCCTTTTGAAAGATTTGTAATCTTTTTAAGCCTCCACCTTCACCGAAACACCTCGTGTTTGCATTTATGTAGGAGTATGTCTTGTCATGACACGTCATATTAAGGTGACTTGAACGTGTAGTGAAATAACTACAAAGTAGCATTACGACAGAAATGTATTTTCAGGAGTACACGGTAAAATGATGCCAAATGCTTGCACTTCCACGCAGATATTCTTTTGCCAGCTCCTCGTTGTTATTCAGTGACACTTTGAAAACAAAACTACCCGCGAAGTAAACTAAAGAGTCATTTAATAAATTTGTTTTCACAATGAGAAAGTTCCGTTCATGTCAAACGTATCTCCATTGGCGAGGCAAGGGAATGGTGACTGGGTACTATTCAAACATACTCTGCGCCTGAAATTTTCGAAGTCTACATGTGGGTGTCTATACACACAAGTAGAACCTAACAAATAAGATAGATAAAAGACAGTTGAATTCTCCCTGTCCCACTATCCCTTGAAATCATTTCTCACTACTGTCCCCCTTGGATCGTTGCAACATGAAACAAGAGAGAGAAACGGTATAACAAAGGTAGAGAGGGTAACCAGATTAAGTACAGTTTGCTACCTTAACCGGGGGGAGATGGAAATAAAGAAGTAAAAGGAAAAAGAGAGAGGAAGCGAGAGAGGAAGAGAGGAACATTGTACACACCGCACATGCTTTGAAAGGTTTTGCAGGTAGTCATTGAGAGATGTTGCCCTCATGAACTGTAGAAGGACTTGTGCGCCTTTCAGGGCTGACTCAGTTCAAGACCACGCACACAAGATCTCCTCCTGAGCAAAGGGACAAACATCAAGTCACCTCAAGACACACTGGAGAGTCCGGCGATCTTATTTAATATTTGAACAGTGCACGGGGCATGGTCCAGAGTTTGTACGCAATTGCAGTTATCACAGTTGGGAGAGTGAGCCATACCGATGCGATAACTGAATGACTTGGTAATGGCTACGCCAACCCACAACCAACACAGCATTGTAGCGTCCCGTCTCGAAGTCTTTGATGGCAGTTTTAGATGGAGAAGTAATCTCAGGCTACGCAGGCATCAAGTGGAGTTCAATAGAAAATTCCAGTGCGTAAGTGTGGTATTATACGCGACGTGGCGAAGTTATATTGCAGCGTCAATTCTTGTCAGGAATATCAGCAGTGTGGGCGCTCCGTCGGGGGCACATCGGGCAGCGTTGTCGGCGAGGTGGTTACCACTGATCTCACAGTCACCAAGTAGTCATTCAAAGACTATATGATAGCCTTGGTTAGTGGTGCGATGATTCATTTGATTGATTTGGGGCAGCAACTGATGGTAGTTCCCGCTTCATAAACTTTGCACGCACTGCGCCCTCATCGCACTTGTTCCGCTTTTCTAATCATGTGACTGCAACTCACAACGGCTCGCCAACATGCTTACTAACGAGCACATGTTGAACCATGCTTTTATCTTTCACCGATCTGTTATAAATGATTTCCATCTTGGTGGTTTTGCAAAATCATACGAAGTGGTGCAACGAAGATCAGACACGACAAGTGAGTATACGTTTCCATGCTTCGGTGCCAGTCGGCGAAACGATAAGAACACTCGGATTGTACACGTCATCGCTACCAGCACATCATGACTCAGGATGGCATGTGTGGAATGTACCTTACCCTACACTTAGCACATGCCAATGTTGCAGCAGCAATCCAATTTCCATTTAGCTCTCGTACGCTGTTTGCCGTCGAAATAAAATAGCTTTTACCCAATTGACGTGATTCAAATTTGGCCAGGAGGACCTTTATACACTGAGAGACGAATGTAGACCACATTTTGATTTGGAAATGGGATGTCAGTGCTCCTTTAATTATGTATTTTTGAAGGTAAAGGTAGAATGTACCTAATGCTTACTACATCGACTAAATATTAATACTAAAATGAGGTGTTCAGGAGCGACACTCATTTGTATAACATAAGTGCAGTCCCGACAAGTGAAGTGGAAGTGGCGGAACCAGCCTGTGCACCGAGCCAAACAAACGTCGTCTTCGTCACAGTCTGAGAATACCCTCTGCCTTTCTGAATAGCACTCATATTCTTCAATATAATACGTCTAATAAAGACACAGTCATGAATTTCTCTGTGTAGAAGGAAGCACTCATATGTACATAAAATACCACAGTAAATTTGACGGCATTGCGTTATTTTTACTGACCAGGGCTTCTGGAACATCTTTCAGGGCCCAAGCAATAGGTTGAGCTCTGCATTTTTGGATTTTACGATAGATATATTGGAATGCTGTGGGCTGTGCATGTTGGTACTGCATCAGAAGATCACTTGAAACACCATGTCTAGAAAATATGGTTGCTATGGGCACCATTTGTGATGATATTTTTTTCTAAATGTTTACAATAACTACGCTGTCAAACGTGGTCAAAGGTAATATGCAGTTACAATAATTTGTCAATATTTACCTGCTTTTGTAAAATAAAATTTCGGCGAAGATGAAACCAGTTTGCACAGTAGATGAGAAGCTATTTTTCAATATTGCAGGTGTTGGAGAATGCTCGTAAACTGAGACAACAGCGTACTAATGCGAATAACACAAAAAACCGTTCATTCATGCATTAAATTAATTTCCACCACTCTACATGACGTAACAAAATATAACTATCAGGGCGTTGTTTGTAACAAAACGTTATCTTAGAATAATTTTACAACTAACACCTGCACCTTAGCTTTCAGAAAATACCTCTTGGGGCTCAAACTGAGGGTAGCTCTTTCAAGGTAAAGATCCTTTGACATAAATGGATGTATGAACATTATTCGGTCCTTCGGAACGTTCTTCAGCACGTTGCGGGCCGCTCACCCGTCACAACAGAAAGACCAAGTATCTTTGCTGCCACACGGAGCCGTTGGAGTGCCTAGAGCTGTTGCTCGAATCCGGAGCTTGTAATAGCACCCTACCATTTGGGCGGCGTGATGACTTCCCCACAGAATAACGTGGGGCGCCGCCAGAGCATATGTTCCGAGTTAGCTATATCGTTGCATAAGAACCATGTATCAGTTGGCAGTATTTAGGCATAAATTTTGTTCAATAGCGCGGGATTTGTGCGCACCCCGACTTTAAGATGCCTGAGTGTCAAAACCTCAGGTCTGCTTAGTTTTCTGTGTGGTGGGGGTTATGGTCTCCGCACCAGGTAAAAATATTTTGTCAGTTCGTTATACGAGATGAGAGGGTCACGGTTCTCCAAAACGCCAGCGCCGCACCCCCCGATAGCTACGCGGTTTACTAGTCCTCGCGTAGCTACGTGGGTTGACTCGTTGAGATTGAGCGAAGCTCCCTTAATTCGTCCCATATGAGTTGGGGACCAAATGAGTGTGTGACTCGATGTCTTTGCCCCGAACAATTCGCCAAGCCGGGTGCGGTTTTGTTACCTTGGAAAATGCTCGGACCACTGAACTCGAGGCACTGTAAATTGTGGACCTCCTGTTATACAGCAAGGCCAAGCATCGCCACTTAATCTGCAATTTCAGCTACCATCGTCCGGACTGTTGTCAAGTTGGTGATACTGCCCTCGTGGTTGATGCTCACTGCCACGTACGCCTTCCTTTTGGGATATTGGGCTGCATCGGCGAAGGAGCGGTCCCCGGCATGTTCCTGGGCCCTTTGTATTATAACCTTTGCCCCGACCCGTCTTCTACCCTCGTTGTTCTCGGGGAGGACGTTTCGCGAGATGAGGCCAACGGTGATTTGTTCTTGCTGTTGAGGAGTAATACTGCAGAAGCGAGACTTCATTTCCATTGGTGAACGCTCCAGCTCCCTCAAAATGTTTCTACCGGAACGCGTGGAGGACAGCCTGGCAAATTGCGCCCTCTCCGGTGCCTCTGCCATTGTTTCCATCGTGTGGTGCATGCCGAGACGGAACAGTCTGTCTGAGCTTGTGTACACGGGAAGCCTAAAAGCTCTCTTGATGGCATTTCTGATTAACGTTTTAACCTTAAGACGCTTCAACCTCTGCCAGTTGTGCATTGATGCAACGTGCTGAAACGGCACATCACAAAGGTGTGCACCAAGCTAACGAGGTTATCTTCTCCAAGCCTATGTTGTCTGTTGGCAATAATTCTTATTAGTCTGATGGCATTATCAGTTTTTCTGGCACAGCTCGTAACCATCAGATTATTGGAGCCGTTTGACTGGATGGTCATACCTAGAACCCGAAGGGAGTCTATCCTGTGGATGAAGTGGCCTTCACCCCTCTCAATGTCGATATTCTCTATTGGCTTCCACTCTCTCGGTTTGGGACCCCTGCACTTGGGCCTGTACCGAAGCAGTTGCGTTTTTTGAGGCGAGCACGGAAGCAAAGTGTGGGTTCGGGCTAGTTGGTAATGCATTGTTACTCTTCTGAGCGCAAGAACTTCCGACAACAAACACAAGAGAAAAAGACGAGCGCAGACTTTCAACTAAATTTATTACTACTACGACGCACATACAATTTCTTAAGAAGAAAAAAAACACAAAAATAAAACAAAAACACAAAACCAAAAGTCAAAAGTGACTGCAAGAAACCACGTGCTCACCCCGGACCATCTCCTGTCGATTTCAAAAAGCCAATTCTTTTTCAGATAACGCTATTGATGTTTTGCTGATGCAGCTGCTTCGAGCAACTGCTGCAGCTTCGAATTGAAGGCTTGTGCCTTCGTTAGGGTGGGACGCAAAAACCCTTGTCATTTCGAACAATGGCTGGCACCCACATTCGCAACAATGAGCGGCCGAAAAACCGTCTCGTCCTGCACTTATTACTTTCTGGCAATGTTCCTGAAGCCTTTCAATAAGGCACCTGCCTGACTGACCTACGTACTCAAGTCCACAAGACAGGGGTACATCATGAACAATCATGTGCACACTCAACAAACTTTTTTCGGTGCTTAATCTTGCAGCTGCTCACAGTGCTTCCTACGGGACTAGTTCGGACAGATAACTGAGACAATTTATTTGGTGTGGAAAAAACCACTGCCACACCCGCTCTTTGGCCTATTCTTATGAGTTCATGCGAGATACCATGCAGATATGCATGGTATCTCGCATGAACTGCAGATATGCAGATATGCAGATCGTTCAGGCAGTTCGACAAGCTTAGCACTAGTTTCATTAATAGATTACTTAAAAAATCGATTGACTCTGGTAAATTTGTTGGATCTGTCTTCCTAGATTTCACCAAGGCCTTTGACACCATTAATCATGCCATCCTGTTTAACAAATTGGAGGCCTATGGGGTAACTGGAGCTCCATTAACCTTCCTGAAAAATTATCTGCACAATAGAGAATGCTCGGCGTACGTATCAGGCGCTTCTTCTGAAACTAAGCTAATCAATCAAGGCGTGCCCCAGGGGTCTATTTTGGGCCCTTTATTATTTCTTATTTATATTAATGATCTTGTCAATGCAATTAAATCAACTCACTGCGTGTTATACGCAGACGACACGACTATAACTGCAGCTGAGGACTCTCTAACTGCTCTTACTTTACACTTGAATAACACACTTCTAGATATTACTAAATGGCGCTACGAGAACCAACTTATTATTAACCCAGCCAAAACCAAGTTTATGATATTTAGGTCCGCTCAAAGGCCATTGCCTTTTCATCAACCCTTAACCCTAGGTCCTCACTCTATACCCACCTGTGATACTGTAATTTTTCTTGGTGTACATCTTGACTGCCATTTAAAGTTTAATCTCCACACTGATCACCTCAGAAAGAAAACTGCATTCGGAATTCGGGCTATAATGAAAGCTCGTGAAGTTTTTCATATAAACGTACTTATGTCTCTGTATTTCGCCTTCATTCATTCCAATATCATGTATGGTATCGCTGCTTGGGGAAACACGTATGACTGTCATCTATCACCCATTCAGAACATACAAAATCAGGTGATCCGCATTATCACTAATAGCTCACGATACTCCAGTGCAGGCCATCTACTCCAAGACAACAAAATCCTACCTGTTCGTAAGTTATTTTTTTATAGCATAGCCGTTCTTCTGTTTCAATTGCGCAATGCACTGCTACCGTTTGAGTTCATTGATTCAGTTTTCTTACAAAACAACAATGTAACCAGATTTGCAATGAACCTTAACTTTTTGCTACCCGCGTCGCGCACAAATTATGGAAAAATGACCACTGCCTATGCGGCCATTACTTTTTGGAATAACATGCCTCTTTCTGTTAAAACGATACCCACATTGTCATCATTCAAAAAGTCGCTTAAAAGTTTTCTGTTAAATTATTAGCTGCCTGTATATGGGCTTTTTGAGGGCTTTGCGTTTTTGGTTATGCCATTTAGATCATTGCATTTCGATTGACAATGTCCGCCACTGAACGAGATGGTTTTTTTCCGTTCTTTCTTTTTTCTTTCCTTATTTGCTTTGCTTTTTGTTGCCTGATGTGTCACTTAGCCTATAATAATTACTTATCACTCTATATTGTATAATTGATTTCAATTCACTCGTTGCTTGTTAACTTGATCTGATTTATTGATTGTTATAATGCATCGAGGGTCCCGTTACAGTTTTTAACTTTGGGACCCTCGTCGGGTGTCCCGTTGCAGTTTTTAACTTTGGGACCCCCGTCTGTATATTAATATTACTGTACTACTTTTTTGAAATGAATAATAAACTGAAACTGAATATGGTATCACCACCATCCTCTTGGAAGTTGCTTCTTGTAAAGTGTCCCCATCGTCACATACTCTTAACTGTCTGCGCAGATTCACACAAACAAAAACTAGCAACGAAACGGGATAGCCCGCTGCCTCTAGATGGAGAATCGGCCTGTCGAAGCTTCGTTGCACAGAGTGGAAGCAAAATTTCATTAAAGTGTTATGTGCTCATGCTTTTACAATTCCACGCTTTACCAGTTTGCTGTGAGAAGACATGTATGGCGAAAGGGGTTTCTTCCCCCGTAGCTTATACGGACGTATACACCACATGGTGCTGCCACAGATACACCACATGGTGCTGCCACAGATACACCACATGGTGATGTCGTCAGCATAGATGGTATGATTATTGCCATCGCTTCAGAGAGTCTTTGGGACGGACCGATCATGACGAGGTTAAAGATGGTCGCTGATAGTACGGAGCCTTGTGGAGTCTCTTTGAAGCCAAACATTACCGGATCCGAAGCAAGATCGCCCATAGGGAGTACAGCCTCTTTCTCAGTCAGGAATGACTTTGTGCCCCGCCACGGTGGTCTAGTGGCTAAGGTATTCGGCTGCTGACTCGCAGGTTGCGGGATCGAATCCCCCCGGCTGCGGCGGCTGCATTTCCGATAGAGGCGAAAATTTTGTAGGTCCTTGCGCTCAGATTTGGGTACACATTAAGGAACCGCAGGTGGTCGAAATTTCCGGAGTCCTCCACTATGCTGTCTCTCATAATCATACGGAGGTTTTGGGACGTTAAACCCACATATGAATCATATCAGGAATGAGTTTGTGTAGTCGTGGAAGCCCTTTCTAAGCCCAAAGCCCGAGATCTTATTTGGCACGAAGCGGTGGAGAACATTGTCAAATGCCCTCTCCAAGTCTTGTTTCAATATGGCTATTATGTCCCTTGTGTTCGTATCAATAACTATATATTTGATTAGCTTCATGGCGTCGTGCGTCGAGAGTCCCGCCCTGAATCCTATCTTGTTATGGGGATATATGTTTCGTTCCTCAAAGTATCGGGTAACCCTGTTCAGAATAGCATGTTCGGCCAATTTACCTACGCGTGATGTCAGGGTGATGGGCCTGAGGTTGTCGAGGCTGGGATGTATGCCCGGTTTCGGAATGAGGATGGTGTTGGCCGTCTTCGACATCATCGAGACACTACCACTCTTCCTCACCTGGTTGACGATTTCTGTCAAATACTCCACCAGCCTGTCATCTAGGCTTCTCAAAGCATTGTTGGTGATGACCCAGGGCTTACCTGCCGTTTAAGTCATGCAATTCCTGCCTTATCTCCTCGCTTCCAAATAGCGCATCCAGTTCGGGGCTAGCACCCTCTCGGTAGATGGAAGCCGGATGTGGCGACCCTGAAGCGATTGGGCAGGTACTTTCCAACTAGTTCTGCCCGTACCTGAATGTCCAAGCTTTCTTGCCTAGCAGCATGAAGTGTGCGAGTCAGCGTGCGCCTCTAGTTCGATTGGGTGTTTGTGTCATTCAACAGGTGCTACAAAAGGTTTCAAGGGCCTCCCCTACGTATCTTCCCGTCTATGTATTTGCAAATATTGTCACATTGTTGTTTGAGAGGACCTTACATTGTTCCTCCGTGCTTCTGTTGACCTCGGCAATCTTTTTGCGAAGCCTGCGTTGAGGCGCTGTCCTTTCTACCTGGCCAGGAGGGACTGTTTGGCCTCGACAAGATGAGCCAGTCTGCTGTTCATTTTTTTCTAGACAAGTCTGGGTGACTTGATTAGTGGTAGCCTGGATGTCCTCTCATATCTTTGCCGTCCACTGTACCAGATCAAACTTGTCCACTTCCTCGGACTTCTACTCTCTTAGTTTGCGGCGCAAGTCCAAGTCGGTCACTCTGAACTTACGTGGTCTTGTCTGTCCAACTTGCCGGACAGTGTTGAGGAGGTAGTGGTCACTGCCGAAATGCATGTTAAGGTTGGACCACTTAGCTCCACCACGTTCCGGATTGTCGGGCCGATTGGCCCTTATCTTCCGCACGCACGGTGAGACAGGGCGAGGAGAGCACATTCGCATTGCACATGCTTGAGACGAGCGTCAGCATCCAAAAAGCCACAGGTAGTGGCAGGCCAGCAATGAGACGTGGTATCAGTCACGCTGGGCACGATGAGGTTTTACGCCATGCGTGGTACAGACGGAAGACCACGCAATTTTGGGGGAATCGGCTAACGCGAGTCAATGACTTATATTTTACGGTGAGTTCGCGTGAGTTTGATTTCGTGCTGTTATGTTTCACATTGACTTTCCTGGCGTGTGTTTCGCTGCGTATGTTTCAGAGACCGCCAGTCTGCGGGGATTGTTTGCTCCAGATTTTCGGTCCACCTGTGTGCATTAGTGCCGTGTTGACTCGTTCCGGAAGGCTGTTTGCGATTATTTTGAGTCGTGCATTAAAGACAGTTCTCTTTCTTTGCGTTGCTGACTCGTGCACTGCGAATTTCGGCTCACTGATCCCCTTGCAAGGAGGCGGGGTGAGGAGAAATGAGTCCGGTGTCTTGTCGCTAGTGGACGATGTACCACATCTGGTAGAGAAGGCACGGTGGGTTAATAGTACTACGTCCTGGTACAACGGCTCCCTACACAGGTCCTTCCCCTTACGAGTGTCGTACGGATAGCGCTAAGTATGATAGAGTGCATTAAAGTCCCGTGCTATAATCAAGAGGAACCCTCTGGACAACTGTACAGCCTTAGATAGAAAAATCTTGAAGCGCTGCCCTAAGTATTTTGGGCTGCTGCATACATTGGGAATGAAAATGCTCTTTTTATAAGTAGATCCAGGATTGATTTCTATCATGATGTGCTCGATGTTGCACGGACACTTTCAAGAGTGTTGGTGATGGGCTTATTGCTTATCGGAGCGCCAACGCCTGTTCCTGCTTTCTTTGTGACGGATCAGTAACAGGGTAGCATGACATTAGTGGTTTGTGTTTCTTGTAATATTATGACATATGGTTTCTGTGAATATGAGCGAATAAATTTCTGCAAGGAGTCATTTGAAAAAACACCCTGCAGTTTCACTGCCACATAATGAATACACTAGTTTGTGCATCCGTCTTGTTGCTATGATGACTGGGCCGTTTGACTAGTCATTGCAGCAAGTGGAATATCTTTTGAATCTGCGACAGGTGCAACGGTGGTTTTTAGAAACTACTCTATTTTGAAAACCACTGATTGTGCCTCTCCTCCGTGGCTATCATGTTGCCCTGCATTTGCGAGGCCATCTCATCTAGCTATTTTATGATCTCGCTAAGTGAATACAGCATTTCGTGGATCTACGATCTAGATCTACCCGAGGCCTTGTCCGGTTTACCTCGGCCTTCTTTTTGACATTCCTCTCTGTCTCGGAAGATTCAACTAGGGTGATTTCTGTTGGGTGAGTGGACAGCGTGATGGCTTCCATGGGCTGTTGGTCTGCACCACTTCTAATCTTAGATATCTCGGCCATGAACCTAGTTATCGTGTCCCTCGTTTCCTTATCTTAGCGTTCGAGTTATGCTATGCTAGCCTCTCGTTACCCTTTTTGATACTCTGGTGGCGCACCCTGCGTTACCCTTTCCGAAGCACCGTGACGAACACGGTGGTGGGCTCATGATAGCTGGCCCCAGTGTTGCTCATACCGGAACCGAAACCTCCTCCTCTGGAACAACACCTGTCCTCTGGGATAATGAGAGCTGAAGCGTTCCTTAGATCGGAACCTGGAAGCGGTTGTGTTGCGGGAGCTTCCTCTGGAACGGGATTGCCCAGTGGACGAGGATTTGGATCCGCGTCTGGTGCGGGAGCATCCCCTGAAGTGGGGGCGTCCCTTGGAACAGGAGCACCTGCATAGGCAACGCCCTCTGAATTCTTGTCAAGATGGGTGCCAGGTCATGTCACCACCGTTATTGCTTCCAAGGGCTTCTGCCGCCTTCTCTCATCTTTGTCTCCTCACGACGTAATGAGTCTGGTACCGTTTACTGCAGATCTTGTCTGCTATTATGTGCAAACCTCCACACAACTTGCATTTTGGGTGCATTGACAGCGATCGCCTGAGTTCGACGCCCGATAACCTCTGCACACCATTTCGTTAGGACTTGGTAGAACGTCGGCTTGATGGCCCAGCCTTCCATACGTGTAGCAGTTGCCTAGATTTTTGCGATACAGAAAGAACCACGCAAACACTGGGCCATAACGCACAATGTACGGCGCCATTAAAACAATAATGGTGCTAGTATTCTTGATTCTCTTCGCCCCTAACACCAAGGCGTTCCTTGAAGTCACGATGTTTCTTTTATGTCCGTGGGGGTGTCGCTCAGCGAAATGACTCTTTGCACGTCAAATGCGGGGCAGCTTCATAAGCGTTGACTTCATGGATTTTGCTCGCACCTCAGTCGTCTTAATCTTGGTATACCTTAACGCGTTATCCCTGTCTGGTGTCTTGACCACCACAATATTCCGCTGCAAGCTCTGGCAGAGGACGTCACTGCTAGCCTTGGCTTCGTTGATCCCAGACACTTTCATTGTCGCTCTACCTGCGGTAGTTCCTCCAACCTTGGAAACGTCAAGCCCACCATTCGGTCGAAGTGTGATCTTTGCGTCTTCCTTAGTGAGCGAGGGCATCTGTGCTGCCTTGGTCATGTTTCTCTTAAATCTTTTTCCAGGGTGCTGCTCTCCGGCAGACGCTCCGGCATTGGGCGTAGATCCTACTGTCTTGGTTTCGCGACTCCTGGTGAGTGTAGCCTTATTAGACGAGCGTCTCTCCTCGGCAGCCTGCCAGCCAAACTCTTCGAAAAACAACCCGGGGAATAAATCGTCCCCTTTCACGGTCACTTCAATGATGAGTAGATAATTCTGAAATTTTTTCCTGTAGCTATAAATTGCTGCAAAAAATGGCATCACGCCGGGGTTTGCTCCGGCTTGGTTAGGCATAGATTCCTGTCAGATGGGTCGGCCGAACGTGATCGAAAGTAAAAAAGTCCACCCACCGGCTACAAAAGCTAGTGCCGGCATAGTTTTCGTCTTATGTGCTCGTTGGTAACAATCTACACTCAAAACAATTAAGAAAACCGGAAGAAATCATTCCGAAAATTGAGAGCCGCAGTTTTCACAACCTTCCTACTTCAGCTTCTTCTTCTTCCCCCCTTTACACTATCAGTGTAAAATATATTCATTAATGACCTGGACTGCAATATGCACGTATTGTTTAAAACTCGTATACTGAAACTATTATCACGGACTTCAAGAGAGTGCAGTGAAGAGTAGTAATATTTATATTTAACAATTTCTCAAAAGTGCATTATCTCACAAAACATGTGAAAGCTAACCGCATGGAAGAGCTCGAGACTGGACAGAAATAAATACCTGAATTTCGGAAACTGCTTTACACGAACAATTGAATCTCTGACTTATCGTTATTTTATTCACTTCTATTAAAACGAACCTTACGTCACCATGTGCACGATGCATTACGACCTTACATCGCGAGAAAGAACAATTTATTGATTCGTTTTTCTCCTTGGGACTATGGAATCGACATTATGTACTTCATTATAGTTGATTTGTAGCCTTTGCCGAACACAATATACCTATTTCTGTAATATTCTTTGTCTTATTGTTTCGTTCTATTTTTTTGCGATTGTGTTTTGTACGTACCTCATTTTGCCCCCCTGTTTGGACAATGCGTCCGCACCATTATGTATTTAAATGTAGCGCATTCTCTAGTACTCTACTACACGCTCTCTCTCTCTCTCACCTCAGAACACCGGTGATACCAGCACCTGCTAGCCTGCGCTTGCTCCTCAGACTTTCTGCTCTAGGCAACTATTCCCACGCCGTTTGCAGCCCCATTGCACATATGCACGTGTCCTCCCCACTCGTGTCACTCTTATTTTGTACTCCTCTCGCCTTGAAATGCCGATACAGGCAGCGTCAGCTAGCGAGTTTCTTGTGGTGTCATGCCTTGGAGGATTCGGAGCACTTCTGGTAATGATTTTTCTGCTCCATACCGTTGCGCATGCCTGAAAAAAAACGAAGATGGCTGAGTGTGCTGAGTGCCCCAAGGTGGGCACGAAGGAAGACGAGGACGCTGCGATCATCAACCTGTTGGCCACTCCGGCGCTTCTCTTCGCGACCAAAATAAACGGCCCCTTCAGCCGTATACGTCCTGGTCCTCTTTGTGCGTAACAGATTGGTGGAGGTGCGGTGTAAAACAGAGTGAACGACGAGAGCTTCACCACCAGGACTTCGCCGCAGCCGCCACCTTGCCGGACTTGCACCTGAGCTGATCGTAATGGTGCAAGATTAGCCATCTAACGCTTCAAGGCCAACTCCATTGGGTTTCGTGCCATACTACCAAGTCCCACCAACCTTCGGAGGCAAATCGGGAGAAGATGTCGACGCGTGGCTCGTCCAGTACAAGCGAGTCAGCAAGTCCAATGGCTGGGATGCCGCCGCTCAGCTCATCAATGTGGTCTTTTGCCTTACGGTTACTGCGCTCATGTGGTACAAAAACCATGAGGACACATTGAAGATGTGGGACGTTTTTGTTGCAGAGCTGAAAGCGTGTTTCGACTGCTCGAGCGTCAAAAGGAAGCGGGCTGAGCAGACATTGTCTCAACACGCGCAGCTTCCAGGTGAGACATGTACCATGTATATAGAGGTTGTGCTGACGCTCTCCAAGGTGGTCAATGCTCAGATGTCAGAAAAAGACAAAGTAGCACATTTGCTGAAAGCCATAGCCAAGGATGTCTATAATTTTCTCATCGAAAAAGAGTGCCTGAGCTCGGTGTTCAATGTCATTCGGCGTTGCCGAGCTTTCGAACAGCTCAAAATGCGCAGGATTGCTACAAAGTTCCGCCGGCTCACAAATGTTACAACACTTGCCAGCAACGACATGAGCTCCTGCCCAAACCTGTTCTCGACAATTCGACAGATTTTCGCGAAGAACATTTTTGCTATGGAGAAGAGACACAATCAGCAGTCGATCTCCATTTTGTATGCGACCAATATTCGGTATATGTGCCACGCGAGGCTGGGAATGTGCCACCGCCTTCTACGACCCCTTGAAAATCGATTGTTAGTACAGCAGCTGTCGAGTACAGCGCACCCCCACAGCAAAAGAGAACAAAACGCTTGCCAGCTCCTCGCCATGACCGGCCCCCCTTAGCGTCCAACTGCTTCACGTTGCCCGGTCTATCCCTATGATATACGGGACAAACCAGCCCACTACTCCAGGGAAGACAATGTTCGATTCATCGACGAACAAACAGTGTTTCGAGCTCTCACAGATTGCTACTCCTGTGGTGTCCCAGGACATATTTCGCGATTTTGCAACTATCGACGTTGCAACCATACCGCAGTATGGCCACCCACCACACTTCACACGGCCTTCCGAACGACTTCGCGACGACCCGCGAGCAACGTACTATGGCCCACCACAACACTCTTCACGATCGTCTGATCGACCGCACGACGACCCGAGGGCAACACACCTGCTGCCTCGCGACGACTACTGGACACACAGCTTCCGGAATCACTCCCCTACATCTGACAGGAGCTTGACGCCTCCACCAACTCGGGTTTCCCGTTCTCTTTCACCGCAGCACCGCCGTCTACCTTCTCGCCCAGCTTGGGGCGGCCAGCACGTTCACCCTTCTTCGTTTTCTTTCCAGGCATGCGCAACATTCCTCCCTTCGCAGACAAAGCCTGATGTCGCGTATCCGCTGACATGTTTTCTACGGAAGATTATTCCCTTCGAGTGGACTGCGGAGTGCGACTCTTCTTTTCGTCAACTGAAGTTTCCCCTTACGTCGCGGCCTGTTCTTCAACACTTCTACCCATCAGCTCCAACAGAACTGCACACAGATGCCAGTGGCTTTGGAGTTGGTGCCGACCTAGTTCAACGCTATGGTAACCGCGAGCACGTAATCGCCTACGCAAGTTGCTCCTTGAGTAAGCCCGAACAGAATTATACTGTCACAGAACAAGAATGCCTCGCGGTAGTATTTGCGATTCAGCGGTTTTGATCTTACCTATATGGACGCCCTTTTACAGTCGTCACTGACCACCTCTCATTGTGTTGGCTCATCAACCTTCGGGTCCTTTGCGGCCATCTAGCACGCTGGGCACTTCGGCTCCAAGAGTATAACTTCATAGTCTCGTACAAAAGCGGTCGACGACACGCCGACGCAGATTGCCTTTCGCGCATGCTACTGAGCACTTCAGAGTGTGACGGCGATGACCTCGACCACCTCGCAGCTTCTGTGTCACCAAAGTTTCCCGACCTCAGTACTTTCAAAGACGAACGGCGAAAGGACACCAGACTATCATTGCTCTGTACAGTTCTTACAGCATGGCATTTCCGTGTACGCAACGGACTCCTGCACAAGAAGAACTTTCCCAGCACTGGCGCACGTTTCCTCCTGGTGCTGCCAAAAAGCCCTCGGACAGCGATTTTAAGTGCTATGCACGATGATCCTACGTCCGGACATTTAGGTTCTGCGCGGTGCTCTATTGTGCTAAGGAAGGCTTTCATTTGCCGGGAATGCGACAGTCCATCGAGGCGTATGTGGCCAGCTGCACGCAGTGTCAACGACACAAACACCCATCTACTGTTTCGGCTGGACTTTTACAGCCATTGCCACTTCCAAGCACACCTTTCCGACAAGTGGGCATTAACCTCGTGGGCCCTTTTTCAATGTCGGCTAAGGGGAATCGCTGAATAATTGTATGCGTCAATTACCTCACGCGTTACTGCGAGACGGTGGCCATACCAACCGCAACTGCCAGCGACGTCTCCGTGTTCTTACCGAAGCACGTTATCCTCCGACATGGCCCACCTCCCGTGATCATCAGTGATCTTGGAGGATAATTCACGGTAGATATAGTAGAATAGCTGCTTCGACTGAGTGAGTCTCACCTTCGTCACTCGTCGCCATAGCACCCGCAAACAAATGGGCTCACAGAGCGCACCAACCAAATAATTGTAACCATGCTCTCTATGTATGTGGCATCCAACCTCAAGAACGGGGATGACGTGCTACCATTTATAACGTACTCGTTCAACACGGCGAAGCACGAGACAACAGGTAATAGCCCCTTTTTCTTGATGTACGCACGACCACCGCGGCACACACTCGACATAGTTTTGTCATTATCGACGCACGACAATCCCTCTGTCGCTGAAATCTTCTGCCTCGCATAAGAGGCGCGTCGTATTGCTCGTCTACGCACTTTGGCATGACAGAAAAAATCGAAGGCACGCAACGACGTCCGCCACCGGCCTGTCTCTTACCATCCAGGCGACTTAGTGTGGCTCTGGACTCCGGTACGAAGACCCGGGTTATGCCAAGTGTTCTTGGCCACATACGACGGACCGTTTGTTGTTCTCAACAAAATCACGGAAGTCGTGTACACAATAGCTCACCTCACGAGAGCCCCGCCGCGGTGGTCTAGTGGCTAAGGTACTCGGCTGCTGACCCGCAGGGCGCGGGTTCGAATCCCGGCTGCGGCGGCTGCATTTCTGATGGAGGCGGAAATGTTGTAGGCCCGTGTGCTCAGATTTGGGTGCACGTTAAAGAACCCCAGGTGGTCGAAATTTCCGGAGCCCTCCACTACGGCGTCTCTCATAATCATATAGTGGTTTTGGGACGTTAAACCCCACATATCAATCAATCAAATCACCTCACGAGAATTCGTAGAAGAGCCGCTAAAACGAAAGCAGTATATGTCGCTTGACTGAAGTTTTGCACACCAAGGTGAATCAACTACCCCGCCCAACAGGCTTCGTCTGCGAAGGGAGGAAGTTTGCGCATGCCTGTAAAGAAAACAAAAATGGGGAAACGTGCTCGACGCCCCAAGCTGGGCAAGAAGGAAGACGACGATGCTGCGATGATCAACCTGTTGGTTGCTCCGGCGCTTGTCTTCGCGACCAAAATAAACGGCCCTTTCCGCCATATACGTCCTGGTCCTCTTAATGCGTAACAATACGTAGCAAGTCTATTCCCTTGGCAGATTCAGAGTGCTCCCTATGTGGTCCAGTGGCAGATCTGGAGCAGCTCTGTCGTGAGATCTAATCGACGGAGAAACTTTTTCTGCTCCGTAAAAATTGGCGAATTCGACCGGAAGTCACAAGCTCCGCGTGACATGAAACAGTGCCAAATTTGGGCGCGCCATTGGACGCTGCTCGCGTCAATGGCGGCCCACATAGGAGCTCGCGTTTTGCTAGCGTAGCGTCGCTGTGTGCAGCATGCCCACTCGAAGAGAGACGCACGCATCGCGTTTCAGTGTGACCCTGCCATTTGCAAAGCGAGCACGTGCGTTCCATTGGTAGATTCTCGCCTGGTGCCCTCCGCCGCCAAAGTATAGTGCTCCAGCGCAGAGTTCGCCGACCACTCCGAATCTGCCAATAGATGACACCATTGGTAGAAGAAACCGACTGCTCGCGCTCCACAGCCATTCACTGGTCCCTCCGTATATATGGGCAGTGGATCTTGACCTCCAAAGTGGTGATGGTAGGAGATTTCTCCTTGGCGTTGTTGCATATTGAAAATTAGTAGCGCGCGCATTAACAAAAAGCAGGCTGAGGGTATCTGTGTCCAATCGAAGTGTTGTGTCTCTCATTGCCCATTAGCAGCGATTATCATCTTATAGTAGGAAAAACCGGTCCACCATTTTCTGCTTTGCGCCTCCCAGGTTTCTCTCCTACGAAACGCTTTGATTAGCGCCAGCGTCAATGCCACCGCCAGTCCAAAAGCGCGTCCGCACTTGGCATCGAGCGGATTGAAAGCGATAAAACTCGCCGGCAATTTACCTGCTTTACCGCCTAAAGGCCGCTTCACATGACATAAATGTAGCGATTTTTAGGTTGTGAATTCACTCGCAGCGAAAAAAAGGGCAGTTCGCTCCCACAGCAGCGGTCCGCGGTAAGCATCTAACTTGTTGGAAATTTTCGCTCTGATCGCAGCAGCGGGAGCGATTTTCGATCGGGAACCGTCGAATTAGGGCTGGTCCGGCCAAGCCGTTGAAATAGAGTCGACGTGTTTGTTTTGGAAATGGCCGATGCTGTGGATTTTAAATTGAATTTAGACGGGAAAGTGTTCCTAAATGACAAAGCAAGTGGGCCTTCGTTACCATTCACGGAAAGTTCATGATATCATAATGCACATTACAATACATTCGTGTCTGTCACAAAGAGCGGTGGCAAGAAGTGGCCGCTCCAGTCGCAAAGCGAAAATCGCGGACCGTTCGTGGTCCATGTGAAACAAGACCGCCATTAGCGGGGTCACGAACAGAATGATTGGAGTGAACGGAAGGATCTTTTTTCGCTGCGATCACGGCTTGTAAAACATTAAGAGGCTGGAAAACCGCGCCGTGAGGCAGGCGCGAACAATGGATTTTTCCAGAAATTGACGCGCACGCTCCTACGGTAGCTGCAAAGAATTATGGGAAATTGGAGCACCGGCGGAGTGTCATCTGCTCGCGGAAGCGTTGGCTCACCCCGTTTCCCACAGCGCGTGGGCCTACGAACGCATCGTTGCAGGAATGTCGTGCGTCATAACCCTGCTTTCATCTGCACAGCCCCGCCACCATGGTGGTCTAGTGGCTAAGGTACTCGGCTGCTGACGCGCTGGTCACGGGAACGAATCCCGGCCGTGGCGGTGGCATTTCCGATGGAGGTAGAAATGCTGTAGGCCTGTGTGCTCAGATTCGGGTGCACGTTAAAGAACCCCAGGTGGTCAAAATTTTCGGAACCCTCCACTACGGCCTCTCTCACAATCATATGGTGGTTTTGGGACGTTAAACCCCGCTTATCAATCATTCTGCACTCATGGAAGAGGCACCACCCAGAGCAACATTAATTAATGATTAACCTATTAATGATTTGGCAAATTATTCACGTACGCGCGAAAAGACCCATTGAATTGAAAATTTTTCTCGGCTTTTGTGGTGAGTCCCCTGTGCTTCGTTGATCGTACTTCAGCGTAGCGAAGGGTTTTCTCTTTTGTTTTATTGTCAGTATGACCGTACAGCTCATTATCAGTACTTTATGCTGGGGACTGTATATCGCGATATGCTTCTGCACGATACGCAGTGCAAGAACATGCACTTCGCGAATGATATCAAAATTACACCCTTATAAATGAGTTCGATTCCCACTGTTTCAATACTAATTGCCTGTTTCGAATGGTGCGTGTGAGAAATGTTGCACTTGGGACGCTGAAAGTAGTAAAACCCAGCTACCAGCACGTCCGTAGAGCGGATACTTAGCATGCAGTAATTGCTTTCAAACAGCGTAAGACCTGCTGTCTCTGCGTAGTTCCTGCTACCACGACTGCGAGCTGGAAATTGACTTGAGAATTTCGGACCTGACTGCGCAAACAGTAATGACCAGTTAACGATTGGAGGAAATGTACAACCGAATGGGTGTCAGTGTGCATAATTTACACATTATTCTTGTCTGCTATTTCAGCTCCCGTGATCTCTTGTTTCTTTACAGTTTATGGGTATGCTAATTTAATGATTTGTCGTTTGTGTAGATTTGTCTCTCTAAGCTGCCCAAAACATACAACTATTCCCGTCACTTTTTTCAAAAAGGCCAAGGACAAAACATCTGAAGAGCTCACCCCAGGCGTATTAAGAAAAAACAAATTGTGCAGTATGAACATTTTTACGGTGCTAATAAGCACTCACTACCTGGGCACGGATGATTTGAGCCAGAAAACGTTGCTCTGCAAGGCTGTTAATGGTGAGAATGAGTTCAAAAGCAATGGTAAAAGCCTCATTCAGTGTGGGAAAGGTAAAAACGGGCACAGCAGTCGCCTACATAAGTTGACAATGGGCAAGAAACTGACGGCGAGTGTAGGTTTTGTATTGATAATCATGAAACTACATCTAGCGCTCTTTGCCTTACCATGAACAAAAAAAAGAAAGATGCTTGTAGCAAAAATAGGTGAGGTCTCTAAGTTTATGGTCAATAAAAAGCCGATGCGATAAAACATAACCATGCAGTAAACAACAGAATTAACACTACGTAACGGCGCAAAAAACAACAAAAAAAAACTCGCTGGATTTCTCACGCATTCACCCAAGGTGACCAGAAGGCGACAGCCGTCTGTTTCATTTTGTACCGTCAATCTATTGGTCTCCCCACGAATGTTTTCTGCACCGACAGTGGCTTTGCACTGATTTATGACTGGAGGCATTTCAAACTTTCAGTACCTCACCTGGTTCTGCTCGGCCTCCGTGATTGGTAGGCTGATTACCCGATAACAAAGCAGTACAAAGCGACGATGTCGTCTTTTGGCGTGATCATGGTACCGTCATGATGACCTTACACATTCCGGTGATCCTTGATGTCCCGATGATGTCGTGCGGGGACGCCATCAAGCGATGATTTTAACATCACTCATCTTGACGCCGACGCCGCGGGGCGCCAAAGCCACCAACGGTCAATTTTTGATGAGTCATCTATAAGGTTTTCGCCTAAAAACAAACTTGAAACTCAACCGTTTGCGTCCCGCGTTGACGACGTCGAGTGTCCGAAAAAAAAGAAACATCACGTGATGAGAGCATATATGACGCCACCCATCGCCAAAAATTGTGACATCATCAAACATCACGTGACTCATGTGATCACGTCATCGCATGACACCCGACCTTGGTTTAATGTAATCTGATTTAGAGGCAATGCAAACTAAGTTTTGCAGTGCCTCCGATCTAGGAGGCAGTGGAAAGCATGTTAAGTACAGCAAGTTTTCAAAGGATGGTGTGAATGGTGGCGGGCTGGGGCGTCGGCCGGGGAGGTGTAAAAAGCCCCCTTCAAACCACACCGGCACTTGCCCACGCCCAAGCTACCCTAGTGCTCTCCCGCAGCCGCGACGCAAGATGGGTTTGCAACCACGAAAAAATCATGCTGACAGCCGTAGACTGGCGGGGTAAGATTAGTACAGCGACCGAGAAGAAAAAGAATATGGCTTTCGCCATCGAATCGCCTTAGGTGGATGGATAAGAAACCCTGTGATTTTTAAAGAGGTATGTAAGCCTCTCACCTTACAAAATTAGCGTAGTTATGTACAGGTAAAGCTGCAAGTTTAAACTCCTAGCCCCGTAAACCAGCTAGTGAGAACAGAGTTAACAAAGCTCTAGCTTAGCTGCAGCACCAGAAACATCGCAGCCATGAAGTTGCACCGAGCAATGAACGGATAATATAAGTGTTGGGACTTCACGTCCCAAAACCACGATGCGATTATGAGAGACGCCGTAGTGAAGGGCTCCAGAAATTTAAGCACGCGGGCCTAAAGCAGTTTCGCCGCCATCAAAAATGTGGCCGGCGCGACTAGAATTCAACCCCGCGACCTGCGAGCTAGCAGCCGAGTGCCTTCGCCACTAGACCACCGTGCCGGGTAAGCAATGAATGAAAAGTCCAGTGACTTTCACGTATTATCACATTCACGAACCAAGCAAGCGTGTCCGCCGCTTTCCTTATTCGGCGTGTTCAGAGATGATTACGGTTATTTGTCAGGAACAACACCGTCTAGTATGCGTGACGGAGTCAGAGCGATCAGAAGAAGTGTTTCTTCAAAATAGTAGCTCCTTACACCAGCCAAAACCACTCACGGCGCGCGATGGAAGCAGGTGAAAGCGGGAAAGCGTCGTCTGCTCTGACCACCGGCGCTACGCTCTCCCATAATTCCCCAGCGCCGATCCACCAGGGGAAGGCACGGCACTGCCATTTCTGGAAAGGTCCATTGGTGCGAGCAAACTGTTCCTCCACGCAAAAGCAGATTGCGTTTACGCTCCACGGCTTTGGCTGCACAATCTAAAACCACCTGATCTGAACAGCCATTCGCAGATTCAGAATGACGGCAAAGGCGTCCTTGGTGGATCGCATCGGCTCAAATTCTAAACCACTCGTACAGCACGACGAAGTTTCATGGCCTCAACGAGGACGCGTTTATCTAGAGTCTCATTTGAATTACGGTCACCGAGAATACTGGACGTAAACGGTTAGCCAGTAGTCGGCATGCCCATACAGAGTAGAGTGTCTCGCGTTTGCACAGCCGGCTGAATCAGCCGCCGCCGCCGCCGGTTCATTCACTCAGGTCGTTTTTGCTGGCGTATCTCCTGAAACAACGTTTGAAATGATGTGAGCTGTTTCTTTTCAGTATTTTCCAAGAATAAGTAGAATTCAGTATGAAATTTAGTGTAAAGAAAACAGACAAAATTGAGTAGATTCTCAAAGTAGCGAAGGCGGCGGTAGTGGCTGTGCATTTCACCAGAGGAAAAATGAATGTGAACACTTTCAACGAGCGCGAATGTGGTTTTCCGGCCCGGAGTCGGGTGTTTTTGTTTTCGCTTCACTTCTCAAGTGTCACTATATGGTCTAAGCGTCAGCGAAACTTGTGTTGCGTTTAGTCAGTACATAGCAATATAAGAAGAGACAGTCTGTTTCTTTCCTCAATTCATTTTTTTGTTTTTTCTTATAGTTTCCGATGAATAAGTTCTCTTTTTATATTGCCAAGGTTTAGCTTCCGCTGCTTGGAATCTATCTACACATGGTAGCCTTTAGGGGAGATGGTAGAATATTTAGTAGCTACCACTGCATCATCATAATATAACAGTAAAATGTGGCTAACGTACACATTAGTTACTCCTTTGGCTTTATTCATTTGGGAGCTCGGTTCATCAAGCAACAATGTTTACCGGAGAGAATGTAAGCGGCACTCACTGCGCTCGTCGGACAATGGATATCCGGACAGAAACGCGTCGTTGTCTTTCCTCTCGATAAACTGAGCATAGCGGCAAACAAACAGAGAGCAAGTCGCCTTGCATTCGAAACACTTACGGTGGCGAGCCACATCTGTACTGAGCTTGCCCACTGCCTGCTCCAATTAACGCCACTCGTTGTGGCCCATTAGTGTTCAGCCTGTGGGTGCATTGGTCTGCCGGCGTCGGCAGCGAAGCACGCCGAAAGTTCATTTGCTACAAATGCCCGACGAGCAACTACGATCGTTTTAAACAGGAAATTTTCTTTACGCTCCAGTTTCCCAAATACACGTACCCATGTCTTCCTGCATCAAAAGAAAGAGTGAAATTATGTGAGGATGTCGATGTTTGTTGTGACCCATGGAGTGTTTGTCAAAATAGTTCATTCCCTGGTACGTAGTGTTTTTTTAGAGGGAGGGCGAGTGACGGTGCAGCTGTTGCAATATTTTACTACCATGACGGCATTGTTCCGTCGTGGGTTTAGAGGGCCACTCAGCAGGCCCCACACCAAATTTTAGTTAAACCATTGAAGTTGTTGGGTGTCCGACGAGGAACGTATTGCCCCCCAAATTTTTTTAGTCGGTTCATTACGAGCTGAGAAAACTGTTTTTTTAAAGCGGTGCGAAACGAGTTTGAGAGGAGGCTACGGGAGCAACGCGGAGGATGCCACTGCTCCACGTAGCTTTCGCAAGCCAAAACTCTTCCCTACCTTTACCGGCATTCGACCAAGAGGTCACGTGCGCATGAAGTGTCCGAACAAGCCCAACCCCAGTGCACGTGAGTGGTTTTATTATTTTTTTATCAGCGTTATTTTGACGTTCATGGCCTATTTCTGCGGGATCGTTTGGAAACGCTGGCTTAGGCGCTGTAGAATTGATGAGCACAATGAGTGCATGAACGCGTAGGAGTCTTCCACGGCTGTCGTGTGCTGGATGTGCTGACCGCGGGGACACGAACGCCTGCGAAACGCCGGGCACATTAGCCCCGCCCCTTTTTGCGATTCACGGGAAAAGATGAGAAAAAAAAGACGTGCACATTTCCTTATTGCGTCTCATTATTCATCTCACGTTTTATTCATCTATTCAAGCAACGAATTACTTAACTACGCATACCGTGTTAAATAATTTAAGCCATGTCACGTGGTATACTGTTGACAACCTCACAGCACACTTGTATACGTAGATGATCAACATCACAGCATTACCGTATACGTAGGGCCATTCATACGAGCACGTCATGCCCTCAATTTCTGGGCGTGCGCCCACAAAAGGAAGGGGGGCAGTGAACATATTGAAATTTGGCCCATTAGCGTGGCGCGTAGCGTTGCAAAGTTTGGCAGACGTGATCATGATCGCCTCATCTACGCATTGCGCTTGTCAGCTCAAGGTTGTCAAACCTGGTGAGTAGTCGTCTAAAGAAAAATAGGTAGAACATCGTGGCAAATTTTGTTCAAGTGTTCTTCAATCGTTCTCAACGCTTCAAAAGAACTAATTGAACTGTGATATGAAGAAAACGGCGGAGGTGTTAAAAACGCAGCACAGGCACGAAAAACAGCAAACTATTTTTACGGGCATTCATCAATATGTCAGGCTTTCACCATCACGCTTGTTGAGCGAAGTGGTCTTCCTGCAACTATTTATGATGTCATTGTTCCTTTCTAATTGCCGATAATAACAACATTCAAGTTTTGTAACAGCGTTTGCGTCGTTATGCATATGTGAGACTGCACGCTGTGTAATCCACGTACTGCGATATTGTCGAGGGCGGCGCCTTTTTCGAGCTTTGCTAACTCAGTCATCTGCAAACACGACCTTCTGCTATCTGTGATTGCAAGCGCATTTATCGCGTGTGATTGATGGAATGGTTGCTGTTTCTACACAATTAATTCATTTCAAATTGAGTTATAATTACTGCAACGAACCTAAATCCAACAATAAATGTGCCTTGTGGTTTTTCTTACCTAAGTGCCTCGTGCATTCATTTGGTTGTCTAACAAAGAAACGAGAACCCAGCATGACTTTACGTTCTTTCTTCAATTTACAATTGGATGGCAACCGTGTGTTGTATATAAGACCGCCACTAAAGACGGGGAAGCGCGATCTATACTCACATGCTGGCGTCCAGTACGGGTATCGAGCCGTACGCTACAAAAGTCATTACTCTCATTTTCCGTCAGCCGAGTTGAACGAATGTCCCAAAACGAGCGCTCAAAAAAGGGCGCGCCGCCAAACTCTTGCGACAAAGTGCCGAGAAGGTAACGATAAAAAAAGGAAAAGAAAACAAGCATCCAAAGACTCCCCGGGCGCGCGTCTCTCTCTCCTTGGAAGCGTTGATTCGCCGCCGAACTTCCTCGCATCGGCGGCCGAGCAAGACCTAGAACGTTCTCGATGGAAAGGGGCGTGGTGATGCAGGGTTGCGCCATCCGTCGCGGACGGCCCTCGTACCGTCTCGCCCTTTTCCCCAGCCTTCGCTGCGCATCACGCCGACGAAATGATGAGAACTTTCTGGAATCTCGCGCAGAAGGTATTTAATCGAGCAGCCGAGATGGGAGATCACGAGAAGGAATTTCACGCCGGAGTGCGTAGGGTGTTCCGCCATGTCGTCGGCGAAGGTTTTGTCCTCAGTGACAAAACAGGAGAAGAAGGAAGTTAGTGCCAGAGTGCGTAGGGTATCCCGCCGCGTCTGTCGGTGAAGGTTTTGTCCTTACTGACAAAGCAGGAGAAGAAGATAGTATGCGCCAGAGTGCGTAGGTTGCTCCGCCTTGTGGGCGAAGCCTTTTGTTTTCCGTGACAAAGGAGGAGAATGAGGATTTCCACCTGAGGGGTGAAGGCTCGAGCTACAGGCAAGAGTGTGTGTCTACCGCTATCGAGCGAAGACGCGTGGCAACAGCTGCGTGTGTAAAGCCGACGTGTTTCCGGCGAAGAAGTTTGAAGCTTGGAGAGGGGCCAATTGAAGACGCGAGGTTTCCTGGAAGAGAAACTTCATGAGCAGTGGAACGACAACAACGCTGGACTTTGAGTGAGTGATTCTCGGAAGAGTATCATCCAGACTTTTGTTCCAAGAACTTTGGACTGAATAAGTGTTCTAACTCTTTAGTCTTTAGGTGTCTTAGTTGTTCGATGCATGCGACTGCATTGTAGTGCGTATTGTTGTCTGTGTTCGTTGTTTCGAGTGTGGCTGATTGTACTGTGTAGTACATTGTTTGATTGGTGACATATTGTATTCAACTATTGTCGAGTGCGCATACTTAGGTATCGTTTTCATCTGCCATAACTGAGAATATAATTTTGTTTTGTTTGTCAACTCTCGGCTCTGACTTGTTCTTTGGACCACAGCCAGCGTCCACTGGCGCACCAAATAGGACCACTTCTAAATTGTCCACGCTTTCGTGGTGCGGTTCGGGGGGCCGATAATTCGGCCCTTGGAATTAGGCCGGCAATCACCTGCGGAATTAACGGGGCGTGTGACAATTATTCTGGCGTCCATGACAAGGACCTTTTCGTACACAGTGTGTCCAAAGTAGTGAGAAAGAGCCTCGAGTTGTTGATATTGCTATCGGAACGATTTTGTGCGTTGCTCAGTGTTCTCGTTAACGAGTGCAGGAGAGTGTTGCGATATACTGATTTAGGCAGATACTTTTTACACGCGGCAAGACTTCATATGCGAGACACAATGGATCTCGAAAAGTTTGTAGCTCTTGGTGAGAAGATGGGTCTTTCTGGCACCGAACTGCGGAAGTGGGTAAGCCAGAAGGAGAAAGAGGCGGTGGAGAGAGAGAGGTTGGCAACTGAGAAAGCCAAGGAAGAAAAAGCAGCTGAGTTGGAGACCGAGAAGTTGGCAGCTGAGAGAGCCAAGGAAGAAAAAGCAGCCGAGTTGGAAAGAGAGAGGTTGGTAGCTGAGAGATCCAAGGAAGAAAAAGCAGCTGAGTTGAAGAGAGAGAGGTTGGCAGCTGAGAGAGCGAAAAAAGAAAGAGAGCAGCAATTGAAGTTAGAGCTGGAGAGAGAAAAGTTGGCAGCTGAAAGGGCGAGAGAAGAAAGAGAAGCAAAGAAGCGATAGCTGAAAGAAGAAAGAGAAGCGGAGATGGCTGAAAGGGAACGGCAGCGGCAGCACGAGATGGAGCTCGAGCGGCTCCGTTTGCAACAGCGAAGTGAAACTCGTGTCTAAGCTAGAGTTGAGAGCAGCGAACGGGAGGACCATGGCTTCCGCTTGAACCCAAGCAAGCTGCTCGTAGCGTTTCATGAAAGGAAGGACGACCTCGACGCGTACCTGCACAGATTTGAGACGATTGCAAGGAGCCAGAATTGGCCGGAACATCAATGGGCAACTGCTTAGAGTACTTGCTTGAGTGGTGAAGCGCTCAGTGTGTACGGTAGGCTGACGCCGACTGATGCAGCCAACTATGCAAAGGTGAAAGCTGCTTTGCTGAAGCGATTTAGATTTACGGTGGAAGGATTCCGGGACGAATTTCGGACAGGAAAGCCAACTGATAGTGAGACGGGTACGCAGTATGCCGCCCGACTTTGCCATTATTTCGACAGACGGATTGAACATTCAGGGACAGCGCAGGAGTACGATGAACTTAGAGAGCTCCTAATTAGAAAACAATTTCTTACCAGTTGCCACCCAAGCCTGTCACTGCACTTGAAAGAGAGGAGAGCTAAGTCACTTGAAGACATGCTTGATTAGCTGATCAATTCTTGGAAGCGCAAGGTGGCACTAATTTGGCCAACGTCAAGAAGGAGTGTCCTGAAGATTCGAAGGAATTGGCTCCCGAAGAAAAGAAGCGTGCACCGGAGAGCATTCCGCGATGTTTTCTGTGTAACCGAGTGGGTCACCGCGCTGACAACTGTCGAACTAACTTCACGAGCCCTACGGTTGTAAAATGTTTCAAATGTGATCAGACTGGGCACAAGGCAGACGCATGTCGTAACGGAGCGAGTCAAACTCACCAGGTATCCTGTGCGCAAGCTGCACCAAAAAGGGTTGATGACATCCCTGATGGATTCGTAGAGTTGAAAAATGGGGAGAAACTTCCTATTGTGGGTGCTGTAATGACAAAACAGCTGACCGGTGTTACGAAGGGAATGCCAACGCTTCCTGGAAAAGTTGCGGGCAAGAAGATTACGGTGTTAAGAGACACCGGCAGCTCCAGTGTTATCGTGCGGAGAAATTCGGTACGTGAAAGTGAGTTAACAGGCAAAACGAAACCAGTTTGCCTAATTGATAGTACGGTTTGGATGTTTCCCGAAGCAGAAATTGAGGTCGAAACCCCGTACTTCAGCGGGAAGGTTACTGCTATATGCATGACGACCCCCCTGTACGACCTCGTCATTGGAAACATCGATGGGGCGCGAGGGCCGAATTATCCAGAATGTTTGGGGGAAGACCCGAAGATGGAGCCCCCGCCGACACAAGGACCGCGAGGTACAGCGGAGAAGCATCCCGTTACGGATCTCACTAGAGGCCAAGGTGAAGCCGCCGAGCAAGAGACAGTGAATGAGGAGATGATTGTGTTGAATGAGTTCACGTGCTGGGCAGCTGGACTTACGTCGGCACGACCTCAACTGACCGACAATGTAAAGATGACAGAGACAGCCAGCCAGGCCCAATGCCGTGACATGAACAAGCGGGTGAATATCCGAACAGGATCAGTTGAACGTTATCACCCGTTAACACTGTCGGAAGTGACAACGATGGCTGAGACGCCTCCTCAAATACCGTCGTTGGAAAGGGCTCGACGAAAAAGATCGAGGAAAAACAAGAAGAGGTCGAGCGAGCACCGCAAGAAAGGGCGCAAGCGCCGCTCAAGGTACACTGGATAGGTGCTGAGGTGGAATCGGAATGTGTTTGGCAGGGCTGAGTGCCATATGTTGTGTTAATGTTCTTGTTATCCTGCGTCACAACTGTATGTCGATCGAGTCAAAATGTTTGTTATGGTGATGTGATTTATATTATTGTACAATTGTCGTAAAGACAGAACTTTGTACATTTGTATTGTTTGGAATATGTGATGAAGTGTTGTAGTAATGACCTGTGGTTATCTAATATCATGTGTTGTGAGATTGAATTACAGTATACAATTGCATTGAGCGTTCTATTGTGGTTGTGTGCGAGGAGGTTCGCCATCGAACCTCCTCGCATCAGTGGCCGAGCAAGACCTAGAACGTTCTCGATGGAAAGGGGCGTGGTGATGCAGGGTTGCGCCATTCGTCGCGGACGGCTCTCGTACCGTCTCGCCCTTTCCCCCAGCCTTCGCTGCGCATCGCACCGACGAAATGATGAAAGCTTTCCGGAATCTCGCGCAGAAGGTATTTAATCGAGCAGCCGAGATGGGAGATCAGGAGAAGAAATTTCGCGCCGGAGTGCGTAGGGTGTTCCGCCGTGTCGTCGGCGAAGATTTTGTCCTCAGTGACAAAACAGGAGAAGAAGGAAGTTAGCGCCAGAAAGCGTAGGGTTTCCCGCCGCATCTGTCGATGAAGGTTTTGTCCGTAGTGACAAGCAGGAGAAGAAGAAAGTATGCGCCAGAGTGCGTAGGGTCTTCCGCCTTGTGGGCGAAGCCTTTTGTCTTCCGTGACAAGGGAAGAGAAGAGGATTTCCACTTGAGGGGTGAAGGTTTGAGCTACAGGCAAGAGTGTGTGTCTACCACTATCGAGCGAAGACGCGTGGCAACAGCTGCGTGTGTGAAGCCGACGTGTTTCCGGCAAAGAAGTTTGAAGCTTGGAGAGGGGCCAATTGAAGACGCGAGGTTTCCTGGAAGAGAAACTTCGGGGGAAGCGGAACGACAACAACGCTGGAATTTGAGTGAGTGATTCTCGGAAGAGTATCATCCAGACTTTTGTTCCAAGAACTTTGAACTGAATAAGTTTTCTAACTCTTTAGTCTTTAAGTGTGTTGGTTGTTCGATGCATGCGACTGCATTGTAGTGCGTATTGTTGTCTGTGTCCGTTGTTTCGAGTGTGACAGATAGTACTGTGTAGAATTATTGTTTGATTGGTGACATATTGTATTCAACTCTTGTAGAGTGTGCATACTTGTGTATCGTTTTGATCTGCCATCACTGAGAATATAATTTTGTTTTGTTTATAAACTCTTGGCTCTGACTTGTTCTTTGGACCACAGCCGGCGTCCGCTGGCGCACCAAATAGGACCACTTCTAAATTGTCCATGCTTTCGTGGTGCGGTTCGGGGGGCCGATACTTCGGCCCTTCGAATTAACCCGGCGATTGCCTCTCGAATTAACGGGACCTGTGACAACGGACAAACGAACGCAGAGTTCATTTCGTGTTGAGACTTGACAATCAGATGCAATGCAAACGTTTATGGTAGCATGTTTTCATCATTTGTGACTAGTTCTGACGCAACAAATGCACTAGTCACAAAGATCTGGTGAATTAAATGATTCCATACGACATATCCATTACACACCTTGCACTGTGCAAGCTGTTCTTGAAGGTGGGTGATGTACCTACATACTAACATGTATCGCGGATCGCTCAAGGGGCCACGCCCCGCCGCGGTGGTCTAGTGGCTAAGGTACTCGGTAGCTTACCCGCAGGGCGCGGGTTCGGATCCCGGCTGCGGCGGCTGCATTTCTGATGGAAGCGAAAATGTTGTAGACCCGTGTTCTCAGATTTGGGTGCACGCTAAAGAACCCCAAGTGGTCGAAATTTTCGGAGCTCTCCACTACGGCGTCTTTCATAATCATATGGTAGTTTTAAGAAGTTAAACTGCACATATAAATCAATTCGAGGAGCCACCGAAGTTACCAGTTATGAAAGAACATTTTCAACTTATTTTACAGCTTGAAACAACTTAGTGTTGTGCATCTTCTTTGAGTAGGTTATTTGATTTATTTCTTAAATATGCATATATATCCAAATGAGCAGTAGTTCGTCGTACAAGAACCTGTTGTGGCGCTCTCGATGCCATGAAAATTTGGGTTTGGGAAAACAAGAATTACGCCAACAGTAAAACAAAATGTGCACTAAAGATCGATTGAAGTGATTGCCGAGATTTTCCTGCTCATAATGCCGAATGTAAACTTCTGTGATATCTGAGTGCCGCTTGCTTAGCCCGTTACTTCTTCAATAATACTTGCTTCTGTGTGTCACTAGCAGCTTGTTAAATGTGTTTTAGTGCTATTGAATATTTCCAGGGAGCAGCTTTCTGAGATAAACCGATATGCATATCGACACGTATAAAGTACAAAGGGCTAAAAAAAATGCCAGCCTTTTCAGAAGGCGCAGCACAGTAACAGCGAAAGCTATAGAAGAGGGGCCTGTCAGAGCCTTTTCTAAACACTTATTGGGTAAGTGCTGCAAGAAGCGTTGCTTGATGCCTACTACGGCATTATTATTTATATTGCCATGTTCCATTTCCCAAGTTTTTGTTATCGTTCCAAAACACCACACGATTCTCAGCGCAAACCGCGCCTGCAGTTTTCGAGAGGGTTCCGGACTGTAGTAGATCATTTCGATAAGATCACGCCCACTGTGCGAATGGTACAGATTGTTCTGGAACGTACGCCGCCGCCAGCAGTAGCGCTAGAACATTCGACGGCGGGAGTATAAATGCCGACGCGCTTCGCCGCTTGTCAGTTGTTGATCGAAGGCCGATGCTCCGTTCGCCGCTATCAGTCTGAGACTGCTATCTGTGCGAGACTGCTGCTGTAATTGGACTTTCTGTTTACCGGGCACAGGTTCGCCCAAATAAACAGTTAAATCCCAACAAGAAGTCTCCTGTCTTCGGCCACGTCACGACCCCGTGACATCTGGTGGAGGTGCTGCTTCGTTCATGTACCGGACGCCCCCGTCAAGCCGTGAACCCAGCCCACGTCGCGGAGAAGACACCGACGCCAACCAGGAGCAGCGAACAAGCCGCCGACAGCAAGGGCTACCACCGGAGTACGGGCTTCTAAAGACAAGGCGCGGAAGACCAAGGCCATGACCGCGACTGCAGCGACAATGACAACCGCAGCGTCCCAGCCCACGATGGTCATGCATCAACCCAGGGAACCACCAATTTTCCATGGGTCATCGTTCGAAGACCCGGAGTCCTGGCTAGAAACATACGACCGTGTGGCAGCCCTCAACCACTGGGACCATGACGTAAAGCTGCGTCATGTGTTCTTCTATTTGGAAGACACTGCAAGGACCTGGCTCGAAAATCGGGAGTCCACGCTCCGAACGTGGGATCTTTTCTGCGGCGCATTCCTGCAAACGTTCGCGAGCGTCGCTCGAAAAAAGAGGGCCGCTGCTTTATTAGACACCCGGGTTCAGCTACCAAATGAAAATTTCGCCATTTTCACAGAAGAAACGACCCGACTATTCCGTCACGCTGATCCAGACATGCCTGAGGAGAAAAAAAATTACGGCATATTCACGGGGTGAATGATGATGAATGGGCGAAGCTCCGGAGGGATTCATCGGTAAACTGTGAATCTTCCGTGTAATTCGCCCAGTCGATCATCATGTAAAGACGTGAGAAACGCTGTGTGTGTATATACACAAATCAACTTTTATTTGTTCTTAGACAATGGATGGCTTGCGATGTCCCTTGCCTCGCGCGCTCGCACATCGGGATTCTGTCTGCGAGCGCGCGCTGCTGCCGCCTTGCGCTCTCTCCGCTGTGCAGCCTTTTGCATCCGGCGACTCCGAGCGCGCGCCAACAGCGAACGGATTTTATTACAACGCTCCCCCTAGCGTATGTCGCCGCACTAAAGCGAACGATTGCCTTCAACCAATGACACGCGCCATATGTGACATCATTCCTATTTCATAAGATCTCGCGTCTTTCATCGACTACAAGTACCGCTTTCTAGTTTATAACATCTTGCATCTTTTCAGCATCAGCTACAAGTACCACCATCTAGTAAACACTACAAGAACTAAACGAGAGGTGGCTACATACAGGAGACGGTACCGCCATCTAGTGAACACTGCAAGAACTAAACTAGAGGTGGCTACATACAGGGGACGGTACCGCCATCTAGTGAACACTGCAAGAACTAAACTAGAGGCGGCTACATACAGGCTACAGGGGACGCACAGCCCACGCCCTAAGGAGCTTCGCCCCTAAAAGTTCGTTTCCTCATGCGAGGGGTCAAACAAGAGCTCTTCGCGAGGCTGATGAGAAACCCACCAAAAACCGTCCAAGAATTTGTAGCCGAAGCGACCACTATTGAAAAGACCCTGGACATGCGCACCAGACAGTATAATCGTCGCCTGACTGCAGACTGCGCTGCTGCTCAAGCCAGTAACTCCGGAGACCTGCGTGAAACGATCCGAGCGATCGTGCGGGAAGAGCTGCGCAAGCTGTTACCTTCGGCGCAGCCTCAAGTGGAATCAATCGCCGACATTGTGCGAGAAGAATTTCGGCAATCGCTTCAAATTCCCCACGCACCGCTGCCCGAGCAGGAAGCTATGAGCAACGCCGCTGCACTGCGCCACAACGCTCCTCCCCGTCCACGCCAAAACGCCGCCCCATCGCACTTCCGTCGACAGACGCCACCGCCGCCACCACCCCCACCGACGTCATACCGTTCGCCAGCGGCCCAGCGCAGTGCACCGAGGAAGACTGACGTCTGGCGCACCCCTGACCATCGCCCGCTCTGCTACCACTGCGGCGAGGCTGGACACACATACCGCCGTTGCCAGTACCGACAGATGGGACTGCGTGGCTTCGCCGTCAATGCACCGCGCCCACAGCCAGGAGAACGACCACGTGACATCGCCGACTACCTGACAGGAACTCGGTGGACACCACGAAGCCCTTCGCGTTCGCCGTCGCCCAGCCGCCGCACGTCACCGCACCACCGGCAATACTCTGGCCCAACGCGGGGCCGGTCTCCTAGCCCGTATCCGGGAAACTAAGGGCAGCAACCGGTGGAGGTGCGGTTGCTGTGCGACGAACTACCGAAGATCCTCCGACGACGACGACGCCGCGACGGAGCTTTCCGAACACAATGCCAACCAGGCAAAGCCCTGACGGCAAAAGCTCACTTACCGGAGGTGGCCTGGCGACGCAACATGGAAGCAGCGGATCAAGCCGACGCAGCCGTGACCCGACGCCACGCCCTAACTGTAATGCGAGACGGCGAACTAGCGACCTCGACGTTCTTATCGACGGCCACAGTGTGACCGCTCTCGTCGATACTGGAGCCGACTATTCTGTCATCAGTGGGTCGTTCGCCGCGAAGTTAAAGAAAGTTAGGACAGCTTGGAAAGGCCCTGAAATCCGCACAGCCGGAGGTCATCTCGTAACGCCTGCAGGAATCTGCACAGCGAGAGTCACCATTAACGGCTGTATTTATCCTACAAACTTCGTAGTCCTACAGCGTTGCTCGAGAGATGTCATCCTTGGCATGGACTTCTTATGCCTCCATGGTGCTGTCATCAACCTAAAAACAAAGTCGATAACGTTATCCACAGAAGAAGCACTACCGCCACGCACGCTGTCTGGACACCATACCTTGAATGTGCTGGAAGAACAAGTCACCATTCCGCCTCGCGCAAGCGTCATTATTTCAGTCGGCGCTCCTGAATCACCTGACTTCGAAGGCGTCGTTGAAGGCAGTCAGCATCTGTTGGCCACCCGAAATATTTGCGTCGCAAGAGGAATTGCAGAGTTGCGGGGAGGCAAAGCAACGGTTATGCTCACAAATTTCAGCAATGAGTACAAACATGTGAACAAAGGAACATCGGTCGCATACATCGAAGAAATTGTCGAAGCCACCAGTGCTTTCGCCCTCGCCGATTCTGCGGAACCTGCTCAGAGGAACCTAGCCCTTCCCATAGCTTTCGACGTCAATCCCAGACTTCCGAACGATAAGCAAGAACAGCTCAAGGCCCTGCTCCTGCAATACGAAGATTGCTTTTCGTCGTCATCGAAAATACGGCAGACCCCAATCACGAAACATCGCATCATAACCGAAGAAAATGCCAGACCACTCCGTCAGAGTCCGTACAGGGTTTCGACGCGAGAACGTGAGGCCATGAAGAGACAAGTTGATGAAATGCTGCGGGATGACATTATCCAGCCGTCCAAGAGCCCATGGGCATCCCCCGTGGTGTTACTGAAGAAAAAGGATGGGACCCTACGTTTCTGCGTCGATTATCGCCGCCTGAACAAAATCACAAGAAAGGGCGTGTATCCTCTCCCACGAATAGACGACGCACTTGATCGGCTCCATAACGCCAAGTACTTTTCGTCAATGGACCTCAAGACTGGCTATTGGCAAATCGAAGTCGACGAAAGAGACCGAGAGAAGACGGCGTTTATAACACCGGACGGCCTCTTCGAGTTTAAGGTGATGCCCTTCGGCCTTTGCTCAGCGCCTGCAACTTTTCAACGCGTTATGGATACAGTACTGGCAGGATTGAAGTGGCAGACTTGCCTTGTGTACTTGGACGACGTCGTCGTGTTTTCCTCGAGTTTCGACGAGCATCTTCGGCGCCTTGAAGATGTACTTCAAGCCATCAAAACTTCCGGACTCACACTTAAGCCAGAAAACTGCAGATTTGCGTATGAAGAGCTCTTGTTTCTGGGGCACGTTATCAGCAAGTCTGGAGTTCGTCCTGATCTACGGAAAACAGCCGTCATCGCCGAATTCCCGCCGCCCGCTGACAAGAAAGCCGTGCGCCGATTTCTGGGCCTGTGCGCCTATTATAGGTGGTTCGTGAAAAATTTCGCCCGCATCGCCGATCCTCTCACTAACCTTACCAAGGCCGACGTGGAGTTCAAGTGGGAAACATCACAGGAACACGCTCTCCAGGAGCTTAAACATCGCCTCCAGACGCCTCCGTTACTTGCCCATTTCGACAAATTCGCCGAGACAGAAATACATACTGACGCAAACAGCGTAGGTCTTGGCGCCGTTCTTGTGCAGAGGGCTGACGGACTTGAAAGGGTTATTAGTTACGCCAGCCGATCGCTATCCAAATCAGAAGCAAATTATTCCACAACAGAAAAGGAGTGCCTCGCCATCATCTGGGCCACGTCAAAATTTCGCCCATACCTCTACGGCAGGCGCTTCAAAGTTGTGAGCGACCACCACGCCTTGTGTTGGCTAGCCACTTTGAAGGATCCTTCAGGTCACCTCGCACGATGGAGCCTGAGACTTCAAGAATATGACATTACTGTCATTTACAAGTCCGGCAGAAAACACTCCGACGCCGACTGTCTCTCTCGTGCGCCTGTCGACCAACCGCTACCCGACGACCCGGATGACGACTACTTCTTGGGAACGATAACTACCGACGACTTCGCTGAACGACAGCGGGCCGACCCGGAACTTAAGGCCCTAATAGAATACCTCGAAGGCAGGACCGCCGAAGTCCCGAAGGTATTCAAGCGCGCACTTGCGTCGTTTTTTCTACGAAACGGTCTTCTACAAAAGAAAAACTTTTCACCGCTTCGGGCTAAGTATCTCCTTGTGGTGCCTTCAGCTCTGCGACCAGAACTCCTGCAGGCCCTGCACGACGATCCGACGGCAGGGCACCTCGGTGTTTCTCGCACGCTCGCGAGGATACAAGAAAGGTACTACTGGCCGCGTCTTACCACCGACGTCACTCGTTATGTGAGGAAATGTCGGGACTGTCAGCGACGCAAGACACCGCCGACAAGGCCAGCGGGACTTCTGCAGCCAATTGATCCACCTTGCCGACCTTTCCAGCAGATTGGTATGGACCTACAGGGGCCGTTCCCGACGTCGGCTTTCGGAAACAAGTGGATCGTGGTAGCTACCGACTACCTCACCCGCTAGGCCGAGACAAAAGCCCTGCCAAAAGGCAGTTCCTCCGAGGTAGCTAAGTTCTTCGTCGAAAATATCGTCCTACGTCACGGCTCCCCGGAGGTCCTTATCACCGACAGAGGAACGACATTCACTGCCGACTTAACTCAAGCGATCTTGGCATACAGCCAAACAAACCACCGCCGGACGACAGCGTACCACCCACAGACCAACGGCCTCACCGAGCGACTTAACAAGACGATCGCCGACATGCTGTCAATGTACGTCGATGTCGAACACAAGACGTGGGACGCCATTCTTCCGTATGTGACCTTCGCATACAACACGGCTGTGCAGGAGACGACGCAGATATCTCCATACAAATTGGTCTACGGAAGGAGCCCGGCAACGACGCTCGATGCCATGTTACCCAACGTCACGGACGAAGAAAACCTCGATGTGAGCGAGTACCTTCATCGCGCCGAAGAAGCCCGACAACTTGCGCGGCTCCGTATCAAGAATCAACAGACGACCGACAGCCACCGTTACAACCTTCGACGACGCTTCGTGGAATACCAGCCCGCATGAACGTGTTTGGGTGTGGACGCCGATACGCCGACGTGGACTAAGTGAAAAGCTTCTGCGACGGTACTTCGGACCGTACAGGGTTGTTCGACGTCTCGGCCCACTTGATTACGAGGTTGCCCCCGACGGCATCACGAACTCTCAACGACGCCGATCGCGACCTGAAGTCGTCCATGTCGCACGCCTCAAGCCGTTTCATGCGCGTTAACAAACTGAAACAGTGCTTTTTTGTATTATTGTTGTATCGTAATTTATTCATTGTACTTTCTTGCATTATTATTGTATCTTCATCTTTAGTTAAAGCATCGAGACGATGCCTTTTTCAGAGGGGGGCAATGCGACGTTCCATTTCCCAAGTTTTTGTTATCGTTCCGAAACACCACACGATTCTCAGCGCAAACCGCGCCTGCAGTTTTCGAGAGGGTTCCGGACTCTAGTAGATCATTTCGATAAGATCACGCCCACTGTGCGAATGGTACAGATTGTTCTGGAACGTACGCCGCCGCCAGCGGTAGCGCTAGAACATTCGACGGCGGGAGTATAAATGCCGACGCGCTTCGCCGCTTGTCAGTTGTTGATCGAAGGCCGACGCTCCGTTCGCCGCTATCAGTCTGAGACTGCTATCTGTGCGAGACTGCTGCTGTAATTGGACTTTTTGTTTACCGGGCACAGGTTCGCCCAAATAAACAGTTAAATCCCAACAAGAAGACTCCTGTCTTCGGCCACGTCACGACCCCGTGACAATATCTTAGGGTAGTAAGCCAGCATTCTCTACGCTATTTTTCGTCAATCTTTTGAGAAGTGTGGAATCCGCTAAACTATTGCGAGAAATTTTGTGCCAATTGTTTATGCAGTGGCTCACGACGGTGAGAAATTTCGACTAAATGGGTATGCGCCACAGTTATTAACTGAACAAAAACAAGCTTTTGTGATGGGTTGGAGCATCATTGGACGACACACTCGTTACGCCATTGGCATTATGCGATGACTGCTTGTTCTTTCGCTGTTTCAAAACTATTTATAGATCGTAATGACGCGATTGCTTTCCCGACATCAAGCCTACCTAAGGCAAGCTTGCCAACAAGTCCCAAGCACTGGCGTTATTATTGGGCTGGCACCCAGCGGACTCGGGTTGAGCCCCACTGTGGCATTGGTACTAGACTTTTTTTTAGGGGCGAAGCTCCTTATGGCTTGGCTTGTGCGTCCCTCGTAGTACGTAAGCACCAGTGGCACATACCCGAAATAGGTATAACATTTGACCTCCAAGGTGGTGCCGGTGAGAGATTTCTTGTGTGCGTTTTTTAACAATAAAAATAGTCCTCAATGTACATGCCAATGACTGCTAATGGGAAATCAGAGACAGGAGCATTCGGCTTTTATTGAAAGCGCACGCTGCGATCCCCATTAGCAGCCATTGGCATGTACATTGAGCACTATCGGACAAGAAAGGGTTGCTACATTATACTCGCTGGGTGTAACCTCCTTAGTTTTAGAAAGGTTTAGCGAGCGTTGAGCCGCAGGGCCATGAATACAATGAACTAGTATATACCATGAATGAATTCGAGGTGGTTAAATGAGGGAAGCAGATACGAAGCGCAAGCCGTAAGAAATTAAAAGCTGAATCCTCCTGTCTCTCATTTCACATTAGCAGCCACTGGCATGTACATTGAGCACTATCTGACAGGAAAAGGTTGCTACGTTATACTCGCTGGGCGTAACCTCCTTGGTTTTAGAAAGGTTTAGGGAGCATTGGGCCGCAGTGCCATGAATACAGTGAACTAGTATATACCATGAACTCAAGGTGGTTGAAGGTGGGAAGTAGATCCGAAGCGCAAGCCGCAAGAAAGTGTGCGTGCCACCTCTCAATTAGTCCTTGGAATGTTCACTGAATGGCGGTGCTTCTATATAGGGAATATATGATAAAAAGATGCGAGATGGTGGGACTTGGAGTGTTGAATAGATGGACGAACGGACACACAGACAGATGCATGGATGGACGCATGAACGAACGCAGGGGCGGATGCATGAACGAACGCAGGGACGGGCACACGAACAGACGCATGGACGGTCACACAGACGGACGCATGGACGGACGAATGCTTCGCCCCACTCTCCATAATTCACTCCGTGGATATGCTGCCATTTTTTTTTAATTTTGCGTGATGTAGTTATAGACACCGGCGGCAGCGGCGGCCAGCAACTACGACGCTGCGCGAGACCCGAGTTGTGATTTCATAACAGCTATCGCTGTAAAACATCGCAGATCGTAATTTACGGATAAATAAATGCAGGGAATGTATTTTTACTTCATAGCACATAAGATACAGTGAGAAGCACGCCACATAACATGAGTATTGATCATGAAAAAGTGGCCTTATTAATACAGCCAATGCTGTGCAACAGAATAGTTTCAAGCGTCACTTTTCGAAACAAAGTTCTCCGTTTCATATTGAATTTGGGAACAAAAAGTATGGCCTGCTCCTTATAATAAGTGAGGCCAGTTTGAAGAATAACGCAAACATACCTTGCTTCTCGCTGTTCATATGGAAGCACTGATAAGCCAGATAAGCAACAAAATATGCATTACCTCTGCATTGCATTATTATCAGAAAACTAAAGCATTGAGAGGTATGAATGACCGATACCTGTTTTTTTTAACCACTACGCTTGTAAACAATGCCAGGTATCTGTATAATTCATTGAAGCTTATCGTCACGCAGAGCGTTTGCTGAATAAGGTGAAGCTGCTCTGTGAGTCAATGTAGGATACACCGCGGACAGGCACTCAATCAGGGATGAGAAGGACGTGCCTCTGCTGGCTACCGACGTGCATGGTATGCCGATTTCCTCAAAGCCTGCGGAATCGAACGGTACGTCACGTCAGGTCACTCCAGACCATAGGTTTAAAAGTCACATAGGTTTAAAAGCAATAGGTTTAAAAGCAATACTCTTTAATTAGGTCTGTCTGCCTGAAAGTCTCCCCGGCTTATTCTGCTCTAAAAATTAAAAAAAAAAGTTCTTGATGCGTGAGGCCAAAGCACTCGCATTAGATGTTTATTTTTTTCTAGAATCGGGGTGTTTCATTGAAATACGATATAACAGTACTTCTTTCTGGTATATCAGTAGAATGTGAATGTAGAAGCAATGTGGAAATTTATCCTAGAGAGTTTTGCTAAAGTAATGACTCCTCAGTGGCAAAGCTTACATGAGGTATAAGATGACAAAAACATACACATATGAAAGGTAATGGCACGATACGTGGGATTCAAATTTTTAATCGCTTTAATGTGCGGAGAAGTTCATTTCTCGGATAAAAATACTTCAATTGCTTGTTCAATTTTCGGAAACGCCTCGATCATCATATCTTTTCAGTGTACAAAAATTTGTCGTTTGATTAATTTTCTTTCGTCTGTCATTCATTTCTACGTCGCCGGAGAGTGCGGGGGAGAATAAATTGACGGGCTTTTTAAGGGCGAAGTTCTTTAGGGTGTAGGTTTGTCCAGCCGATGGTGTATGTAGCTACCGATGGCACATACCCGAAAGAGTGGTCGTTAGAATGTGCACTCGATGGCGGCACTTGTATATGAGGAATACATGACGAATAGATGTGAGATCGCTGTACTTGGATTGTCCGAGAGATAGGCGGACGGATTGACGGACGCATAGGCAAGAGGGCGGACGCACGGATAGACGGATGGCTGGACAAACAGACTGAGGGGCGGCTGCACGAACAGACGGAAGAACGGGCGTATGAACGGACGCATGGAGTGACGCACGGATGGACGGATGCACCGACGGTCACACGAATGGACGGACGCATGAACGGACGCACGGATGGACGCATGAACGGGCAGAAGCAAGAATGAATGGGTGGACGAAAGCACGGATGGACTGATGAACGCTTTGCCCCACCAATCATCATTCACTCCGTGGATACGCTGTGATTTTTTTTACGTCTGCACTTTAAGACAATTCCGTTGTGGGAGTAGCAATCGTAGCGCCTGTTTTGTCTCTGTCTGCATAAAAAACGCTCACCTTGCGGTACACTATAATAATGAGTCACCAATAGCCCAACCCTCAGTCTTATTGATCAAAGTTCGCAGTCGCTACCCGGACTAGATATTCTGTCCCTCCTCCATTCCCGCCCCCCCCCCCCCCTCATAATGATACTTCATGCTTTTTTGCCCAATGGCACTTGCCACCATGTTTTATTTTTTTATGCCGCCCCAGTTTGCAGCCCCTGCAAGCTTTCGTTCACACACACGATGGTGCAGGATAATGATGCATCAATTCGAACATAAGGAACATGACGGCCATGATAAAAATGTGCCACCACTTTCGATATAATTGCTTTCCCAATTTTAAGTTAACCTTCGAAAAGCGCGTACATTGTCCCGTTCTTGACCATTGTCTCGTACCATTAGCGAGCTGCTGCGCAACGTGCTTTCAGTGGTTCTACTCAGCAATGCAGTCGCTTTGTTCGAGCGCTACATTAAGGCAGCCATTAGAGCTTCCAAATTACAGGTGTGTTCCCATTTGATAAATCACTCATATTCGTGCCATATACTTACGTCACACGCGATCAGGTGTGAGAGCTTAGATGTGAGTAATTATGTGACTAAAGGAACACGAACATTTATCCTTTTTTTGCGGACTTCCCACACACGCCAGGCACAAAAAAATGTCTTGGGCAACTATATTTCTCATTCGGCTAAACACGACCTGTCTGCTGTTAGGGATATGTTATCTCATAAGCTGCAGTTACGAAACAAAAGGCACAGTAAGAAAATTAATTTCAAATATATAATGTAGATCAATGAGGGACAACGAAATGCGGCTAGCAGGTCGATTTACACCTTTAGAATGTTTCATATCCAAAAATTTTGCAAGAAATAATTATGCCATAGATTATTACTCCGCTCAGCCCCCATAATAAATTACCGTCCATTCATCCTCCCGCTGGCCGTTGCTAGCTGAGTAATTTTCATTTAAGAATCTGACTTCGGTCTCTATAATGCGACTCATACACAACTTCGTTCTATTAAGAGTGTGTATTTCACCTCGCATGCCTGAAGCTCTCGGTTAAAGCGTTGAGTGTTCTGTGCAAAAATCAGAACGAGAAACAGGACCACAGAAGGCATTTTTCAACGGCAGAGCTTTTTAGACAGAAACAATCAGTGCTTCTCAGAAGACCAGTAAATCACACGATATGCAAATTAGCATGAACAGCCATCGCTGACCAACACAAACAACGTAATCTACCATGTGCTCACTCTCCCTCCTATTTCTTCCTTTCAATATATTGGTGGTGTCCATTTGCAAATGGTACTTTTCAGAGAGAAATGACTGCTTGCTACCCGACATAATTCACGGATGGGCTACCATGAAAACGAACAATGATAGATTAGTTGCTATGGTCATAATCTGACCAAGCATGAACGTTTCGTACTGCGCATAAGATACCGGTCGCTTTTCAGTTTTGTCTGCTAGAACAATCGCAAGCGCTCTAGTCGAAGTTCCCAGCGTTACTGAACGTGCTCCAATGCGAAAACTGTTCTTGTTTTAAGGACTTTACTGAAGGAAAAAAAATAATGATGTGTGTTTGTGTGTGTGTGGTCGCACAGAGAGAAAGAGAAAATTATAATAGTAGAAAGGCACTCAATTCAAAAGTAAAGGACGACGTCCCCCTGAGTGGCGATGAAGGTGGGGCTTTGTTCGATGTCACTTCTTTGAAATGTGTTCCAGTGAATTTGGCAGTAACAACTTGCGCATATTTCCCTCCCCTCCTTTTTTCTCCCCTTTCTGGACTTACCGAGTTGCTTCAGGTTTTCGTAACAAACCATATTTTTAAGCGATGGCCTAATTTATGAGCAAATACATCCTACGGCAATTGGAGCAACTATTGCACTTAATACGGCTAATATATTAACGGAAGTTATCGAAAGAAAGGTCCTAGCACCGTTTACCCTGGCACCCAAGTTGCTCTACCGGTACGTTGACGAGTGAAGAAGCAGCAGATTTATTGCTTTTTGGAAGGCCTGAACACGCAGAGTGCGAACATGCAGTTTGTCCTTGAACACGAGGACTACGCAGTAACATTTTTTTTGATGTTCAGGTTCACCGGGTTGGGAGCACCATCAGATTGTCACTATGTAGGAAGCCTACGCACACTAGTTGTTATCTCAGTTTTAGTTCGCGTCATCCCATCGGCCAAATGTCGTCCGTAGTGTCAACCGTGGCAACATGCACAGTACCGGTGTGCCCAGAAAGTGATGCATTGAAGAGAGAGCTTCGGACGATCCATTGGGAGCTACGCCGAAGTGGCTATCCTGATTGTTTCATCTATAAAATTGAGAAGTGGATATTACAGTCCAGCACACATCTAAACCGAGTTGACAATCCGAGCTTATGTGGCCTACTTTGCGCATAAGGACGCAGAACGAGTCAACGAGGCACTTTCACGCATAATTTCAGCTCGCCGTTCTAAAATCAGCTCGTCTATGTAAATGGCAGGTGGTCAAGTAAATTGCGCCCAGCTGCCACGTCATATATAATGTGTACTGATTGCCATCAAGTGCAAATAGGAGAAAGAGAAAAGTTCTTCAGACGCCTTCAAGGGCACCGACATCAATTGGCCATTACTCAGCATGGACATCAACATAATCACATAATTGACGGGAAAAATTGCACTGTAACATGTTCAGAAATAGGAAAATAACATCTCTTTCCAGACGACCACCCGTCGAACTCTTGGTTAGTTATATAATGGTAATAGCTACAGCCTATCTAGTAGTTCGACGTTTCATATGACAAACGGCGAATCTGTCCGGCATCCTTGAGAAAGCGCAACAGTGTTTTCGTTACTTTACGGAACTATGATGGGCAGCCCGGTGGTCCTCATATTTTCTTCACAGAGAAAGGTTTCTCGTTTGTGTGATTGAAAACAGTACGAAGTTGTGCCATTTTTTCCAAGTTGAGCAGTAATAAGAGAGGTTCCGAATATATTCAACGATGGTACAGTAACTGCACTCGCCGACACCCCTTATTTCAATTTTAGGTCACTAGGCGTTGGTGAATGCTGCAGCCAGAAGCAGACGGCACGAGACTGTCTTCCTCGCAAAAAAACACCAGGCAGCAGCCGTAGTCGCATATATAAGTCGAGGAAACACAGTGCACGATGCGTGAACTGTGATTTTTGCCACTTCTCCATTGTCATGTTCGTCGCCAGCTTACATATGTAACAAGCTGCGTCTGTTTTGGAAAACGTAATTATGTCATTTCATAGGATTATGGTTTGTTCATTCGTGTGTTTTTTTCTGACAATTTCGTTGACGAGGTCGTTGCCGGAGATGTCGCAATGACTTGGCAAACTGTGCAACACAACATTGTGTCATTTGTAAGTTGCATAGTGCAGCGTTTCGCACATCTGCTGGAAAAATCGTTCGTATAATCGGGAACGAATTGCGGTGATAACATATGCAACATAGTCGTGACATAGGAGTAAGGGGTCGGCAACATATGCGAAACACGTGATGACTGAAGAAACGCCGTTGTCCAGGAACCAATATTGTAAATGCGATTCTTACGTGATGCATTCCTAAACAGGCTTGGTTTCGAAGAAACATTAAGAACAAGAAGCTTGACAGCGTCAACAGCACCATGCTCACCAGCTGCCTTACAGCCAACATTATTATGACATCTTCGCCTGCATCGAAACTATCAGACATATTGATTATTGCGTAGCGGAAAGCTCCCTTCGTTGAATTCGTTATTAATGACGGCCTTACGCAGAGTATGTGCGCATATAACGGAAAAAAAACATGAAAAGCGGAAAGTGTTACAACCCTCCCCTAGTCAGAGGGCATACGGCACGAATTCAACACGCGAACGTCAAGCCTAATGCGATGTCTCATTTTCTGCTTTCCGGCCATCTAGAACAAAAAGTAAATAAATAAAAATAAATGCCGACGAAAATTCAGAATGGCGTAGCCTACGCGTCGTCTCCTATTGTACTATTGCCACCTCTTTAGTGATGTTTTATTGCTCCCCTATTGTCGAGCGCCACGCGTCGGTTGAGGTGACAAACTACGGGGTGGTGGGAGAAAAATAGCGGCTGCACAGTCGTCGGTGGGTCGCGGTCACCCACATACCGCATTTTCCTGTCAGTAATCAGTGCGTTTCAGTGCCCGGAGGCTGCCCGGAGGCTGGATTATCGCCGAAGCTGAAGCCATACACTTGTTCACCAAGAAGCTTTGGAATGAGCGAGACAGTGCCATTACACTGTGCTCGTAATGAAGGAAGCAATAAGCCACTGTAGTCCTACTTTGCAAGGATTACCCATTGGTTCAGTTCACGCCAACTGTATCAGCGGTTTCGGCGACAACTTTAAATGTGCTCGAAAAAAAAATTATGCTGCATTGAAAATAGCGAATTGCTAGAATAGTTCAGAAAGAAAGATTTTTTTCGGTCACGTCGAAGCCTGTTCAGTTTCGCAGAATACCATTCTAGTCTTTTTCGTGAAAAAAAAATATTCTGAGAGCATCGTTCTCTGCTTTAGTACCAAGTTTGGGTTAGATATTATGCTCTCAGTCGGGGTTTGGGGTTTATTGACAGATGGTTTGGAAGGTAAGCCCCTGCAGGTCGCACAAGACTACTCAGGATGGTATAAATGTTCGGAAGAAAAACGCTGAGGATACCGTAATTTCTGATAATAAGTCGAGCTTGAACGTTGAACAAGCCGGCATTTCGCAACGTTTGCTGCGTTGACGAACAACATGTCAAAATCTTCAAGCGGTGGGGTAGCCACAGCTTGCAGGAAGCAGCATAGAGGGGTGGCGACCATTTTAAGTGTCATGCTTTCATGTTTGCGTCAGTTTTTCAGAGAGATCTGACGGATGGTTGTAGCAGGGGCAGCTGTTGCTGTAGTTTCTACAGCGATCGCCATGGTGGCATTGCCCAGGTGACTTCAATATCTGACACGCCCAACAGTGGCGAATTACATCTGTCACGGAAGCCATAGGCTTTTTTTTTGCTTATTAGCAAGTTATAGACATCCTCTGCAATACCTTGCAATATATACCTCACCTTGTCTTCCTCCCCCATGTCAGCGTCTGTTTGCCTACAGAGCCTCGAATCCTGTTCTTTATACATTGTGCAGGTCTCGCCAGGTAACAGGGACCTTTGCTCAAGAGTCTGCTCAGCAAGCTTTTTCTTTGCAGCTCTGTTATTCAAACACTACGTTATTCCCCGAACAAGGCGTTCCCATGTTGGTTCTCGTACTAGACGAGTAACAAATCGGTAAGGTAAAAGTTAACGAGGGATAGCTGGGGGGGCAGCACCCAATTTGCAGTGGCTTACCCGCTTGTCATGCTTGAGTCATGCGCCGACGTCTTCGTTAGTCTCAAGGTTCGTGGCTCTTTCTGATGCGGCTAAAAACTGCTATGGGCTGGTCTTCGTCTGTCTGCATCGTTAGCAGGATTTTCACGCGGAATAAGCCCATTACGTGCCAAACAGCGCAATTCGCCATCCATCTAAAATAAATACACCAAACTTACTACTGCTACACACTGGCTATTGCGTGAATTTTCCGCGTCTGTGTTGTATCCCTTGGGGTGATATGTCTTGATTATGCAAACTTCAGCTTATCTTGCCCTATCGCATTTTCTATTTCAATATTTCTGTCTATATACGTTACGCAAATTTTGATCTTCCTTAGCATTTCTGTACTTGTTGTACCTTTTGTAATGCGAAATTGTTTATGGTGTACTAGACGTTTAATGCAAAACCTCACTATGACTCTCTGTACGCTACTCCTATTGCTTTATCTAGTCCAAACTGCAATTTTCTTTTACAGTATTACTCATGTATGTTCAAGTATGATCTCACAAGCCCTTTTGTACTGTTAACGTTGTATTCTGCCAATCGTAGAGGATGTTCAGGGACGACTTCAAAGCTGCCTAGAGCAGCTTTTCGCCCTGAAGGCCATCCAAAATTTCTCTGGTGAAATGAACTTTGACTTGGGTATTCACGAACAACCCTGCGGAAACAGAAAAAAAAGAATGAATGTATGAATGGACAACATTATTTAAAATAGTACAACAACGCAGAGGACGTGCAGGAAGTGGGAGGACGTGTTTCAGCCAAAACAGCATTTGTGCACCTGATGTAGTGTCTAGGTAGGGATAGCAAAAAAAGGACTGAACACGATACATCAAATTGAAGAAGTCTAAACTATGCATGGGTCTCGGCCACCAGGGGGCCCGGGTTGGTTGAGCGGTTTCACAACAGCTCAGCATTCAGACCTCAAATCTCCGTCAAACCTGTGAGTAATAATCTAAATTTCCTCGCATGGTTTTATGAGGCTTCGGAGCACTTCGAGGAGCAAGGTTTAGCCACCCAAATCAGTTACAACTTGAAAAATTAACGACTCATACTTCGCGTAGGCCTAACAACAGCAGCCACAGGCTTCACTTCGATCAAATCAGGAATTCCGCAAGAAAAGCTACTACGCACCTGAGAAACCACCCTCGATTCTTCTTGTGACGTTCCGGAGCCTCGCTGCTACCATCTTATCTTGCATCTGCGGGAAAAAATGGTTTTTCTTCACCGAAAATCAACTGTGAGTAACACGTGTATCCGCCTTATGGGGGCTACCATGTTGACAGGGGACTTTAGCACCTGCCCCCTCGTGCTCAGAGATTGAATGAAAAGGCAAAAGATCACAACAAATATTGGTAACAATATTAAACCACGCAGAAGGAGGATTTCGGGCTCTGAGCTCAATCTTACAAGTTTCTGACCGGCGAAAACAAACCCGCAAGCAATTTTTCCCACCTTATGACCATATGGGGCCGCCATCTTGTGTGGGACCAAGCCACTTTGAGGACAACGAGTCATATCGCGGCTTTTACACACCCCAGGACGACAAATCAGGTCTCAATTGAGTCGTTAAAATCCGGAGATAGCCGTTGAAAAAGCCGCGAGCGCCCAATTCAACTGAGAGCGTCAAAAAAGACTTATTCAGAAGACACACTCAGTGTTGCCGGACTGCTGTCACTGCTTGAGCTGGGTTTGGCGAAACAGCTTCCACAGCGAGTTAAGCCCACCGGAACTGCTCCTCCACCTCTTAACCAATAAGCACAGATTATTCCAACTGCGGGAGCGGGAGCGGCCGCGTCAGCAGCACGGGTAAGTGAGCTCTGCACATATCTACCTATAACATATCTACCTATAACTTTAGCAATTTCGGTCCTAAGAGGGTCAGAGTGGTGTCTATTTGTTTGTGAAGATACAAGGAGTTCAACCGCTACAAACGCTGCTATTACAAACGAAAATTTAAATTATAGGAACGGAAAACAGTGCGAATCTGTGAAAACAACAACAGTCGGACCACGTGCCCGGTGCCACGCAGTTCCCAACCGGAAAAAAAAATCACGTGTTGATGGAACTACAATAAGAGGCCTGAGGTGCGGCCTCACCGGTAACCACCGCCGGGAACGCACTCCCTCACCAGAGAAGGATTGGCCACCCTGGTGCAGTATCTGGCCACTACCTCCCACATGGATACGCCAAATAACTCACGGCCCTCAGTCCTCAGCAGCTGCGAAGCAACTGACTACGGCGGCGGTCAGATCTGCAACGCAGCAGAGGGTGCTAAGAATCTCTGGACCACAGGCCGCCATTGGAACCTGAACTTGGCAACGTTTAACGTTAGAACCTTATCTAGTGAGGGAAGTCTAGCTGTACTATTCGAAGAGCTAGAGGGTGTTAAATGGGATATAATAGGGCTCAGTGAGGTTAGGAGGACAGATGAGGCCTATACGGTGCTACAGAATGGGCACGTCCTTTGCTATCGGGGCTTGGCAGACAGAGGAGAACTGGGAGTGGGGTTCCTAATTCACAGAAACATAGCTGGCAACATAGAGGAATATTATAGCATTAATGAAAGGGTGGTAGGTATTGTAATTAAACTGAATAAAAAATACAAGATGAAGGTAGTACAAGCTTACGCGCCTACATCCAGCCATGATGACGCTTCAGTTGAAAGCTTTTATGAAGACGTGGAATCGGCAATGAGTAAGGTAAAAACACAATACACTATAGTGATGGGCGACTTTAATGCAAAGGTAGGGAAGAAGCAGGCTGGAGAACAGGCAGTAGGAGATTATGGCATCGGCACTAGAAACGCCAGAGGAGAGCTACTAGTAGAATTCGCAGAACGCAATAATTTGCGGATTTTGAATACCTTCTACCGAAAACGAGAAAACCGCAAGTGGATATGGAGGAACCCTAATGGCGAAAATAAGAACGAAATAGACTTTATAATGCCCGCACACCCAGGAATCGTGCAGGATGTGGAAGTGGTTGGCAAGGTACGATGCAGTGACCATAGAATGGTACGGTCTCGAATTCGCCTAGACTTGAAGAAGAAATGACAGAAACTGATACGCAAGAAGCCAATCAATGAGCTAGCACTGAGAAGGAAAGTACAGGAATTCAGAGTGTCGCTGCAGAACAGGTACTCGGCTCTTAGTGAGGAAACCAACCTTAGCGTAGATACAATGAATGATAATCTGACGAGTATCATTACGGAGTGTGCAGTGGAAGTTGGAGGCAGGGTAGTTAGACAGGACACTGGCAAGCTTTCCCAGGAAACGAAGAACCTAATTAAGAAGCGTCAAACCATGAAAGTGTCAAGTACAACAGACGAAATTGAACTGGCAGAGCTTTCGAAGTTGATTAATAGACGTAAAGTATGAAATGTAAGAAGGTATAACATGGAGAGAATTGCACACGCTCTGAAAAACGGAGGAAGCTTCAAAGCAGTGTAGAAGAAACTTGGGATAGGCAAAAGTAGGATGTATGCACAAAATGACAAAGAAGGCAAAATAACTACCAATATGAATAGGATAGTTAAAATAGCGGAAGAGTTTTACAGAGATCTGTACAGTAGCCGAGACAACCACGACCTTAATACTATAAGAACTAGCAGTAACCCAGACGACACCCCACCAATAATGATAGAAGAAGTCAGAAAAGCTTTGGAGAGCATGCAAAGAGGCAAAGCTGCTGATGAGGATCAGGTAAAATCAGATCTGCTGAAAGATGGAGGACAGATTGTGTTAGAAAAACTAGCCACCCTGTTTACGAGGTGTCTCCGGACGGGAAGAGTACCAGAGTCTTGGAAGAACGCTAACATCATCTTAATACATAAGAAAGGAGATGACAAGGATTTGAAGAATTACAGGCCGATCAGCTTACTCTCTGTAGTGTACAAGCTATTTACAAAGGTAATTGCTGACAGAGTAAAGAAAACATTAGAATTCAATCAACCAAATGAACAAGTAGGATTTCGGACAGGCTACTCAACAATTGACCACATTCATATTATCAATCAGGTAATAGAGAAATGCTCAGAGTATAACCAACCACTATACATAGCCTTCATAGATTACGAGAAGGCGTTTAATTCAGTAGAAATAGCAGCCGTCATGCAGAAACTGCGGAATCAGGGCGTAGATGAAGTATATATAAACAGTCTGGAAGAAATCTAGAGGGGATCAACTGCTACCATAGTGCTTCATAAAGAAAGCAACAGAATACCAATCAAGAAGGGTGTAAGGCAGGAGGACACAATCTCCGCAGTGCTATTTACCGCGTGCTTACAGGAGGTTTTCAGCAGCCTAGAATGGGAACAGTTGGGGATAAGAGTTAATGGAGAATACCTTAGTAACCTGCGCTTCGTCGATGACATTGCATTGCTGAGTAACTCAGGGGACGAATTGCAACTCATGATTACAGAGTTACACAGGGAGAGCAGAAAGGTGGGTCTTAAAATTAATCTGCAGAAAACGAAAGTAATGAACAACAACCTCGGAAAGGAACAGCGCTTCGAGATAGGTAATAGTGCACTTGAAGTTGTAAAAGACTATGTCTACTTAGGGCAGGTAATAACCGCAGAGCCTAACCACGAGATTGAAGTAACTAGAAGAATCAGAATGGGGTGGAGCACATTCGGCAAGCACTCTCAAAGTATGACAGGTAGATTGCCATTATCCCTTAAGAGGAAGATATATAACAACTGTATCTTGCCGGTACTTAGCTACGGAGCAGAAACCTGGAGACTCACAAAGTGGGTTCAGCCTAAATTGAGGACGACGCAGCGAGCAATGGAAAGAAAAATTGTAGGTGTAACCTTGAGAGACAAGAAGAGAGTGGAGTGGATTAGCGGACAAACGGGGGTTAAGGATATCATAGTTGAAATCAAGAAGAGGAAATGGACATGGGCGGGGCATGTAGCGCGTAGACAGGATAACCGCTGGTCATTAAGAGTAATTAACTGGATTCCCAGAAAAGGAAAGCGGATTAGGGGGAGACAGAAGGTTAGGTGGGCAGATGAAATTAAGAAGTTTGCGAGTATAAATTGGCAGCAGCAAGCACAGGACCGGGTTAACTGGCGGAACATGGGAGAGGCCTTTGTCCTGCAGTGGACGTAGCCAGGCTGATGATGATGATGATGAAACTATGCATCATTTTTGATGTATTAGATAGCAATTTAGTGAGCTCAATTATCACTTCTTCGCAATAATGAAGTACGCGATTCTCCGACACAGAGGAGCTTGAAACGCACAATCATTATCATTGAGCACTCTTGCCGAATACTAGTTTAATTAGGAATTAAGTTTCATTTGCGAGTGAGTGCTTTTCTTGGCACGAGCAGTGAGCGACGACCTTTTTCTTCTCCTAAGCCCCTCTGGCCAAGGTGTTTCTGCATTATTTTCTGAAGTTTCAGAGAACGCTATATAAAAATGAAACAAAAGTCGGGGCCTAATCCTTGGTTCTGGCATAGTTTTACTAGATACATGCATAGGAGTGTGCAAAGTTTTCCAGCAGGACGGGGGACGGGCAAAGGTTTATCGCAGCACCTAGCTCTTCGTCTGTGCCAATGTATGAGGCCGACTTCGTGCCTTCTTTTCTCCTCCGAGTCGCAGCACCCCCTTCCTGTCATGTCACTGGTGTGGGGGTGACTTTGCACATACTCTGCTTGAGTGACTAAGGAGGGGTCCCCCCCCCCCCCCTAATTCTTTGTGCGTACGCCTATAGCTAAACGCAATATTCGAGCCTAAGTTCCCTGTAAAAAACGCCTATGAACTTTCATAATCGTCAGAAAAATAAACAGTTTCACAAAAATAGCTGAGTAACTGGCATTTTTGCGGTATTTAGCGGAGCAGATCCCGACCATTCGCCGATGTCTACAGGGCTTCCGAAATCCCTTTCGGCACCATGAAAGTACTGAGGATATTTAGGACCAAGAAAGGAGACGCACGGGCAAGCACAACCTAACAACTGTGCGCAAGGTACTGCCATGAGAAGCAGTTACATGTAATAGGCTGGCAAGCAGTTTTGCTACTACTTCGGCAGAGTGACGAAGCATAGCATAGTTAACCTTAAAAATATACGACGGCACATGTACGTTCACGTTCTCAAGCCACTACCAAACTTTTAAGCCAAGCATCAGGGTCACTTCCACATTTTAGAGCGAATTTTTTAGGCACCCATTCCGGTGTTAAACAATGTTGGAGTAGCTGACAGACAAAAAAAAAATAACTGTAAGGGGTCGAGAGGGGCTACTTCGTTCGTGTTGTATTTTGTGATAGGCTTACTCTACAGACAGATTAGAAGGAACACACGACGCAGTCTTAGCAGGGCCAGAGCAAACGCCAACTTCTTTTTTATACGTACTTAATGTAAATGTGCACATTCTTTCCGATGAAATTTGGTGTATTTTTATTAAAACCGACTATGCATAAATGAAAAAAGCCACAGCTTTGCCAACAAAGGTGATGCAATGAACATGATGGCAACAAATAGGAAGGTCACACGAAGAATGGCAAGTACATGGAAACGAGCTCAGCGTTTATCACGCACAAATGACGCACAAAACGTTTTGGCAGGTACAGATGAACGCGAACAGAATCGTACCGGAGAAAGCCATAGGCGTAAAATTGTCCAACCACGAGATAAGCAAGCGCACGCGTCAGTGTCTCCACTCCGCAGGGAAAGTAAGCGTGACGATCTTGCGACGTGCAACGACGTGTGCTCATTGCGCCATCTCGCTAGTAATATTGAAAACACGATAGTTCTCCCCGAGATGCCCGTCGCCAGTGGTAGGTGGCAGATATAAATAGCTTGCCGTTTAAACGTTGAAGGAGGTGTTCCTTCGTGGCTCAGTGGCTATCGCCTTGAACTCACAATTCAGTGGTTATGCGTTCGAGTTTGCTCACCAGGGTCTTTTAGTGGAATATTTTTCTGTCTTGCGTTTTCATATATATACGTATACATTTACGGTGAATGACGTCGACGTCGACATCGGCAGCAAAATTCAGCTGAGAGTGTTCATATAATTGCTCTTGATATGAAAACGTTTGAAGTTTGCTCGTGTTCTGGTACCGTTGTGCAATACAGAGGACACAGTGCTAGCAAAAAGAGCGTGAAGTTCAGCTGGTTTATTTATATTCTTGTGTAGTTGATATAAATGTGCACTTTGTTTTCCAGGTGCCATTGTGTATTTTTATTTACATTCATTACGCTTGAGTAAAACCATAGCAAAATACTGTGATCATTTTAATAACACTATGTCCTGTGTTCTTTGTAATCTGTCCCTTGCGTAAGTGCACTGCAAAAGTGAAAAAGTAACCGATTGGCGCGGTAAGATAAAACGAGAAAAATACCAATGAAAGAATGGCATTTCAACCCTGGCCCTGCACTGGAGAAGAGTAGCCTACCATAAAGCCACGATAGTGCTTTAAACTGGTCTGAAAAAGGACTTTATAAAGGTGTCATGCTGAGCAAACGATAGCTCTAACCTGCGCATTACGAACAATTGTTGCTGTTGAATGTCACAAAACATGATATTATTATGAGAGACACCATATTTGGGAGATCTGGAACTTTCAAGCACCTGGCTTTCTTTAACGTCCACCTAAATATAAGTAAACTTGCCTCAACCATTTTCATTTTTATCGAAAAAACAGTAGCCGCTGCTGAAATCTCCTCCCACGATATGTGAGCCAGCAGCCAACCACCGTCACCCCTAGTTCCCCATGGCATGTTAAGCCAATGTGTCAGACAAGGGTAAAAAAAATCACTGCATATTCACAGAGTGAATGACGAGTGAGGCTAAGCTTCGAAGGGTTTTATCGGTGAACCGTAAATCATCAGCTGGTCATGTCCATCCGTCCGCCCATCCCATAGAATTTCCCAAATATACACTAGAAGGAACTCTGGTGCTAGTATCTATGGGAGCTGCAGCGCATTGCGCTTCAACGAGCAAGGGAATTATGAGTATAACATGGATTTGCCTAGTCTTCGTACTTTATGTTCGTTTAGGCTTCGTGTGGCTTGAGGCTGCTTTGTCACGAAAAAACAACTGCCAATGGTTTGGCAGTTACCCTTCACCACCTTAATCTTTTATGCTTGCCACTTAATTTTGGGTCATGAAGTGGAAAACGGTTTGTTCTCTCCTTCGAAACAAAACCAAAACGCCGAAGAAAGGCACAAGTGTATTCACCGCCCACAAGCACGAAGATTAGGCGATTCTATGTCATATCCACAATTCCCATGGGTGCTTGGCGATCACCGCACCAGTGTTTCCTCTAGTTATTATTAGAAAACTCTTATTTAGGAAACTCTCCATCTGCCGGTCGTCTGTCTGTCTGTCTGTCTGTCTGTCTGTCTGTCTGCCTGTCTGTCTGTCTGTTCATCCGTCCGTTCGTCCGTCCGTCCTTCCGTCCGTCAATCCATCCATCCATCCATCCATCCATCCATCCATCCATGCATCCATCCATCCATCCATCCATCCATCCATCCATTCAACCATCCGTCCGTCCATCTATCTGTGCGTCCATCCGTCTGTCCGTTCGTCCGCCTGTCCGTATGTCCGTTTAGCGATGGGACGTTGATGTTGGGTTGTGCGACACTACTGGTTGTAGGTACCGTTTCTTCTATCACATCAACTAGAGTTGAGTCATGCGAAAGCCAAGACGCCCTTGACTGAGTTCTGAACGTGCAATCCAGTGCCCACATATGCTGAGTGGCCAGTGAACGGTTCTCCAGCACAAGCAGTCGTTTTTTTTGCTAGCAGATGCTGCCTACGTCGGCGTTGCTAGGTGAGAGAGTGGAAAGGGAGCGACTGTTGGCACGACAGGCGAGAATGTGACATGAGACGCGAGCAAGGGCAGGGGGGGGGGGGGGTGTGGAGAGCGCTGCCACCGATGCCGAAGTGCGACATCGTAAAACTAAAAAATGCTTAGCATTTATTAACAGTCCGTCTTCACAAAATGCGAACTGTGCTTGCCATGTAGGTGTAATGCCTCTGAACTACTGCAAAGCACTCAGCCATAATTCTTCATTGTCATCAAGCCACTTGCAGCATCAATGGAGTGTGCATACTATTTCATAGATGTGTAGCGCGTACCTCAATTATTCACCGAAAGAAATAATGCCCAGTGAATTCTGTGCTCTATTCACAAAAATCATGATGTTGTAGTCGACAGCTAGTCAATAGAAGAGGTTGAACACAGCTGGCCATGACTTAACACGAAGCTGCATTCAGAATACGCATAAGGCAACATTATAATCGTCGGTGAAATTTTTATGTAGTTGAGGTATGGTGTTCGTCTAGACTTTCCTGTCAGTGTTTTGTGTTGCCGCTCATATTTACTGATTGGGAAAGCCTCATGCGGTGTCTGGACATGCTCATTTGGCAAGCTACAAAATCAGAGGTTCTTGGCAATGCACCGTACCTTCACCTACGCTTGATGACTCGGCAAACAATTATTCACTTGCTGTCACAGTGGGACGTGTTTATGTCCCGCATTGGTCCCGCTTGTACTAAATGCAGTGCACTGAATTTATAAGTGTGATGATATTAACTGTCAATCCTCTGCTTTTGCTACGCACACCCAGAACAGCAATTAATTTCGCACACATAATCTGCGCGATTATCCCACAGTCACAGTGCCATACTCTTGGGCATTTTGCACCGAGTAGTGATCTACTGTACGAGCAGGAAAGTTTCAATCGAGAAATTTGTGAGATCGTATAAGCCGCACCAGTGCACTTACCAGCTAACCTGGTAAGTGCATGTGAAGTAAACTACGCAATGCGAAAATATCGTTGTTTCGTATGGCTCGGTGAACCTGCGTGTGTTAGAAAAACAACGGCGTGTAGTCCCCGATCAACGTTGACAAAGAACGGTGACAGTCAATGGGTAACTGGTGTTATTATCAATGTATTATTTTTTTTGAATTTGCGACTGCAACTGCACCTAATATAGGCTGCAACGTGCAGCTGAAAAAAAAAGAGCAATATAAGGAGATGCTTTCGTGATTACAGCAATTGACTTAACCAGAGGTTTCAGCCTTCCCGATTCTATTCACAGCTCCGACACCCAGTGCAGATTTGATTTAGAAAAAGAGTTACGAAGGTAAGGGAGCAGCATATAGTGAAATTGAAGAGGCAGTTTTAGCATCAAGGGCTTCTCCGATCTCCAAAAGATCGGAGTTTTCTCTCGTTTTCTTCAACAAGTGGCCAAACAAATTTGATGAACAGTGTTACGCTTAAATGAAAGCAATCAGTAAGAAACTTGTGACTTTCGGTGAAGATATTTGTTTGTTTTGGTGGTCTAACGTTTCACTGTAATAATTGCTGATTGTAGTGAGATTAAGAACGAAAGAATGAAGAGCCAAAATGATCAAGTTATTCTATGAATAGTTTTTGTACACTTGCCCGAAAGTCAAATCGCTTTAACTTTCCAGAATATCTTATGTGCGCAAATAGTACAGAAGTGATACACTGTTCTTTAAGCTTTGAAGTGAAGGTCGCTGGCCCTAATTCGCGCGACTGATTCTTGTGGCTGTTTTTCTTTCTTTGCACTCTCTCATTATACCTTTTCAACGTCACTTTTCAACGACAGAAATACGTCAGCGCAGCTGTGGTGGACCCCGGCATAAAACACTTTCAAGTTGAAAAAAAATAATGGGAAAGACAGCACGAACAACGCCAACAACAACATTCGTGGAAGGGCCGCAGCCATACTTTACTACACATTATGAACCATGTCTTACAAGGCAATCCTGATGGTATGCGAGGCAGCAGCGGTGTGCACAGCGTTGACACGGCTGCAACGGGCATCGATGCGGGGGCCCGTAGAACGGTTTGAAGTGAAACTCTGTGTAGCACTTACTCGAGTAAATGTTTGTTTGAAACGCAAAGACACACGAGGCTGGTTGGGCTTCGTGCAAGTTTCACCGCAGATAAACAAGCCGAAAAAGTGTTTTCATGCAACGTGCAGTCAAGTGTGCAGGTAGGGAAGAGGGTGAAGCAAGACAGAGGATTGGTGTTACGAGTGGGCGGAGGAACCAGCAGCTGTGGGCGCTGCGGAAAGCGTGCTGCGGGTCAGGGAGAGCGTGACGTGAGCACGTTCCTGCGAGAAAAGCGTACGAGGGGAGCGTGACGACACCACGCAGCTGCGACTTGACCTACTTGGCACCACTCCATCACCTACAGCGACAGGAACGCGTTGCGGCGCGTTCTTACGGACGTTCATACGGCGTTACACACGTGAGTGAAAGAGATGATTCACATCTAATAATACCATACTTACGCAACAACTGGCACGGAAGTATACTGTGTTTTTTTTTCACCCACAAAGACTAGTACCAAGCACCGAGGTACCCCTTCGTGCCACGCTGGATAACGAACAACGTATATTTCATAATAACATTCATTCATAGCAAATATTTGAAGAAGAAGAGGAAGAAGGAAAGAAGCAGAAGAAGAAGAAGGACAAGAAAAAAGGAAAGGAAGAAGAGGAAAAAGAAAAAGAAGAAAAGAAGAAGAAGAAGAAGAAGAAGGAGGAGGAGGAGGAGGAGGAGGAGGAGGAGGAGGAGGGAGAGGCAGCGATGTTAATCAGTCAGGGGCGACCGGTATGCTACCCTACACTGGGGATAGGGATGAGGGAGTTTGAAAGATGGAAAAAATGAGAGAAAGGAGAGCTCGCACAGGCGTTGGGTTCACAAATGCTGATGACTTGGAACATAATGACGCATACTAATTGGCAAAAGTCCGAAAAGACGCGGTTTTAGTTTACTGGAGTTGCACTGAATGATGGATGCTTCCTTGACTTCTTAGAAATGATGGTGATCGTTAGCCATCTTTCTACTCGAGTGATTCAAGTACTGGGCTTTAGATGTTCAGTACTTTGAGAGCGCTTCGAGCAGACATTTTCCTCATGTCCTACAAGATCTCCCGGATGGCATCCATGAGAGAACGAAGCATAGTTATGACTTTGCCATCTTTCTTATGTGTGTCATCAGTGGCTGGTGAAGAACCCTGAGTGGGCGTGGTCTGCTGACGTTCTATGGTTAGCGGATGACTTGGAAGAATAGGCCATTGCTCTGTAAAGATATTCCTCTTCAAAGTCTTCTTTGAATTTGTCGGTCCTGTTGCGGCTTGGCTTAACGGTACAGCAGTAGAGGTGGCACTGTCGTTTTGAGCTTGTGCACTCTTTGAGGTCGAACGACGGCACCAACGCCACTGCCAGACTGTTTCGGCAGCATCCCTGTGGGTCGAATTGTCTGTGACCATTTGCTTAAGCACCGCGCACTCCTTCTTAATTCGAGGGCAGTCTTTCGATGAGGCAGTGGGTGAGCCGTTACAGTTACCGCATTTAAGAAATGTGGACTGACACGCATCTTCCGAATGGGGCGCTGTGCACCGGGGGCGCCGTAGTCAGTTCGGGCATACGGCCTTGACGTGACCTAGTTTAAAGCACTGTTGGCATTGAAGTGGCTTTTGCACACAAGGCCGAACCGGATGACGAAAATGTCCGGCTTTGACATAGGATGTTGTGCAATCGCCTTTGAAGACCAGTTTCACACAGCATGACCTCCCAAGGCGGTGTACCTGAGTGATGACAGTGCCCTGATTTGCCGGTTTTATGAGGGTAGGCAAGTCAGCTTCGGGAATCACAATGTCTACGTCGTATATCACACCAGCTATGGATGAGTTGTCAATCGATGTAAAGAGCCGCACTTTGATGCCGCCTAGCTCAATCTTTTGTTTGAGTGCTCCAAGCACATTGACGTGGAATACGTCTATGGCGAGTACATTCGTTCGCGTATTTACTCTGATTTCCTTCATTTCATTAGGTAGCACACGTTCCAAAAAAGCGGAGAGTACTTGCCTGTTCAGCCGTCACAGGTTGCCTGAAGACTCCTCTGCCACAAAGATGATGACGTGTGGCCAGCGTTCATGCCTTGACTTTATAGCCGCTGTACTCACAGAGGTAGGCGATGCCGCGTTGACGATCTTCCTTTTCGCCCTCTTTCTCCGGGCAGGTATGAAATCATTGTCGGATTAGTCGACTTTTGAGGCGGCTGAGTATGTTTCTGTGTCCTTGCTGTCACTGAGTGAAGTTCCTGTCTTCTTCACGGTGCTCAGCCGAAATGAATACTGGCCACGTAGTCCTCCAGAAGGCGCCGAGTTCATGGCCGCGAGACGTGGAGCCGAGGCACCATACAAAACTGAAGGTTTCACCGAAAAAATCGAAGAGCACTGAGAGAAGCGCTTAGATACCCAAAAAATATTTGACGAGTCATATAGTAACCAATGGCCTTGTAGCGAGAGGCAGAGAGACGTGTGGAATCTCGCTACTATATTCTTGAAGGTCAAAGTGAAGTGGCGACGGCTGCCTGCGTTCTAGCCGCCAGGCAAGATGACTAGTTCTCTCTTCTAGCACGTTCCTCGAGCCCTTATCACGAGTAGTGCGAGAGGCGCAGCGCAGTGTATAATGCGTTATGTTGATGACGAGGATGAAGGCACTACAGGGCTCCTCCATAGCACTTTGCGCGATTTGAAGGGTATATTACTAAGACTTGATGTATGTAAATTACATACATGAACGACAATTCGTAGGGTGTCCATTTGGGAAGTGCCGGTTTTCGGCGTGTATGGGTAATAGGGAACTGGTGGATCTCTGGCGGGGGGTTCTGGGAAAAGTAGGGTGAACGACGACCTTGGCGAAAGTATGCTGAGGTCGTACGCAGCGGGTGTCAGGATGACCTCATGGGGCCTGTCAGGAGAGCACCGGTTGTTGCGAGTGAGCATTCTTGGTAGCGGTCGTTCTAGCTGGAGGTGAGGGCAGATGCACAATAACCGCTGTGGGCCCTATGAGGGAAGCTATGATAAGTGGCTCAGTGAGTTCTCGAAGACTAAATATCGACGAGTAACTGCTGCGAGTGTGCTTTCCTGTGTGTGCAGAGCGCTGACACCGATGTGAGTAAGGAGGTATCATGCATAAATTGAGTTGTGTACGACAACGGCCCGACTTGATGGCTTACGATGGTAGTGGGTAAGTAGTGTTGTATGTGTTGGGGAGAGGTGAATGACGCCTGTGGCGTGTAGAGGGGCAAGTGTGCGTTTCAGTTACGCGCCTGCTGATCTGCGGCCTCGGTTAAGAAGGCGTGCCATAGGACCCAGTAGTTGTAGACACTGAAGGAAGATCAGTTAGCACCCATTGAATAGGGGCAGCGCATTCAGTAGTCGGCACACGAGGGCTCATGCGCAGGTCGGCATGGCTGATGGCAGCCTCTCTCGCAAGCGTCGCATCTGTGGTCTGCTGTGTCACAGGTGGACCAGGCACGTCATTCTGAGGAGCGCCAGTCATAGTCAAAGCATCTTGCAAGTTTGATTTGATTTTGTGGGGTTTAACGTCCCAAAACCACTATTTGATTATGAGAGACGCCGTAGTGGAGGGCTCCGGAAATTTTGACCACCTGGGGTTCTTTAACGTGCACCCAAATCTGAGTACACGGGCCTACAACATTTCCGCCTCCATCGGAAATGCAGCCGCCACAGCCGGGATTTGATCCCGCGGCCTGCGGGTGAGCAGCCGTGTACCTTAGCCACTAGACCACCGTGGTGGGGCATCTTGCAAGCTTGACCACGGTTGATGACTGGTGGCTTTAACTTCAGCTGTGGGAGACTGTGAGGGCGAGACTGGTCGTTGCTGGCAGGACGCGCTGAGCACCGACGGCCACCTGCATTCTAGCTGCCAGGTGCGAGGCCTCGCATCTCTTATAGGACGCTCCTCGAGCTCTGAGCACGAGCAGCGCGAGAGGCGTAGTATGAGGTCTAATGGATGATGATAATGATGATGATAAAGGCGCTGCAGCCTTAAATAAACACTGCGTGTAAATGTTTGTTTCAAAAAAATGTAAGTGACAAAAAGATTCATATTCCACAATGTACGCAGCCGTTCCTTGTAGTCTAAGCTAGAAACAGCGATAAAATCTGCCATCTAGCCAGAGAAAATATGAAGGCTTCTATAGGAGATGATAAGTATTGCCTGTCGACGGTCCATGCGTACATTGGCAGCGATGAGACTCAGTCAGTTTATGTCGCAATTTTTCTCCTCAATCTGGACGGCTCACTGCTCTCCCATAGTTGAGTACAAATTACTTGAAGGTGTTAAACACTGTTTCTGAACACACAATGATTCCACAACCTTTCTGTAACTGACTGGGACAGCTTATGGCTCACCTGTGGTAAAATGTGTAATAGGGCTCTAAAGCGTTCAGAGTTAGGCACTTTCACAGTTAAGAACATAAACGGCTTCATACGATTCTCTCAAACTGTTCAGCACGTCATACCATACATCACTGAACATTCTTTTAAGTGCGAACGCATTTATTAATCGGGCTATGTCAGGCATCCAGCGTTGTCTGCGACGGTGTCGGCGCAGCAGCAGGTGTTATCTCTCTGCTTTCACTGCTTTTTTCATTGCAACAGCTTCGGGCGCGCGCGCTTATCCTCGCCACCAGCAGCGAGAGCATGTGGTGCAAGATAGTGTAGAAAAGGGTAGGGGCGTTGCTTCAGTCCTTTTCTCGCTATTTGCTCTCTCTCATTCTTGCGCCCTGATTTCCCGTTCGCTTGCGCCTCTCTCTCAACCATTCGCTGGCTTGGCGCCTCTCAAGAATACCTGCAAATGTGTTCTCGAGACACCATTATGAAACACCAACGCCAAGCCGAGAACGCTGTTCGTTTTGCTCCATTCGTAGTATTTTTTACAGGGCACGCTAGGCACTGAAGCTGGAAAGGCATACCACGTTTCTAGCAGCAGAAAAATGCCACGTGCGGCGAACGGCGCTATTGGCTACCCGGTGAAAGAAAACAAAGTGAACATTAATCTTGTAACGCTGGATTCTCATGTGCGAAGCGGCGTGATGGATGCTATGCAATGCAATGCATTCGCATTCGTCGTGATTCCCTACTTGGAGGTCGGGGCATTTCTAAACACGAATAGTGACGCATAGCCACGGTACTCAACACAGCGTATGCAATTATAAAGCAATTTGATCACAACGTAACACTCCTCCCGCCTAATGCATGTATTTAGGCTCAGTTATTGCCTATAGCATGCCCTAACGTTAAAGTTTAGTAAACAAGTCTAAGCATATCCACGGAGTGAATGATTATGAGGGGGACGAAGCGCCCATTCATCAGTTTGCTTGTCTGGGACACACAGACGGACGCACGGATGGACGGAAGCTTCGCCCCACTCATCGTCATTCCCTCCATCAATATGCTGTGATTTTTTTTATTTAACAACGCCAGCTATCCTCTTTACAAAACCCCTTTACGAAACTATACGAAAACCCCTAACGCCGTCTACGAATGTTAATTACAATAATATATTGACACAACGCCATCTGGTGAGCAAGTTTCAAACTAACTAGAAGTAGCTACTGCTACAACATACAACTGCGAAGAAACGACCTACACCCTAACGAGCTTCCTCTTAAAAATACTAATAAGGCAGCTTTTTACGAATGGCACTTCCACTAGAGGGAAATTGTAGTTTGGAAGCGTCCTTTGTATTTTTGTGTTTAGATGTGAAGCAGCTTATGGCGGAGTTGAATCCGGCGTGCGGCGTGACCACCGTGACTGCACGCAAGCAACCAACATCTGTTCCAAGCGCTACCAGAACGTGCTCACTTGCAAGCGCATTGCGGCTTGTGTAAGGGGCTAAGACGGTGTGTCCTGTGGCCCCTTTTCCTTACAATCTGTCAAAATTTATTTGAGGGGTTAGGGGAACGAGATTCTGCAGGCGTGCGATGAGCTCACGTGCGCCCACGAGGTGCGCTCCAAGAATAGTTCGGGACGAGCAATAGCAACTGGAACTACATACGCACATTTATTGTATGGCACAAAGAAAAAAAATAAGTGAAATTATTCCATTCCTTGCCATAAGTATACCAGACGTGAATCATGTAAAATAAATGAATAGGGAGAGGCCAGAAGAATTTGCTGACAAGAAAGAGGGACAGAAAAAATGAGAAAACTAATTGAAAGTAGTTAAATAACAAAAATATTTAAAAAAAGGAAGACAGAAGGGTCTTTTGGTTGCGGGTGTTGGTGTTCTGACTCCTGAGCCATGAATTTCCTTCGGTGGCTGTTCACTGCTCGATTTGTTGGAGTTCTGCGAGAAGTTGCAGAATCCATATCAATGTGTTTGCATGAGAAGAACCCTATGATGGCGTACGCTTTTGTTGATTTTCGTTTTATAAACAAATAAGATGTCCTTTCTAAGCTGGCAGAGAGTGGGGGACAATGCCGCCTCGTTAGGTTCATCACACTTCCAGATCGCGAAAACGTTTGAATGTTCAAAAATGATGTATGTCTTCTACTATTTCGGGTTTATAGTTGCAAATATTTCGCGTGGTTTTACTTATTTGATGCGGAAATTTGAGTGCGTTTTTCGATGTACAGATGTAAAACCCAGTTTTCATAACATTTTCTCTGCAAACACGTACATCAACGTTCAATTTTTCAAAAGTTTTGCAGGGAAAATTATTTTTGCAGGTAAAATTATTACCAGGACATCATCGATGTCCTGGTAATAATTGCCTCGCATAAATGTTTGTTCAGATTGAGCAGCTGTATTCCTATATCTTCGTCGTTAACACAAAGGACGTTTTTTTCCTTTTTGACAACGTCAGCTGCTTTTTTGTGTGTTGAGCCATCTGTTACTATCTGCTTTATTACGCTCCATTTTTATTCCACACTGGACAGTCTCTTGGTGAAGTTTCTTACTTGACCACAGCGGCGTCATATTCCAGTGGACCATCAGACTAATCTCTCCCGAAAACCACCACCAACGCCTTCGCTTCCACCACCATCAGTCGAAGCGCCAAAAAGACGTAGAAGAGATGAAAATGGTAGCGGATGTCGCATGACCGTCGTTGCCGCAAATGCACGCCTACAGATAGATGACATAAGATTCTGCAAATGATCTCTGCAACGAGGATCTGCGTGTCATCGATCTGTTGACGTCATTGATTCGCACAATACGCCCCCTCCGCACTGGATTGACAACCCCATCAGCGCGAAGCGCACTGCAAGTACTGGATACCTTGGAGCTAGTCCCTGCAAACCTTTTTTAACATCATAGTGTGCAGTGCCCTTTAGTCAAGACATCTGAAGTCGATTCGACCTGTGACTGCTCACATGAGCGTCTAGGCATGCGCGGTACGCGCACTGCTGTGAGTAGCGTTGTAGAACTTGTGCTCTCTTTCCTACTCTCCTAATTAATTTTCTCCTCCCGTTTTCCACTTCCCCTGTGTAGGGTAGCACACCGGTGTAGCCGGGTTAACCTACCTGCATCTTTTTTGCTTTTCTTTTTCTATATTTTCTTTTTATAAAAGTCAGCTAGAAAATGTTGTGGGATGTGATTTTTGATCTAATCATGAAGTGCAGTTTTTTAATCACTCTTTACAACGTTGCGTTCCGTTTATGTTGTGCTTCTTTCATTAGCTGGACGTTGATGAAGCGTTACGGGTATCGTAATAGCTCTCCCAGCCCTAAAAGCTCTACTGGCAAGCTCAAGGAGACGCGCGAGGCTCGCAATGGCGTGAGACACGGCTCCGCGTCGGCTCCGTGAAATGACCACTTTTTCACGCGGAAAGGACAACAGCCAGCTGATAAAGTGCTGTGTGTGGTTGCGGACGTGCTCAGGATCCTGTGGCTACCATTCTGAGAACTGTAAGTAGATTTTAAAGGATTTTATTGCGCCTTCGGTGTTCGGCTACGGTGTGCGTCTCGCCAACTACATCGTTCGGCCTAGCGCCGAGGCGGTCGGATCGGCGTTCGAGGCTCCAGGCGTCGGCTCATAGAGCGTCTGTGGAGGCACTATGACGATGGCAGTGACTGTTAATGGTAGAGATGCCGATCAAGAAGAATTCGAAAGCTCGAACTGGGTGACGAAAGTGTCGAAACGCGTGGCGGAGCTCCAAGAGAGTCAACAACGGGAACGCGATGGCGCCACCAGGGCGGCGTCTACCAGCAGTGGATGCGGAAAAGAAGGCAGGACGATGCCGGCCGGCTTCAATGGCGACAAGCATGGTGTAAGCGGGAGACCCTCATATAAAGCGGCGGGAAAAAAGCTCGCGGAGTGGTCAGTAGCGTCGCATCTACCGCGTCTTCCGAACGTGGATCACAACGTTATTATCAGGCCCAAAGAAGGACTGACGCTCACCAGACACTCGGCACCTGTGATTGGTGGAGCAGTAAGGTTGGCAGCAGGCATTCCATGGCAGAAAGGTCGGGAGGAGGACAGGATCGTTGTCAACGAGAAGCAAGGAACATTGATATACAGCACGCCCAGGGAGGATGATGCCAAAAAAATGTTGGACCTGAAAGTCATAAAGTTCGACGGCAAGGAGTACGAGGTGAAGACATACATGGCTGCGCCTGAAAGCTGTGGCAAAGGTGTGGTACGTGGACTTGATATCAGACTCTCTGAGAGAGAGTTGGAACTGGCTTTCTCACACGAAGAGAATCGTCCTATTCTTGGTGTGCGAAGGATGGGCAACTCCACTTCGGTAATCATCATCTTTGTTGACGACTACGTGCCGAGATGGATGATCTGCTTTAGGACGCCGATGAAATGTTTTCTCTACAAGAAGAGATATGAAGTGTGTTACAAGTGTGTTGAGCTGGGACATCGATCCGACGTATGTGACAGCCCGCACGAAAAATGCAGAGGTTGTGGGGTGGCCTCCCCACCCAAGGACCATAAATGTACGCCGAGGTGCCGTCTGTGTGGCAAGAAGCACGTGACCGGAAACAAAAGGTGCAAAGAGCTTTTTCGGACACCTTATATAGTGAAGAAGCGACAGTGGGAAATAAAGCTTGAAGAAGCGCGGGAGCAAGAAGAACGACGCAAGGCCGAAGAGGGCACGCAGCGGCACAGCAGGACAGACGGGGTTCAAGATCGTTCGAGGCGCAAACCCAAGCATCGAAGTAGATGGAGAGGGCGCTGGGAATCCCTCTCTCGATTGCCACCGTAGGAGAAGCCGGGAGTTTCTCACAAGGCATCCCATGATGGTGGTGATTGCACCCAGGAGAAGTCAAAATCCACAGGACCACAGGTTGGTTGGCTACCTAAGGTCCCCCAGGATGCTAATACAGAGATGATTAATGCTCTTAAAGAGCAAAACAGGATATTACAGGAGCAAAATGCGGAATTACGCAAACAGCTTGATGAGATTAAGGCTCATCTAACCAGTAAACCAGGGAAGGCGTTGGAAACACCCCAGGTAGCAAACCAACCGCCTTTAAAAAAGAAGAGGCTGAAGAAACCGAAATTGAAGAAAATCACGGAGCCTGAATTGAAGCGCTTGAGGTGGAAACAAAGTCATTACAAGGTATGCTCCAAGCTGTACTAGAACAGAGGAAACAAGTAGGGAACGCTATTGAGCAAATTAAGGCTGAATTTGCTAGCAGGGACCGACAGATAGAATGGCTATGCCAAGCACTCAAGCTAAACCATGATGGCTCTGCACCTTTACAGTAATACGATTTGGCAGTGGAACCATAGGGGTTTCTCGTGCAAACGTGCGGTTTTACAATCTTTTCTTACCAACGCCGATCAACCGGAGGTTATTGCGATCCAGGAGTGTGGGAAAATGCAAAATTAGCAGGTTACAAATCTTTTGCCGGGTCGGGTAATGATACCCAAGTTACGACCTTCGTAAAGAGAAACATTACGACATTTCAGCACGAGACGGGGAACTCGCAGATCGATCATGTTTTAATCGAACTTGTGCCTCACAAGCGCAAAGACAAGAGTCTTTTTATCCTGAATGTGTATAGTTTCCCCAGGCAGTGCAAAATCAACTTTGGTGATCTTTTCACGAAAACAAAGGTTATTTCAGCAAACGGTCTACTATTGATTTTGGGCGACTCTTATGCGCATCATACGGCATTGGGTTATAAATTCACCCAGGTTAAGGGCAGAAATTTGTGGAACGAAATTGAAAAACATGAGCTCATACTTATAACATACCAAATGCAGCCAACCAGGAAAGGAAATAGCGTATCTCAAGACACGACGCCAGACCTTACCCTGGTCAGTGTTCCAGGCAGACAGTTCCAGGCAGTGTTCCAGGCAGACCGCTAGCATACCTAAATCAACTAGGGGAAGAGTGAAAATTATACCGCTGCCGAAAAACATGCATCCGGCGTTTCATGAAGGGAGACGCAAAGATAGAGCTGTAGCCATGCAGGCGAAACTTGAAGGTCGTTCTGGCGTGCTTTACACGGACGCTGCAGAATACGAAAGAAAGGGAGCACACACAGCGGTAGTGGTTCGCGAGAACGGGGACCTGGTCTCGTGCTGCACCTCTAAGAGCACAACCACCACAGAGGCAGAAGAACTTGCGATTGTTTTTGCAATAGCTCAAAAAGGCACACGAGTGATTGTTAGCGACTCTAAGTCAGCCATTAAAAACTACGATATGGGCAGGATCTTTTCAACAGCCGCCAAAGTTCTAAAACAAGGTCCAGTACCCGCAGAGCTAATCTCACTAGAATGGTCCCCGGCCCATCAAGGTCTGAAGGGGAATGAGAAGGCGCACGCGATCACCCGAGGGCTCCCTTTCCGGTCGATCGACGCTGACCCGCCACCTTCGCGCGAGCAGCCCCTCTCCACAAAAGACGAACTACGAACGTTTCAGGAAATCACCGCACACTATAAACTCCACCGTAACATTTATCCAGAGGCAGCTAAACAGCTGAGCAAAAAGAAGGAAATTACATGGCGAAAATTGCAAACCGGGGTGTTTCCAAACCCTCACCTGTACAGTAAATGGCACCCGGAAGTGTTCAACTCCAGATGTGCGCACTGCAACAGCACTGCGGGTTTAGTGCACATGGTATGAACCTGCCCATCCTAAAATGATCCAAGTAGAAACGTAGAAAACTGGGAGGCCTTATTACACAGCCGTGACGCCGAAGAACAGCGTCAAGTCATCGGTCTCGCCCTGACCGCCGCCGAGTCCCAAGGGATTCCGGCCGATGGCTAGGGGGATGATTGGGGGCAGAGGCCGAAGCCTCCTCCCCCGTCATTCTAGACGGGTGCAATAAACGTTATTTCTCTCTCTTCTCTCTCTGGCAAGCTCAAATGCTAAGTCATCGCCGAAGTCTCCTGAATGGCCTTTACTAAAAGAAAATATGACCTTGTTTGTTGGCTCTATAGTGGTAATAAGTGTCTTTTTTATTAGTAAATGCGTAGTGTTAATGCGATTGTTTCTTCCCCTCAGACATGACAAGCTCTATGTGTTAAATCAAAAACTTTCATTCTTTTGTAAACTTTCTATATATTGTAGTGACCTAAATATTGGTACAGCCTCCGCTTCAAAATTTTAGCTGTATATGGCTAAAGAATATTGGCATGTGTTTATAATTGTATTATTGTTGTCCATGTATACAAAAAATGTACCAGTATTTCTGTCAGTTTTGGAACCGTAGGTATATATAAGATTTAAAAATGAGTTTGATGTATAGTCTATTTGTTTCGTCGGCATACCTATTAGGTTCCCTGGGTGAGTTCTTCTAATATCAAATTTACTAGTTCTTCGATAGCTTTCAAAAACTTCACTCCCAAGTAAATGTGTTCTTCATCAGAAGAATCCCTTATATTTTGATATATTTGGACTTTTATTTGTATAGTAAAGTGCGCAGCAAAGATTTTCCGGATGACTGACAAGGCTATGTTTGGTGTTGTACGAAAGGCTTTTGTTATATTGAAGAGAGGTATGCATTAAATTGATTGTAGTTTGTGGATTATATGTGAGTGGCCTGTACCAAGCGGGTGTCGCATACGTTATCATCCTGTCTGTCGCTATGACATGTTCCTATTTGTTTGATTGTCATGTCCCATGTGTTTCCCGAAAATCTATCTAAATTGGTTAGTAAGTTCTTTGCTTTGAGTTTGACCGATTCTTAGTGAGGGCCGAACGAAATTTTGCTGTCGTGATTAAGACTTAATATTTAAAAGAGTTGGCGCGTACTATTTTTCTTCCACATAGATTGATGATCGGAGGCTTGTTGTGGTAGTATCTTCTTTTATTTGAAAATTACTTTTTTGATAAGGTAAATGTAAGTTATTTCTTTATTATTGATAAATTAAGCCTAAAGCCTGTTTTGATGTTTCGTTTATCGAATTGTGGGTTGTTTATTGGAATATATCAGTCATCTGGGAAGGCTTGAGTTTTAACGTTTTTGAGAAAGTGCATTTTTGATAAATCTGTATTTACATCGTTCCAAAAAAGAGGACTTAGTGGTGATTCCTGTGGTGATACTTGCCCAAGGTGTATTTTGATATTTATATATGCATTATTGTATAATACTATACTATCCGTCAAAGAACCTATTGCTAGATTACCTATGTTACCAGGAGATTTATTATAACCAATATATTCTTTATTGTGTTTTGCGTATATATGATTAAAAACTACAGTGAATTCATGATGAGCCCCATTTGCAAGGACGTGTTGACATCGGGGAAATTGCTCATGAGAGACGGAACTTTAGGTCGACCCATGCGTTGCTTTGCATGCTACTCATGGTTTCTTTTAGGGGAAGATGGCGCAATTTTTTTTCTTTCCTTGCTCCCAGTTTTCTATCTTTGTCCCTACTCGAGTTTTTGCTGTCGTTTTTCCCTCGAATAATTTTGAATTCCTACCTTCATTCTTTCTATCCATCTTTTTATTTCTCTCTCAACTTCTCGCTTGCTTTCTTCCCTTTATACGTAATTTTTCCAGAATCACGTCAAGGGACGAGAGCAAACGTCATTCCAAGCCCATAAAGTGATCAGCATTCAAAGTAACCGTTTAAACATTCAATGAACACACCCAAACGTTACAAAATGTAGTTCACGTTAATGAGTTATATTTTACCCCTAAGTGGGTGGGGGGGAGGTGTAGCTGGGTAGCCGAGCACCATATAACTGAAATGTCTCTCTCCCTATTTTAGGCTAAGATGCTCAAAGGCCGAGTGTCACATGAGACTGCAAGTAGGTGGCGCGCCAAATGACTTCATCGTGGGGAGAATGCCCCTCGTTGAGAACGGGTTCGAAGCAGGAATAACGCTCGTGTTATTCGTTTTTCTGATTTTTCTTGTATTTAGGCAAGCTAAACATATTGAAAAAGTGCAGTAATCGAAAAAAACACAATATTCTGCGCAGTTTGTTAATGTGTACTGTGAAAAAACAATTCGGCAGATTCCACGTACCTTGAGAATCAACTTCATGCGAAGCATGCGGATGGAAGATGTTCACATAGGAAAAGCGCAGAGAGATGAGAATCATGAAGGAATACTAAACAACATGACCACTGCAATGTTACTTTTTGATGTAAGACCATTGTTCTATTTATTTTTTAGCGAAAAGTTACAAAGTGCCTCTTATTATATGTACAATTTCAAGCACAGGCACACCCTAAACATGTGCATAAGTTTTACATAACCAGTTGTTAAAGCTGCGTAACGATGGAAACAGCAACAAAGATTTCTTAACAAATGTAGCAGACTCACAACAAGGATGTTCAATTTACACTGTTTATCAAGAGGCGAACTTGTGCCTAAAGTGAACGACGCACAACAATTGAAGGGCCACTCACCAGGCCCCACACCGAATTTTAGTTAGAGAGGGGAAGTTGTTGGGTGCCCGATGAGGAACATTTTGCCACAAAAATTTTTTGAATTTGTTCATCACGAGCAGAGAAAACAGGTTTTTTGAAGCGGCGCGAAACGAGGATGAGAGGAGGTGAGCTTGAAACCCTTGCCGCTCTTCCGCGTAGCCTTCGCAAGCCAAATCTCTTCCCTATGCTCTTCGTTATCCGACCAAGTGTTGACGTGCGCATGACGAGCCCAAACAAGTCCAACCCCCGAGCACGTGAGTGGCGTTGTTTTGTTGACCAGCGTTATTTTGTGGTCTTCTGCCTGTTTCTGTGGGATGGTTTGGAAACGCTGGCTTAGACGCGGTAGTGAAGATGAGCACAATAAGTGCGCGAACGCGTATAAGCGTTCCATGGTGGTCGTCTGCTCAATGCACTGACCGCGGGGACACGAACGCATGCGAAACGCTGGCACATTAGCCCCGCATCCCGTTGCATTCCACGGGAAAAATTGAAAGAAAAATGCGCACAAGTTTCTATTGCGTCTCATTATCTATTTGAAGTTTTAATAATGTCTTAAAGCAACAAATACATAAACTACGCATGTTGTGTTAAATAATTTTTGCTATGTCACGTGGTATACTATTGACAACGTCAGAGCATAGTCGTCTACGTAAAGAACCAACGTAAAGGCCTCGCCGTGTACTTAGGGCCATTCATACGCCCACGTCATGCCCTCATTCTTTAGGCGTGCGCCGGCAGAGGGGAGGGGGAGGAGTGTTCATTTGAAATTTGACTTATTTTAGCGGACGTGACCATGAACACCTCGTCTACGCGTTGCGCTTGTCAGCTCAAATTGTCAAACGTGGTGAGTGGCCCTTTAAGAAGAACCGAAGGTCAGTAGTCCTCGTTCTCTTCTTCTTCACGCGCGTTGGCAGTGCGGTGGAGTCCCGTGCACATGCAGGGCCGACTGCTGCATTTCGGCTGGCTTCATCGCTCGTAGTTGTGCCATCAGCGCTTTTCTTTGTTCACGACGTCCGCGTTGTGCGGTGCATTGGCAATTTTCTGTGGCAATGTTAGCAACCATGAAAGTGGTAAGCAGATATTAAGAGCGGGTGCTCGCAAGAATGGTGGTCCAGGGCAATCCTACGTAAATCAACTTCAATGAATGGCGCCTAACTACAATCGACGTTAACCCGACCTGACCCTTCTATCATAGTAGTACATATGTAATGTCCATAAAATTGGACAGCCAGCAATGCAACTGCAATTTTTGTTCTCCGAACATTGCTTTATGTTTGAAAAGTAGTTCTGAGACCTGGCGTCGCTCTGTAGTAAAGTACTTGGATGCCTCGCAGAATGCTGGAGTTCGCTTCCTGCTGGGGACCTGATTCCTGCTGAGAACCCGACGTCAGCTTTTCCTTAATGCTCACGTGTTAAAATGACCCATGTGTGTTCTTTCGTTCCTGGGTAGATATGAAGTGCCAGCAAGCCCTGGCACATACCCACATACCAGTGGCACATACCCGCGGCTGGGTATCTGCAACTGTCTGGCGCTTAGAGTTAAAGGGGTGATTAATGCCATGTTAAGGGGTTGATCATGAGGGCACCTAGGTGAAAGCGGCTGGCTAGATAGATAGATAGATAGATAGATAGATAGATAGATAGATAGATAGATGCTCAAACAGCCGGCAGTACGCGAATAAATGCTTCGCCTTTATACAATGGTGCCGACATCCAGGGCGGATAGTTACAGAGAAGCTGTTCATGGGGGCAAAATTATAGAGCACTAATAAGGACGCTCTTGAAGAAAGTCATGCTTTGACGATTTGCTCTTCGTTTCTGCACGTTCTGTGTCCTTGTCCTTCTAAGGGCGGGCGAGCATTCACCGTGTACCACCCCTAGCAAGCCCATAATCACATAATATGAATGTTGACAGGGCTGATCCACACAAGCACACTTTAGTGTTTGTGTATGTACGCTGTTTATGTGCCAACGCTGTTCTGCTTTTATTTGCTTTAATATTGTTTGCTGATAAGGCACGCTGGAGTACCAGAGCGTGATGGAATGGCTTTCGAAGTTTGTCAGATAGCTTGCCTCTATGCGAGATACCTCGACATAGTTGTGTGTTTAGGTAAAAAAATACAGCATATACAAGGAGTGATTGATGGTGAGTAGGGCAAAACTTCGAAGGGTTCATCGGTAATTCATGAATCTCTTTGTATGTCTGTCTGTCTGTGCGCCTGTCTGTCTATCTGTCTGTCTGTCCACCTGTTCGTCTGTATGTTTGTCTTCTGTCCATCCATCCGTCCGTCCGTCTGTCTCTCTGTTCATCTGACTGTCGGTCTTTGTGTCTGTCCATCCATCCATCCATCCATCCATCCATCCATCCATCCATCCATCCATCCATCCATCCATCCATCCATCCATCCATCCATCCATCCATCCATCCATCCATCCATCCATCCATCCATCCATCCATCCATCCATTCATTCATCCATCCATCCACATATCCATCCATCCATCCATCCATCCATCCATCCATCCATCCATCCATCCATCCATCCATCCATCCATCCATCCATCCATCCATCCATCCAACCATCCATCCATCCATCCATCGATCCATCCTTTTGTCTGTCTGTCTGTCTGTCTGTCTGTCTGTCTGTCTGTCTGTCTGTCTGTCTGTCTGTCTGTCTGTCTGTCCGTCCGTTCATGCGGCTGGCCGTATTAGCGCCACCGACTGAGTGAGTCATACAACTAGGTGGCTACAAACCGGTCGCAAGAAACACATGCATATACAGACCCATGGCTATAGGAGCTTCACCCCTGAAAAAAGTCAGTTATGCAGCAAGGCCCCAGCAAGGAACGTGATAGCAAAAAAATGGAGTACCACACCTAAAGCTCCCCAAGCACAAAGCTTCTTTAAAAGAACTGACTGGAAAAGGCGCGAACTAGCGATTGTCACATTTATTACATCCTTCTTTTTGAGCAGCATGTGGCAAGTGTCAACTATCCAGAACGTCACGCTTTTAGACATTGCCTTTTCCATTCAACTGTGGTACTTCAAGTGACCCCTCTGCCACTAGAGCCACGCGATGGCATCTAGCTCAAGATGGGCTCAAGATGGGGAAGAGTTACTGTGTATGCTTCATTGAGAGTGATGTAGAGTAACTCGTGATGCGTCTGCCATTCTCCTTTTCTTTTTTTTTTCGCTGCATATAGCCAATAGGTACAGAAAAAGACCACTATTCCGTGCACACATTAAAATAGTTTTCGACTTGATAGAAATTGTAAAAGTCAAGAGTGACGCAGAACACGCTATAGCTCCTCCGAGATCTGCATAGCGCCGTTGACAAGTGGTGTATATAAATCGCTTGTCGTTATTATGCAGTTCATGCAGAGCGCGTGGTAGAGCATGCAGAGCGCGTGGTAGAGCATGCAGAGCACGTGACTCGCTGCACAGCTAGCACTGCCATGCGCCTGTGTTGCACCTGCAATGCGCCTGCGATGCAATATTCGCAGTGGTGAAGCAAGTTACCTTTCTTTGTAATATATCTGGCGAATTTCACTACAGAAGTATTACACAAAATAATGTTCTCGTAAGACAATTCTTCGAGTCTGCCGCAGTAATGTAGTGGTTATGGTACCCAGCTTCTGACCCTAAGGTAGAGATTTTCATCCCCACCGAGTTGCTCGCAATTTGTTGGTGGCCAGATGCTAGAGGCTGATGTACAATGCTATGTCTGTACACGTAAAAGGACACCAGATGGTCGAAGCTTTTGGAGCTCGAGTTTGCAGCGTCCGGACTAATCACTTCGTGGCTTTAGGAAGTTAATGCCTCAATTAATGTTATTCTTATAATTTTTAACGAGGCTCTGCAGCCATCGGCAATCTGAACTAACAATATCCCAGTACAAGCTTTAAAGCCCAAGCCGTTTCCTCGTCGAAGGCGGAAGCTAACAAGTCTGCACCAATGAGCATTCACTTTCCACTGACGTCAGGAGCCGGAATGCTTGTGACTCAGCCTTCTCGGAGAAAAGGTAAGTGGCCGCAGCGCTTCAGCCATCTGGTGGAGGCCTCTCTCATGGTCTTAAGTTCTATTAAATAATATGACTTTAAGCAAGAGGCACAGAAAAAATGTGAAAGCAACATATCCTAACCTGTCTTATAAAGGGCATAGTAATGACACATCTTCCGCATTTCATACTCGGACTCACCGTGGGGAATGCCAAAATAATACTGCCACAGTGATGCAGTATTGTCCCAATTCTTCATATTTGTCATAGATAGACTTTCCTAGAATAAATGACCCAGAAAATAACTTTTCAAAAATGTGACAATGCAAGAAAAGTAATGTGTTATAGAAAAGACAGTTCCTAACGTTTATCCAATATTTTGTTGCCCAGACTATCAGGAGGGAGCACACAGGTAATAGCTCAATTGATTTGTTATTTTATTTGTCGTGTATCTTTCATGCAGCATGCGGCTTACTGCGCTTGAAAGTGAGACTCGTATTAAGAAAAAAAGCAGTGACAATATGAGCTAAATAAATACGTGGCAAGAATCTCTACTGCGGAAATAGGAAAATCTGAAATGATAAAGAGGTCTAAGGTATATTTGAAGGAAGGACGCTGTGCAACTCGAATACAAAATTGCACAACTTCTTAATGACCCAGAACTACTCTTAAAGAGAAGGCCAACCCCACAAACCATAGAGTTCCGCAAGGAGGGCTGGTAACATACACACCACTTGGGAGATGGAATATACGGCACACTAGCGACCGTACCAGTCTAACATCGGTGACCTCCCGGCACTAGGCAGTTCTCTGCCTTGCTCTCCTATTTGACATTTACTTTATGTCCGGGGTCGGGAGTCTTCACAGTCATGTAACGCCCCCCTCCGTTCTATACACACAAAGAGGAAAGCTTGTAAGCGTGGCGAAGAGCGGTGATAGCACAATAGAGATGAGATGTGCAACTGAAAGCCAGTACACTGTTGTCACTACTTTTTGTGTCTCTTTTTAAAGCCGGAAAGGATGACTAATGGCACGGGGTATTAAGGAAAGCTTCACGACTCCTCGATTATACGCCACATCTGTCAAATGGAGACACCACTGTCGGCCCACCTAGTTCCTCATGCCTATGTCAATACTACTCTGCGGAACCAGAAAAAAAATGATATAACTAGACGAGAAGAAGTAGATAGCTGTGATAAACGTTTACGTTGTGCTTCCATTCCACGATTCCACGCCCCAATAGTTGGTTATTATCAGGAACATGCAACACGAAGGTTGACTTTTGTCTTGTGACTTTCACAATCACGCTGATTCATGGCATTCTACTTCAACACATGACCATTTTTTCATGAAGTGAGTCCCAGTGTAACAACTTACCAAAGCATTTCCAGTTACGTCAGTACTCTATTGAGAAGATTATTTCACTCTCATTCATCGTACTTTCATTACCTTTTCAGAAATTTGCACTGGGCCAATAGTTTTTATCTGTTTCTTGAATACTTGCAGAACACTCGCATTACAGCATTAAACGAACTATGCTGATGTTAAACATATATTACTACAGCCAAGGAGCTTACGATATTTCACTATTTTCCGCCATATTGCAGAATTCCGTTAATACATGTGCTATGTAATGCTTCCATGTGATTCCAGTGGTAGAGGGAGTCACGTTCATCGCTATCTTCCTGGTTAGCGGATGTGGTATTAAAACAACTTCAGGAAGAATGCAGTTCCTGCTTAGATTTAGAACCAGGACAACTTTTTTGGCGAATAAAAAGCTGTCTCCCTGAGAAAGCTGGAAGAATTTCATTGTAGGTTCATGCGATATCTGCGTGGTTGTGGTTAGCCCTTTCATTGATCACTGTACAAGCCACACTGTACATGCCTGATTGTCTCTTTGTTGTCAACTTTAATACTGACGCACTCTTAAAGATTGCCTACCTTCTCCATATCACGACAAATCACTTCAAGGCGATTACTTTACTGAACTGATAGTTCATCTGAGCTACAGCTCCTCTGTTTCGTGTCAATACATCTCTGCGTTGTCAAAATTATCCCCAAGTTCATAATGTGGATATCAGAGCTTGCAGATAATATTTGTCCCCAAGCTGGGATAACGAGAAGCTATGCACGAAAATGCGTTCTGCCAAAGGTATGATGTGGCCACCTGGCAGTGGCCCTCAGTTCTGCACAGGTTCACATTTCAAACTTAAAACTTTCTTTCAAACTTTACTTACCAGACCAAAACTGGAAGGTCGCCAATGCTAAAAGCCGTGAGAACGGCTTGACGAAGACCCTGTACATACACATGTCAGCAGCGCGGAAATGATTAGAGGTACATAACTTGCAAGTACTAATATAAACCATGAAAACTACACACTAACTCAAAAATGATTTCACGATTGTATATTTTAAAACAAATGTTATAAATGTGCAATAAAAAAAAGAGTCTCGCAGAAGCAAGGTACATCATGCATAAACCATCACATACACTGACACTTATGCACTTTGAAGCACACCTATATACATTTCGTGAAACACTAAACACATACATATGCAAGAAAACAAGATGTAGCATGATGCAATGTATTTAGCACAAGACGAAACTATAAAAAATAAGAGATTACGAGAAAAGGTTGTTGCACATGTTCCTATGACGCCAGAGAGCAGAAATGAGAGTGTAATTGTTTCTTGTTGCAGGTGATCTTACTTTCATGCATATTAAGTGTTTTGGGAACGTTGTAGGCCAAGGCTTGGCATTTATACGTGGTGCGGAAATGCGGTACATACCAAATGTCTGTATTTATTGTGGGAACTGAAATGACACGACGCTCGAGACATGAAAGCGATTTAATGAGGTTGGAGAGCTCCCTATTTGAGAAATAAAGTGTGTGCAATAAGCGAAATGTATAAAGGTTGTCAGCTCGTACTATATTGAATTCTTGGAAAGCTTCGCGCGTCGTTCTGAACGGGTCAATATTTACAATTTGCCGGACAATCTTTTTTTTTGCGTAGTGATGATTTTATTTATGTTTGCTTTGCTTGTCGTGGCTCATACAAGAGTACAACACATGTGTTGTGAATTGAACGGCGCGTATTATATCTGAAGTTTGAGCATGGGAGGCAAAATGTTATGACAAAAAGACATCACTCCTCCTACATAAAAAAGCTTCTTACAAACATAATTTACATGTTTATCCCAGCCACTGTTGGAAGAACAATTAACTCCAAGTATCTTGTGGATATCAACAATATCTATCGGCACTGATTAAAGAACTAAAGGTTGATGAGAAGTGAGTACTTTATTTTTGGCACGAAAAACAATGGCTTTGGTTTTATTTTGATTATATTAGGCCGGTTTATTCTGGCTCACAATGAAATCCTTGATAGTATATTATTTGCTTTACTTATCATCTAAATTAACGCCATCAAGGATTATTGCTGAATCGTCCGCATATATCACGTATTTGACTTTGGTGTCGACTTGAACAATATCATTAATATAAACATTGAACATCAGCGGACAGAGTATACTGCCTTTCGGTACACCACAAGCGAAGGGCAAAAATGGCGAGCTATTTCCATTCTTGTTAATACTTTGGCACCTATTGCTAAGATATGATTGAGTTAAAGATTTGCCAACATCACGAATGTCTTATGATTCTAATTTCTCTAACAATATATTATGATGAAGCGAGTCAAATGCATTACTGAAATCCAGAAAAATGCCAAGTGCTAATTTATTTTGTTCTAAGTTTTGACGTATAGCTTCCGTTAATGTCACCAACGCAGTTTCAGTGGACTTATAGCATCTAAAGCCCAACTGCGTATCTGTTAACCCATCATGTTTATTGAAAAATTTCGTAATGCGGACATGAACAATTTTTTCTTAACATTTAGAGAAAACGGGAAAGACCAATATAGGCATGTAGTTACTTTCTGTGCTGCGGTCACCACCTTTAAAAATTACTGGTACTCCAGCTTTTTTCGTGGCTTCTGGAAAAAAAGCCATGGTATAGAGCTAAGTTATATATTTAGGTTAGTACATCACTAAGTGAATATAAGACGTATTTTATTGGTGTGATCAGCAAATCATCTGCATCAAGAGATTTATAGTTATTAGATTCTTGAAGATTTTGCATACTTCCCTTTCATTTGTTGCGTCGAGAAAGGCACTTCGGCTTACGTGACTACAACTGGCGACGAATTCCGCGTTATCATTGCACACTGCAACTGCATTTATGAAGTATTCATTAAAATGATTTGCGAGTGTCACGCCATTTAAATATTTATCCAAAAATTGTATAAACTAAGGCAAAACATTTTTATTATCACGACCGAGTATTGTATTAATTAGCTTCCACGTTGCACTTGACCAATGCCGATGGATGTGTTAAAAATACGCTGATATTAGGTTTTCTCCGCACGCTGAAGTTCAGCATTTACTCTATTTCGAAGTTTTGTAGATATTTTCATAACTTCAGCAGAGCGCGTACCTAAACAAATGTGATAACAGATGTGCCTACACTTTATCATTGTGAAATGTTCGCGCGTGACCCAGGATTTTCTTGCTTTTCTTGAAGATTTTAATGTTTTGAAAGGAATATGCTTTGCGTAAGTGAATTGAAAAATGTGTATGAACGCATCATTATCGCTATCGTTATTTTTTCTTTAAATACAGATGATCAGGATTGATTAAATATATCGAGAGTGAAAGATTCAAGAATTCGAGATGTACTGCCATGTATGATATGCAGCAGTTGCAGTGTCCCTTTATCAAGAGGTTTGCATAAATAGTTCATGAACACAGGACAATGGTCACTTATATCAGATGGTAATGTACCTGCGCTATAAATTACTGTGTTAATATTGGAAATGACAACATCTAGTGCTGATGCAGTGGAGCACGGTGTTTGTGTAGGCGAAATTATTAGATTTTTAATTCCACTAGAGAGTAAAAGGTTATTTAGCTCGCGGGTGACACAGTTTTGCTCCAGTACGTTAATATTAAAATCTTCAGCAGAAATAAGGAGGTTGTTATTACAACAAGCATACTTCAAAAAGTTACCATAAAACTGCATGACACTTGCCATGCTTCGGCGGTAAATTACGGAGATCAGCTCATCTTTAAACTACACTGTCAGTATTTCATAATCATCTTCTATCTTACTGAAATCAGGGACGACGTGGCAATTAATTTTTTTGTCGTAACGAGCAAAGCCACCCTTCCCGAGGGAACTGCCAGAAGGCTTCCCAATTTTATGCAGCGCCTCCTCTAGTTTATCCAAGCCAGCCAGTGAGCCAATTCAACATAAGGGATGCGCTGCCTGAGGCAAGGCAAAACATAAATCATTGCTTGGCAGGCAGAAGACAATCTCCTTATGACATTTGCAGAGAAGCGCGCAGATGCACGGCCAAATTTAGGGGCAAAGGTCCTCTTAGTCTAACCTTGTCATGCGTAAGGCGTAACCGCCAGAATCAGATCAACAGACAGACAGACAGGCAGACAGACAGACAGGCAGACAGACAGACAGGCAGACAGACAGACAGACAGACAGACAGGCAGGAAGACAGACAGACAGACAGACAGACAGACAGACAGACAGACAGATATACCAACGAACAGACAGACAGACGGAAGTATGGAAGAAAGAACGGATCGATGCATGAACGGGAACATGGACGGATGAACGCACGGACACACTGACGGACAGACAGACAGAAGGACGGAGGACAGACCGACAGACTGACGGGAACACAGACAGAGAGACAGACAGACAGACAGACAGACAGACAGACAGACAGACAGACAGACAGACAGACAGACAGACAGATATGCCAACGAACAGACAGACGGACGGACAGATGCACGAATGGACAGACGGATTGAAGTATGATCAGAAGCAAGGATGGATGCATGGACGGATGAACGCATGGACTCACAGATGGACAGACAGACAGACAGACAGACAGACAGACAGACAGACAGACAGACAGACAGACAGACAGACAGACAGAGAGACATGTCAACGAACATACTGACATGCCAACGAACAGGCGGACGAATGGGCAGACAGACGGGAATAAAGACAAAAGCACGGATAGATGCATCGACAGGCGGATGCACCGATGAACGCACGGACACACAGACGGACAGACAGAAGGACGGAGGACAGACAGACTGACTGACGAAAACACAGACAAACAGACAAACAGAGAGACAGACAGACAGACAGATATGCCAACGAACAGACAGACAGACAGACAGATGCACGAATGGACGAACGGATGAAAGTATGGACAGAAGCACGGATGGATGCATAGATGGGCACATGGACGGATAAACGCACGGACACACAGACGGACAGACTGAAGGATGGAGAACAGACAGACTGACGGAAACACAGATGGACAGACTGACAGACAGATATGCCAACGAAAAGACAGATGAACCAACAGACGGACGGAACTATGGACAGAAGCACGGATGGATGCATGGACGGGCGCATGGATGGATGAACACACGGACACACGGAAGGACAGACAGAAGAACGGAGGGCAGACAGACAGACAGACTGACGAAAACATAGACAGTCATACATACATAAATACATACATACATACATACATAAATACATACAGACAGACAGATATGCACACGAACAGACGGACAGATGCACGAATGGACGAACGGATGGAAGTATGGACAGAATAATGGATGGACGCATGGATGGGCGCACGGACGGATGAATGCACGGACACACATTCGGACAGGCAGACAGAAGGACGGAGGACAGACAGGCAGACTCACGGAAACACAGACAGACAGACAGGCAGACAGACAGACAGACAGACAGACAGACAGACAGACAGATATGCCAACGAACAGACAGACAGACAGACAGATGCACGAATGGACGAACAATTGGAAGTATGGACAGAAGCACGAATGGATGCATGGATGGGCGCACGGACGGATGAATGCACGGACACACGGACAGGCAGACAGAAGGACGGAGGACAGACAGAAAGACTCACGGAAACACAGACAGACAGACAGTCATACATACATACGTACATACATACATACATAAATACATAAGACAGATATGCCAACGAACAGACGGACAGATGCACGAATGGACGAAAGGATGAAAGTATGGACAGAATAATGGATGGATGCATGGATGGGCGCACGGACGGATGAATGCACGGACACACAGATGGACAGGCAGACAGAAGGACGGAGGACAGACAGGCAGACTCACGGAAACACAGACAGACAGGCAGACAGACAGAGAGACAGACAGACAGACAGACACATACATACAGACAGACAGACAGATATGCCAACGAACAGACAGACGGACGGACAGATGCACGAATGGACGGACGGATTGAAGTATGATCAGAAGCACGGATGGATGCATGGACGGGCACATGGACGGATGAACGCACGGACACACAGACAGACAGAAATACAGACAGACAGACAAACAGATAGATAGATAGACAGACAGACAGACAGACAGACAGACAGACAGATATGTCAACGAGCAGACTGATATGCCAACGAACAGACAGACGAATGGGCAGACGGACGGGAATATAGACAGAAGCACGGATGGATGCATGGACAGGCGGATGCACCGATGAACGCACGGACACACAGACGGACAGACAGAAGGGCGGAGGACAGACAGACAGACAGACGAAAACACAGACAGACACACAGACAGACAAACAGACAGACAGACAGGCAGACAGATGCACGAATGGAAGAACGTATGAAAGTATGGACAGAAGCACGGATGGATGCATTGATGGGCGCATGGACGGATGAACGCCGGGCACACAGACGGACAGACAGAAGGACGGAGAACAGACAGACAGACAGACAGACAGACAGACAGGCAGACAGACAGACAGACAGACAGACAGATATGCCTACGAACAGACAGATGAACCGACAGACCGACAGACGGACGAAAATATGGACAGAAGCACGGATGGATGCATGGACGGGCCTATGGACGGATGAACACACGGACACACGGACGGACAGACAGAAGGACGGAGGACAGACAGACAGACTGACGGAAACACAGATGGACAGACAGACAGACAGACAGACAGACAGGTATGGCAACGAACAGACAGATGAACGGACAGACGGACGGAAATATGTACAGAAGCACGGATGGATGCATGGACGGGCGCATGGACGGATGAACACACGGAATCACGGATGGACGGACAGAAGGACGGAGGGCAGACAGACAGACTGACGTACATACATACATACATACATACATACATACATACATGCATACATACATACATACATACAGACAGACAGACAGATATGCCAACGAACAGACAGACAGACGGACAGATGCACGAATGGATGAACAATCGGAAGTATGGACAGAAGCACGGATGGATGCATGGATGGGCGCACGGACGGATGAATGCGCGGACACACGGACAGGCAGACAGAAGGACGGAGGACAGACAGACTCACGGAAACACAGACAGACAGTCATACATACATACATACATACATACATACATACATACAAACATACATACATACATACATACATACATACATACATACATACATACATACATAACTACATACATACATACATACATACATACATACATACAGACAGACAGACAGACAGACAGGCAGATATGCCAACGAACAGACGGACAGATGCACGAATGGACGAACGGATGGAAGTATGGACAGAATCATGGGTGGATGCATGGATGGGCGCACGGACTGATGAATGCACGGACACACAGACGGATAGGCAGACAAAAAAACGGAGGACAGACAGGCAGACTCAAGGAAACACAGACAGACAGACAGACAGACAGACAGACAGACAGACAGACAGACAGACAGGCAGACAGACAGACAGACAGACAGACAGGCAGACATACATACATACAGACAGACAGACAGATATGGCAACGAACAGACAGACCGATGGACAGATGCACGAATGGACGGACGGATTGAAGTATGATCAGAAGCACGGATGAATGCATGAACGGGCGCATGGACGGATGAATGCACGGACACACAGACAGACAGACAGACAGACAGACAGACAGACAGACAGACAGATAGACAAACAGACAGACAGACAGGCAGGCAGATAAGTCAACGAACAGACTGATATGCCAACGAACAGACAGACGAATGGGCAGACGGACGGGAATATAGACAGAAGCACGGATGGATGCATGGACAGGCGGATGCACCGATGAACGCACGGACACACAGACGGACAGACAGAAAGGCGCAGGACAGACAGACTGACGAAAACACAGACAGACAGATATGTCAACGAACAGACTGATATGCCAACGAACAGACAGACGAATGGGCAGACGGACGGGAATATAGACAGAAGCACGGATGGATGCATGGACGGGCGGATGCACTGATGAACACACGGACACCCTGACAGACAGACAGAAGGATGGAGGACGGACAGACAGACTTACGAAAACACAGACAGACAGACAGACAAACAAACAGACAGACAGACATACGGACAGACAGACAGACAGACAGACAGACAGACAGATGCACGAATGGACGAACGTATGAAAGTATGGACAGAAGCACGGATGGAAGCACAGATGGACAGAAGCACAGACGGACAGACAGAAGGACGGAGAACAGACAGACAGACAGACAGACAGACACACAGACAGACAGCCAGACAGACAGACAGACAGATATGCCTACGAACAGACAGATGAACCGACAGACGGACGGAAAGATGGACCGAAGCACGGATGGATGCATGGATGGGCGCATGGACGGATGAACACACGGACACACGGACGGACAGACAGAAGGACGGAGGACAGACAGACAGACTGACGGAAACACAGATGGGCAGACAGACAGGCAGATATGCCAACGAATAGACAGATGAACCGACAGACAGACAGAAATATGTACAGAAGCACGGATGGATGCATGGACGGGCGCATGGACGGATGTATACACGGACACGCGGACGGACAGACAGAAGGACGGAGGGCAGACAGACCGACTGACGAGAACATAGGCAGTCATAAATACATACATACATACATACATACATACATACATACATACATACATACATACATACATACATACATACATACATACATACATACATACATACATACATACATACATACATACAGACAGACAGACAGATATGCCAACGAACAGACAGACAGACGGACAGATGCACGAATGGATGAACAATTGGAAGTATGGACAGAAGCATGGATGGATGCATGGATGGGCGCACGGACGGATGAATTCACGGACACACGGACAGGCAGACAGAAGGACGGAGGACAGACAGACAGACTCACGGAAACACAGACAGACAGACAGACAGACAGACAGACAGACAAACATACAGACATACATACAGACAGACAGACAGACCGACAGACAGACAGACAGGCAGATATGCCAACGAACAGACGGACAGATGCACGAATGGACGAACAGATGGAAGTATGGACAGAATTATGGGTGGATGCATAGATGGGCGCACGGACGGATGAATGCACGGACACACAGACGTATAGGCAGACAAAAGAACGGAGGACAGACAGGCAGACTCAAGGAAACACAGACAGACAGACAGACAGACAGAGAGACAGACAGACAGACAGACAGACAGACAGACAGATATGGCAACGAACAGACAGACCGATGGACAGATGCACGAATGGACGGACGGATTGAAGTATGATCAGAAGCACGGATGGATGCATGAACGGGCGCATGGTCGGATGAACGCACGGACGCACAGACAGACAGACAGACAGACAGACAGACAGACAGATAGACAAACAGACAGACAGACAGATAAGTCAACGAACACACTGATATGCCAACGAACAGACAGACGAATGGGCAGACGGACGGGAATATAGACAGAAGCACGGATGGATGCACGGACAGGCGGATGCACCGATGAACGCACGGACACACAGACGGACAGACAGAAGGGCGCAGGACAGACAGACAGACTGACGAAAACACAGACAGGCAGACAGACAGACAGACAGATATGTCAACGAACAGACTGATATGCCAATGAACAGACAGACGAATGGGCAGACGGACGGGAATATAGACAGAAGCACGGATGGATGCATGGACGGGCGGATGCACTGATGAACACACGGACACACAGACAGACAGACAGAATGATGGACGACTGACAGACAGACTTACGAAAACACAGACAGACAGACAAACAAACAGAGAGACAGACAGGCAGACAGACAGACAGACAGACAGACAGACGGACAGACAGACAGACAGACAGACAGATGCACGAATGGACGAACGTATGAAAGTATGGACAGAAGCACGGATGGAAGCACAGATGGACAGAAGCACAGACGAACAGACAGAAGGAAGGAGAACAGACAGACAGACAGACAGACACACAGACAGACAGACAGCCAGACAGACAGACAGACTGATATGCCTACGAACAGACAGATGAACCGACAGACGGACGGAAAGATGGACAGAAGCACGGATGGATGCATGGACGGATGAACACACGGACAAACGGACGGCCAGACAGAAGGACGGAGGACAGACAGACAGACTGACGGAAACACAGATGGACAGACAGACAGACAGATATGCCAATGAACAGACAGATGAACCGACAGACGGACAGAAATATGTACAGAAGCACGGATGGATGCATGGACGGGCGCATGGACGGATGAACACACGGACACACGCACGGACAGACAGAAGGACGGAGGGCAGACAGACCGACTGACGAGAACATAGACAGTCATACATACATACATACATACATACATACAAACATACATACATACATACATACATACATACATACATACATACATACATACATACATACATACATACATACATACATACATACATAGAGACAGACAGACAGACAGATATGCCAACGAACAGACAGACAGACGGACAGATGCACGAATGGATGAACAATTGGAAGTATGGACAGAAGCATGGATGGATGCATGGATGGGCGCACGGACGGATGAATTCACGGACACACGGACAGGCAGACAGAAGGACGGAGGACAGACAGACAGACTCACGGAAACACAGACAGACAGACAGTCATACATACATACATACATACATAAATACATACAGACAGACAGATATGCCAACGAACAGACGGACAGATGCACGAATGGACGAACGGATGGAAGTATGGACAGAATCATGGATGGATGCATGGATGGGCGCACGGACGGATGAATGCACGGACACATAGACGGACAGGCAGACAGAAGGACGGAGGTCAGACAGGCAGACTCACGGAAACACAGACAGACAGACAGACAGACGGACAGACAGACAGACAGACAGACAGACAGACAGACAGACAGACAGATATGCCAAAGAACAGACAGACGGACGGACAGATGCACGAATGGACGGACGGATTGAAGTATCATCAGAAGCACGGATGAATGCATGGACGGGCGCATGGACGGATGAACGCACGGACACACAGACAGACAGACAGATATGTCAATGAACAGACTCATATGCCAACGAACAGACAGACGAATGGGCAGACGGACGGGAATATAGACAGAAGCACGGATGGATGCATGGACGGGCGGATGCAATGATGAACGCACGGACACACAGACGGACAGACAGAAGGATGGAGGACAGACAGACAGACTGACGAAAACACAGACAGACAGACAGACAGACAGACAGACAGACGGATGCACGAATGGACGAATGTATGAAAGTATGGACAGAAGCACGGATGGATGCATGGATGGGCGCATGGACGGATGAACGCACGGGCACACAGACGGACAGAGAGAAGGACGGAGAACAGACAGACAGACAGACAGACAGACAGATATGCCTACGAACAGACAGATGAACCGACAGACGGACGGAAATATGGACAGAAGCACGGATGGATGCATGGATGGGCGCATGGACGGATGAACACACGGACACACGGACGGACAGACAGAAGGACGGAGGACAGACAGACAGACTGACGAAAACACAGACAGTCATACATACATACATACATACATACACACATACATACATACATACATACATACATACATACATACTTACATACATGCAGACAGACAGACAGATATGCCAACGAACAGACAAACAGACGGACAGATGCACGAATGGACGAACGGATGGAAGTATGGGCAGAAGCACGGATGAATGCATGGATGGGCGCCTGGACGGGTCAATGCACGGACACACAGCCGGACAGGCAGACAGAAGGATGGAGGACAGACAGACAGACTGACAGAAACGCAGACAGACAGACAGACAGACATACATACAGACAGACAGACAGACAGACAGACAGAGAGACAGACAGACAGACAGACAGACAGGCAGACAGACAGACACACGAAAGGACGGACGCACTCATCTTAGTTCACTCCATGGATATTGTCACGGGGTCGTGACGTGGCCGAAGACAGGAGACTTCGTGTTGGGATTTAACTGGGCGAACCTGTGCCCGGTAAACGGAAAGTCCAATTACAGCAGCAGTCTCGCACAGATAGCAGTCTCGGACTGATAGCGGCGAACGGAGCGTCGGCCTTCGATCAACAACTTTGATCAACAACGTTGAAGGTACTCTCTCACATCAAGGTTTTCTTCGTCGGTGACGTTGGGTAACATGGCATCGAGCGTCGTTGCCGGGCTCCTTCCGTAGGCCGATTTGTATGGAGATATCTGCGTCGTCTCCTGCACCGCCGTGTTGTATGCGAAGGTCACATACGGAAGAATGGCGTCCCACGTCTTGTGTTCGACATCGACGTACATTGACAGCATGTCGGCGATCGTCTTAAGCCGCTCGGTGAGGCCGTCGGTCTGTGGGTGGTACGCTGTCGTCCGGCGGTGGTTTGTTTGGCTGTATGCCAAGATCGCTTAAGTCGGCAGTGAATGCCGTTCCTCTGTCGGTGGTAAGGACCTCCGGGGCGCCGTGACGTAGGACGATATTTTTCGACGAAGAACTTAGCTACCTCGGATGCACTGCCTTTTGGCAGGGCTTTTGTCTCGGTGTAGCGGGTGAGGTAATCGGTAGTGTTATGCCAGCGAGTCCTCGTCAAACGTCCGTGCCTCTGAAAAAGGCAATCTGGGTCAAGGCCAGCCCGCAGTCCGCCTGGCGCGATCAACTCGATGGAGTGAACACGCGCGGCGCCTCCCTGGCCCACGTGCATTGAGTCAGCTGCGCACGTGACAGCGAGCCGGCGTCCTCGTGTCTGGTGGTCTGACGCACGGCGCGGCGACCCCAATTGGAGGAATCTGCCCTGACGACCAGCGGCGCTTCTGATTGGACATTTTGGTTGGACCCGGTGCAAATAAAAGAAGCCCTGCGGCGTGTCGCGATCAGCGGTCTTAGGCGAAAGGCTGACCTATGTGTTAGAGAGGAGAGCTCCGCTCTTCGAGTCTCTGTCGTCCCCAGTGCCGAAATTGTAACGCCTCTGTAAATATGCTGTACATAAACCTTGTTTAACTCACCGTCGTCTCGTCCGCTCGTCTTATCAGCTCTGCGCAGAAGCAGTCGCGAGCTGATAAACATACACTACCAAACGGCTGGTGACCTTCCCGGCGGAGTTGGAAGCAGTGGCGCCATCGGGACCGTGTTGGCGTCGCCGTCTTTCGCAACAGTGGTGGCTTCGGCGGGATCGGTCCGTCGTTCGCAACAGTGGTGGCTTCGGCGGGATCGGTCCGTCGTTCGCAACAGTGGTTGGCAGCTGCGGGATCGACCGGCGTCAGCGACATCGATGCGGTGAGTGCCTGATGTTTTCCCCTTAGTTCACCAGACTACTCTAGCTCAGGTTGTAGTAGTTTAGAGAAGGGCTGTGTGAAGCATTGAAGGGAGCTTTGATCGTTTCAAGCCAAGTCGAAGCGCTTTGAAACCAAAGTTAATGCGGAGGGGGTAAACACGGGAGTGTGCAAAATTGCTTGCGCGTCTTGCTAGTAGGCTTATAGTGGGTACGGCAAGTAGATTCTTAACAGGGGCAAACAGCAAGAGGCTAGTGTGAACGATGGAGAACCTTAAAGTGAAGGAACTCATCGAAATTTGTGAGGAACTCGGCATTACTTTGGGCCGTGCGAAACGAAAGCAAGCGATCCTTGAGATCATGAAGGATGAGGGAGTGTCGGCTGAGGAAGTCGATGAGGCCTGGGTGGATATTAAAGCACGCCGTGAGGAGGCTGAAAGGCGAGAAGTAGAAGCTCGCGAACGTGAGGAGGCTGAAAGGCGCGAAGCTCGCGAACGTGAAGAAGCTGAAAGGCGCGAACGTCGCGAGCGCGAGGAGGCCGAGGGACAGGAGCGCCTTGAGATGAAACGACTAGAATTGGCAATCCTACAGTGTTCGCAGGCGCCTAGCGTAGCTTCTCCGACGATTCAGGTCAGCGGTTTTAGAATTCGGGACCAACTGCCACCGTTCGTAGTAGGCGAGGACATGGCGAAATATCTCGTCAAGTTTGAACACGTCTGTGAGCGAAACGCTTTGGAGCGGTCTCTTTGGGCGCGGAACCTGCTAGCTCTTCTTCCCGGCGAAGTGTCCGACGCGATAACTTGCTTGTCGAGGGAAGCGTTTGAGAGCTATGACGAGGTTAAGGAAGTGCTCTTGAGACGTTATAAGTTGTCACCCGAGGCTTTCAGGCAAAGGTTCCGGTATGCTAAAAAGGGGAATGAGTCACACGTGGACTTCGCGTTTCGTCTTAAAGCCGATTTGATTGAATGGCTCAAGGGCGAAGGTGTTTATGACGACCGCGATAAAGTGGTGGAATGCGTTGCATTGGAGCAATTCTACCGCTGCATCGAGGAGGATGTCAAACTTTGGCTGCAGGACAAACTTGGTGAAGTACAGCTAAACGAGGCAGCAGAGTTAGCTGAGGAGTATTATACTCGCCGAAAGTTGCATAGCAGGGCAGTGCGCGTTGAAAAGGATGAAAGAAAAGAGGGCTTTTCAAAGAAACCTGATCAACGGAAACCCGCTCCGCACCGTAATTTCAAAAAGGACCCGTCTCTTACGAAGGACACTGTAGAGGAAGGGAAAACAGAAGCGGAAAAATCGAGTGAGGTTTCTAAACAACGCACTGATACCACACGGGCGTTTGAATCACGGAAGCCACTAATCTGCTACAACTGCAAAAAGGAAGGGCACATCGCGATAAAATGCTGGAGTTGGGAGTCATAGTACCGGGCGAGAGTGACTATACATCCCCTCTAATATTGGTTCAGGTGCCAGGAAAAGATCCGAGGCCATGCATCGATTACCGGCGTCTTAACGCAATAACTCGAGACCAAACTTACCCGATACCCAACCTAGAGGAGAGGGTGGAAACTGTGTCACAGTCCAGCTATATTTCCACGTTAGACCTCGTGCGAGGGTATTGGCAAGTCCCCCTTACAGAGCGTGCCAGCCGCTATGCCACATTTGTTTCTTCATTTGGAACGTATCGCCCACTTAAGCTGAGCTTTGGATTGAAAAATGCACCCTTTTGTTTTTCAGGCTTAATGGACCGCGTTCTTAAAGGCCTCTCCGAGTTCGCTCTGCCGTATATTGACGATGTCGCCATCTTCTCCAACAACTGGGAAGAACATGTCGAGCATCTACGCGTCGTGCTGAACAGGTTGAGAAAGGCTGGCCTTACCGTGAAACCTGCTAAATGTCACCTAGGGTGTGGCGAGGTGTCTTACCTGGGGCACGTTGTGGGGCGTGGCCGGCGTAGACCTTCAGAAATTAAGGTAGCCGCTGTCGTGAACTATCCACGACCAACCACAAAATCAGAGATAAGGGCATTCTTGGGCCTGGCTGGACACTATCAGCATTACGTGCAAAATTACTCTAGCATTGCCAGCCCCCTCACTGACGCGCTTTGAAAGTCCGAGCCGGTTAAAGTAGTATGGGACTCAAAAAAGGAGACTGCGTTTTGCCAGCTAAAACAGGCCCTAAGCGAAAAGCCTGTTCTCATGGCACCCGATTTCTCTAAGAGATTTGTGATTCAATGCGACGCGAGTGATCGCGGCATGGGTGCTGTATTGTGCCAGGAGGACAGTGCTGGTAACGAAAGGCCAGTTTTGTATTTAAGTCGAAAACTCAGCGGCAGGGAAGAGGCGTACAGTACCTCTGAAAAGGAATGCGCTTGCCTCGTGTGGGCCGTTCAAAAGCTAGTTTGTTATGTCTCCGGTTCGAGGTTTGTGGTTGAAACGGACCACTGTCCTCTAACCTGGTTAAATAACATGTCGCCTAAAAGTGGCCGGTTACTGAGGTGGAGCATGATACTCCAACAGCACAACTTTGACGTTCGCTACAAAAAAGGAAGGCTAAACGCTAATGCCGACGCATTGAGCCGTGCGTTTAGTTAGTACCTTCTCAACCTTTCGGTTTCTCGCTGGCGCTTCGGGGCAAAATTTTGACCTCATCACGACCTGGGCCGAGCGCTCTCGTTCAGAGTGATCTCAAGGGGCCAACTTTATGTGGTATTCTAATTCGTTGCGTTGTTGTAATTGTGAAAAATTCAAGTTCTTACTTTAAGAGTCTTGTGTCCCACATGTGCCTCTTGATGTAGAGGGAACAAAATTCCGATAGACACGTAGATAGGTATATGTTGTACTATACTTTGTCTGGTGTTCTGTCGGGTGACCGAGGGCACTTGCTTGTGTCGTGTGTTGTTTGTTGTCGAACCGTTCTTAGCAAGCTGCAGAACCATTGTCAAGTGCTGAAACCGAAGATGGTCAGAAGAGACGAGCGAAGTTGGCCAGCAAGTTGTGGCGACAAGCCAGTGAAGCTGGGATCCGTCGTCAAAAATGGGATGTGTTTCCGGAACAGTCTGGAGCGGTATTCTCCCCATGGCCCCGGAGACGAACCTGGAGGGACCTGGCGAACGAGCGCACCAGACATCCGAGCCCCGTGGAAGCAGCTCGTCTTTCCGGTGCATTGTCTGGCGGCGGGGGTGCTGTTATGCCAGCGAGTCCTCGTCAAACGTCCGTGCCTCTGAAAAAGGCAATCTGGGTCAAGGCCAGCCCGCAGTCCGCCTGGCGCGATCAACTCGACGGAGTGAACACGCGCGGCGCCTCCCTGGCCCACGTGCATTGAGTCAGCTGCGCACGTGACAGCGAGCCGGCGTCCTCGTGTCTGGTGGTCTGACGCATGGCGCGGCGACCCCCATTGGAGGAATCTGCCCTGACGACCAGCGGCGCTTCTGATTGGACATTTTGGTTGGACCAGGTGCAAATAAAAGAAGCCCTGCGGCGTGTCGCGATCAGCGGTCTTAGGCGAAAAGCTGACCTATGTGTTAGAGAGGAGAGCTCGGCTCTTCGAGTCTCTGTCGGCCCCAGTGTCGAAATTGTAACGCCTCTGTAAATATGCTGTACATAAACCTTGTTTAACTCACCGTCGTCTCGTCCGCTCGTCTTATCAGCTCTGCGCAGAAGCAGTCGCGAGCTGATAAACATACGCTACCAAACGGCTGGTGACCTTCCCGGCGGAGTTGGAAGCAGTGGCGCCAGCGGGACCGTGTTGGCGTCGCCGTCTTTCGCAACAGTGGTGGCTTCGGCGGGATCGGTCCGTCGTTCGCAACAGTAGCTACCACGATCCACTTGTTTCCGATAGTCGACGTCGGGAACGGCCCCAGTAGGTCCATACCAATCTGCTGGAAAGGTCGGCAAGGTGGATCAATTGGCTGCAGAAGTCCCGCTGGCCTTGTCGGCGGGGTCTTGCGTCGCTGACAGTCCCGGCATGTCCTCACGTAACGAGTGACGTCGGTGGTAAGACGTGGCCAGTAGTACCTTTCTTGTATTCTCGCGAGCGTGCGAGAAACACCGAGGTGCCCTGCCGTCGGATCGTCGTGCAGGGCCTGCAGGAGTTCTGGTCGCAGAGCTGAAGGCACCACAAGAAGGTACTTAGCTCGAAGCGGTGAAAAGTTTTTCTTTTGTAGAAGACCGTTTCGTAGAAAGAACGACGCAAGTGCGCGCTTGAATACCTTCGGGACTTCGGCGGTCCTGCCTTCGAGGTATTCCATTAGGGCCTTAAGTTCTGGGTCGGCCCGCTGTCGTTCAGCGAAGTCGTCGGTAGTTATCGTTCCCAAGAAGTACTCGTCATCCGGGTCGTCGGATAGCGGTTGGTCGACAGGCGCACGAGAGAGACAGTCGGCGTCAGAGTGTTTTTTGCCGGACTTGTAAATGACAGTAATGTCATACTCTTGAAGTCTCAGGCTCCATCGTGCGAGGCGACCTGAAGGGTCCTTCAAGGTGGCTAGGCAACACAAGGCGTGGTGGTCGCTCACAACTTTGAAGGGCCTGCCGTAGAGGTAGGGGCGAAATTTCGACGTAGCCCAGATGATGGTGAAGCACTCCTTTTCTGTTGTGGAATAATTTGCTTCTGCTTTGGATAGCGATCGGCTGGCGTAACTAATAACCCTTTCAAGTCTGTCAGCCATCTGCACAAGAACAGCGCCAAGACCTACGCTGCTTGCGTCAGTATGTATTTCTGTCTCGGCGAATTCGTCGAAATGGGCAAGTAACGGAGGCGTCTGGAGGCCATGTTTAAGCTGCTGGAAAGCGTGTTCCTGTGTCGTTTCCCACTTGAACTCCACGTCGGCCTTGGTAAGGTTAGTGAGAGGATCGGCGATGCGGGCGAAGTTTTTCACGAACCGCCTATAATAGGCGCACAGGCCCAGAAATCGGCGCACGGCCTTCTTGTCAGTGGGCGGCGGGAAGTCGGCGATGGCGGCTGTTTTCTGTGGATCGGGACGAACTCCAGACTTGCTGATAACGTGTCCCAGAAACAAGAGCTCCTCATACGCAAATCTGCACTTTTCTGGCTTCAGTGTGAGTCCGGACGTCTTGATGGCTTGCAGTACAGCTTCAAGGCGCCGAAGATGCTCGTCGAAACTCGAAGAAAACACGACGACGTCGTCCAAGTACACAAGGCAACATTGCCACTTCATTCCTGCCAGTACTGTATCCATAACGCGTTGAAAGGTTGCAGGCGCTGAGCAAAGGCCGAAGGGCATCACCTTAAACTCGAAGAGGCCGTCCGGTGTTATAAACGCCGTCTTCTCTCGGTCTCTTTCGTCGACTTCGATTTGCCAATAGCCAGTCTTGAGGTCCATTGACGAAAAGTACTTGGCGTTATGGAGCCGATCAAGTGCGTCGTCTATTCGTGGGAGAGTATACACGCCCTTTCTTGTGATTTTGTTCAGGCGGCGATAATCGACGCAGAAACGTAGGGTCCCATCCTTTTTCTTCACTAACACCACGGGGGATGCCCACGGACTCTTGGACGGCTGGATAATGTCATCCCGCAGTATTTCATCAACTTGTCTCTTCATGGCCTCACGTTATCGCGTCGAAACCCTGTACGGACTCTGACGGAGTGGTCTGGCATTTTCTTCGGTTATGATGCGATGTTTCGTGATTGGGGTCTGCCGAATTTTCGATGACGACGAAAAGCAATCTTCGTATTGCAGGAGCAGGGCCTTGAGCTGTTCTTGCTTATCGTTCGGTAGTCTGGGATTGACGTCGAAAGCTATGGGAGGGGCTTGGTCCCTCTGAGCAGGTTCCGCAGAATCGGCGAGGGCGAAAGCACTGGTGGCTTCGACAATTTCTTCGATGTATGCGACCGTTGTTCCTTTGTTCACATGTTTGTACTCATTGCTGAAATTCGTGAGCATAACCGTTGCTTTGCCTCCCCTAGCTCTGGTATTCTTCTTGCGACGCAAATATTTCGGGTGACCAACAGATGCCGACTGCCTTCAACGACGCCTTCCAAGTCAGGTGATTTAGGAGCGCCTACTGAAATAATGACGCTTGAGCGAAGCGGAATGGTGACTTGTTCTTCCAGCACATTCAAGGCATGGTGTCCTGACGGCGTGCGCGGTGGTAGTGCTTCTTCTGTGGATAACGTTATCGACTTTGTTTTTAGGTTGATGACAGCACCATGGAGGCATAAGAAGTCCATGCCAAGGATGACATCTCTCGAGCAACGCTGTAGGACTACGAAGTCTGTAGGATAAATATGGCTGTTAATGGTGACTCTCGCTGTGCAGATTCCTGCAGGCGTTACAAGATGACCTCCGGCTGTGCGGATTTCAGGGCCTTTCCAAGCTGTCCTAACTTTCTTTAACTTCGCGGCGAACGACCCACTGATGACAGAATAGTCGGCTCCAGTATCGACGAGAGTGGTCACATTGTGGCCGTCAATAAGAACGTCGATGTCGCTAGTTCGCCGTCTCGCATTACAGTTAGGGCGTGGCGTCGGGTCACGGCTGCGTCGGCTTGATCCGCTGCTTCCGTGTTGCGTCGTCAGGCCACCTCCGGTAAGTGAGCTTTCGCCGTCAGGGCTTTGCCTGGTTGGCATTGTGTTCGGAAAGCTCCGTCGCGGCGTCGTCGTCGTCGGAGGATCTTCGGTAGTTCGTCGCACAGCAACCGCACCTCCACCAGTTGCTGCCCTTAGTTTCCCGGATACGGGCTAGAAGACCGGCCCCGCGTTGGGCCGGAGTACTGCCGGGGGTGCGGTGACATGCGGCGGCTGGGCGACGGTGAACGGGAAGGACTTCGGGGTGTCCATTGAGTTCGTGTTAGGTAGTCGGCGATGTCACGTGGCCGTTCCCCTAGCGGCGGACGTGGTGCATCGACGGCGAAGCCACGCAGTCCCATCTGTCGGTACTGGCAACGGCGGTAAGTGTGCCCGGCCTCGCCGCAGTGGTAGCACAGTGGGCGGTGGTCAGGGGTGCGCCAAACGTCGGTTTTCCTCGGCGCACTGCGCTGGCCCGCTGGTGAACGGTAGGTCGTCGGTGGGGGTGGTGGCGGCGGTGGTGTCCGGCGACGGAAGTGCGACGGGGCGGCGTTTTGGCGTGGACGGGGAGGAGCGTTGTGGCGCACTGCAGCGGCGTAGCTCCTAGTTTCTGGCTCGGGCAGCAGTGTTTGGGGAATTCGAAGTGATTGCCGAACTTCTTCTCGCACAATGTCGGCGATCGAATCCACTTGAGGGTGCGCCGAAGGCAACAGTTTGCGCAGCTTTTCCCGCACGATCGCTCGGATCGTTTCACGCAGGTTTTCGGAGTCACTGGTTTGAGCAGCAGCGCATTCTGGAGTCAGGTGACGATTATACTGTCTGGTGCGCATGTCAAGGGTTTTTTCGATGGTGGTCGCCTCGGATACAAATTCTTGGACGGTGTTCGGTGGATTCCTGATTAGTCCCGCGAAGAGCTCCTGTTTGACCCCTCGCATGAGGAAACGAACTTTCTTCTCCTCAGGCATGTCTGGGTCAGCGTGACGAAATAGGCGGGTCATCTCCTCTGTGAAAATTTCAACCTTCTCATTTGGTAGCTGAACCCGGGTCTCTAGTTGAGCAGCGGCCCTTTCTTTGCGAGCGACGCTCGCGAACGTTTGCGAAATGCGCCGCAGAAGACATCCCACGTTCGGAGCGTGGACTCACGATTCTCTAGCCAGGTCCTTGCGGTGTCTTCCAGGTAGAAGTACACATGACGGAGCTTTTCTCTCTTGTCCAAGTGGTTGAGGGCGGCCACACGGTCGTATGTTTCTAGCCAGGACTCCGGGTCTTCGAACGATGACCTATGGAAAATTGGTGGTTCCCTGGGTTGATGCATGACCATCGTGGGCTGGGATGCGGCGGTTGTCATTTTCGCTGCAGTCGCGGTCATGGCCATGGTCTTCCGCTCCTTGTCTTCTAGAATCCCGTACTCCGGTGGTAGCCCTTGCTGTCGGCAGCTTGTTCGCTGCTTCTAGTTGGCGTCGGTGTCTTCTCCGCGACGTGGGCTGGGTTCACGGCTTGACGGGGGCGTCCGGTACATGAACGAAGCAGCGCCTCCACCAGATGTCACGGGGTCGTGATGTGGCCGAAGACAGGAGACTTCATGTTGGGATTTAACTGTTTATTTGGGCGAACCTGTGCCCGGTAAACGGAAAGTCCAATTACAGCAGCAGTCTCGCACAGATAGCAGTCTCGGACTGATAGCGGCGAACGGAGCGTCGGCCTTCGATCAACAACTGACAAGTGGCGAATCGCGTCGGCATTTATACTCTTGCCGTCGAATGTTCCAGCGTTATCGCTGGCGGTGGCGTAGGTTCCAGAACAATCTGTACCGTTCACACAGTGGGCGTGATCTTATCGAAATGATCTACTACAGTCCGGAACCTTCTCGAAAACTGCAGGCGCGGTTCGCGCTGAGAATGGTGTGGTGTTTTGGGACGATAACAAAAACTTGGGAAATGGAACGTGGCAATATGCTGCCATTTTTATAGACCTAACCGCCAGTAACCTTTTTCTGTTGGCTGCGCGTATGGCCAATATAGATGCAGTTCAAGTCTAACAAAAGAAACTAACGAAAAATAAATATGAAACTATAAACATAATTTTATAAGTTTGCCTCTGCATTTATAGCATGTAATTGATATCCTATTAACTAAGAGAAAAGTAAGTGATACTTAATAACTAGTGTGCTGTGTCTGAGGGATATTTAGAGACAATACTGTAGCAAAAGTTGCAGCATCACAGAGAAATGCACCAGTTATCAAGCATCCCTCACTTTATTCTTACAGAACGGGATAACAATAAGATGAAGTAAAAGGAGAGGCAAATTTATAATACAGGCGTTTACATTTTCTTGTTGGTTTCGTTTGTTAGACTTGAACTCTATCTGTATTGTGCATGTCTGTAACCAGCAGCAAAAGGTTACTGGACGTTGGCTGGATAAAAAAATATGGCTGCGTATCTGCGTGCCTCACTGTGATCTTGGTCGAAGTGCCATAGCCTTCTGCCGTTAAAGCGAACATTTATGTTTTGCCTTGTCCCAAACAGCACCCCATTCAGGTTAAATCGGATGCATCTGGATGACATTGATAATATACAAGAGGCACTGTGTAAATTAAAAACGCCTACGGGCTGTGCCGTTGGGAAATATGAGCTTGTGCTGACCCCAAGGCCACTGCAAGGTGGCTACACCATATCGTCGGCAGAGCGATTTGTCGTGAATAGCGTCCCATTATCGGATCAGCGTTAAAAACAACCGCTTTAGTTGCATCCCCCTAGAATATAGCGCTGTCCTGCCGCTTAATCCCTCAACGTACAACGAGATGCATGTTCTGTTCCAGTAGGAATTGCGTCTAGGCTGTGAATTGGGTCTCTTGGGATCATCACTCTCACCGAAACGTTTCAGCAGTTCATATGGAGAACGAAACTCAGCGGTCCATGATTGCATTTCTGGTAATGTTGTAGTTGAGCATCAACAGTGAGTGATTGAAGGGGCGTATGTTCCATCTGGCTCGCTTTATTGAGCGTAATAATGTGGTAGGTTACGCATAGGAAATCTTATACAGAATGATATCCTTTGTTGTTTAGACTGCAGTGAAACGTGTGTTAAATAATGAAGAGAAGTGTAATACATTCAGAAGCACATTTGATAACTATCGAAGCAATGAATAAGTGCGGAGCATAAAAAAGAAGGAATTATTCCTAACCTCTTCACTATCAAATGAATATATATGCTAGAAAAAAATTCAGCTTCAAAAATTTCATTTTCCCAGCTTTCAAAAGGGGAAACACACCTAAACACCTTCCAACTTCTATGGCTAAAACTGCGTTTAAACAAGCGGGTACTTCAGTCGGAAGTATTGCGAAATCAAACAAATAGATTTGAACACTGTATTTCAGTGCTTCACATATTTTTCATTTCAATGCCTCACGTGTTCGAAGATAAAGTTGACATGAAATGTAGATCCATTCGTCACATTAATCGACTTGGACATCACAAAGGCGAGTGCCCAGTGATCATATACCTCCAAGATTTCAACAAAACAGAGGCAATATTCGCTGATGTAAAAACGCTAAAATGCAGCTCGATATTCGTACAGAATGACTACTCTGCATCAACATTAAGAAAACCAAAACTACTCTTGGAAAGCCATAAGGGTGAAAAGAAACCCGGAAAGAAGCTCTCTAGCTCTTCACGACAGACTAAGAATAGATGAGGAATACTTTTATTTGGATCAAACGCTGAACAAACGGGTTAAAGCAACAAAAACCATACAGTCCACGCACGTGAAAGGTCAGTGCGATGATACGTCGGCATTATTTTGCGACTTGCACGATGCCTGCATTGTAATAGCCCTAAACAAGTCCGAATATTGATTGTAAACGCCCGCAGTGCGAAGAAACAGAACTGAATTCATAGAAACTTTGTGGCAACAGTATGATCTTCATGTGACTGTTTTAAGAGAAACCTGGCTGAATGAAGAGATATGTGACAATCCCCTTTCTTACACAAAATTGACCCGCTGTGGTGGTCTAGTGGCTAAGGTACTCAGCTGCTGACCCGCAGGTCGCGGGATCAAATCCCGGTTGTGGCGGCTACATTTTTGATGGAGGCGAAAGTGCTGTAGGCCCGTGTGCTCAGATTTGGGTGCACGGTAAAGAACCCCAGGTGGTCAAAATTTCTGGAGCCCTCCACTACGGCATCTCTCATAATCATATGGTGTTTATGGGATGTTAAACCTCACACATCAATCAATTACACAGTATGTCGTAAAGATTGACCGGCTAGGGGCGGTGGTGTGGCTGTCATACAATAAAGATAGTGTTCAGGTGGTTTTATTAGATGACGTAGTAGGTATCGAAAGCCTGCATGTCAAAATTTCCAACAGGGGCCAGAATTTTAAAATGTACGCACTTTATAGGCCTCCAGATGCCACAACGGATGTATCAAATATGCTGCATAGTGAAATTTCAACACACGAAAATAAAAAGAAATGTTATCGGTGATTTTAACTTGCCGGGAGTAGATTGACAAAGCATTGCTGCTAGTAGCTCATATAATACATACGCTAGCATTATCTTCAATAATGTTTTAAGGTATAATTTAATGCAGGGAGTCCATGATCCAACTGGTGTACAGAATACATCTAGCTCTGTGTAAGACGTGACATTGATGAGTCGTGATTTTTCTGATGCAGTGTAGAAGTCCAGCCAGGGCTCTCTCATCAAAATCTTGTCAGCATATTTTTGCCGCTTCAGTCACTACAAAAGTGTAAAGCACGTCTCTGCACGTTCCCTTAAAGACTTTGCACATGCCAAAGACCCAAGCATTATTGATTACATAAAAACTGTTTGATTGACTTCGAGGGCAACGATGCTTAATTGCTTTAGAACTACTTTAAAGAAGTGTGTCACTATTGCGTCGAAAATTTTATCCCCAATAAAATGAAGAAAGTCGAAAAGCAAACTACTTGGTGAATCTAAAAATAATTTACCTGACACTCAGGATAAAGAGATATAAAAAGAAAGATGCACAGAATGACAAAATAAGACAGAGTGAAGATTAGTTCGCATGTGCACTTCGCCCAGCAAACAATTATTACTTCAACATATCGCTTTCTAACCTCATTAAAATGAGCCTGATAAGTTTTGGCAGCACATAAATGATAGCGAAAAACCAGTCACTCAAATATCAGTTGATGGGAAGCCGGTGACAGATTGGTGAGACAATGCTCAGCTATTCAATAACTACTTTAGAAGTGCTATCTCTAGTGCAACTGTATGCGCTTGTGACGGCACATTGCCCGAACTATCAGATGCGAGTTTTGTATCGTATGCTGGGGTATTTATTATGCTACTTAACTTGAAAACTAAGGGTTCTTGTGGTCGCGATGAAATCCCTAATATATTTCTCAAACCACATGCCGAGCTTCTTGCCAACTTTCTTGTAAATTTGTTTCGCATCTCAGCCATTACCGAACAACTGCCCAATGACTGGAAGACAGCCCGGGTTGGTTCTGCATTCTGGAAAGGTGACAGGACGTTTATACAAAATTGTCGTCTAATTTCACTGACATCCCAAAGCTGCACACTAGTGGAGCATATTATAGTTGATTGTGCAGGTGAATTGCTGAAAAATAATGCTGCAATAACAGAACATCAACACGGCTTTCGAAAGAGGTATTCGACGATAACCCAACTCATAACGATAGTTCATTTATTCGCTTTGTGTCTTGACTTTAATGGCCAAGTAGGCGTAGTATTTCTTGATTCTGGCGAATCTTTTGACAAGGTTCTACATGATAAACTAATCATATAGCTTAGAATCCTTGGCGTCCCTCAACACTTCATCAGATGGCTTTGTGCATACGTGACTGACAGGAAGCAATATAGCGACATTGGAAGTCAACTTTCTGAAAGTTTAGCACTCCCTTCAGTGGAGCCCCGAGGCAGTGCCCTAGGCTCACTACTTTTCTTGGTTTATAATAATGATATTGTGAGCGTAGCATGGCCTGGTGTTCAAATCCGATTATCTGCAGACGACTGCGTATTGTTCAGATTTCAGATTTCAGCTTGGAGATTTTTTTATTGGTGCGAATACAAGAATGTGACATGTGTTAAGTATACAAAAGAGCTCCCAAAGTGAAAGAAATTTTTCACCCCGATCATCACTTTGAGATAATAGCAATTTAAATAACTTATTGTAATGGCGCAAAACACCGGGAATAGTTCTGAACGCTGATAAAACCGTACTCCTCCCTATAACGTGTAAAAAAAAGCACCCCTGCCTTTTACTTACCGGCTTGGTTCTTCGCTACTTAGGCAAGTCGATAGCTATAAATGCTACCTTATCGTGCAATAAACATATCAAAATTATTTTGTTTACTGCATTCAGAAAGCTCTCATTTCTAGAAAATAACCTTTGTGATGCCCCAATCAAAGTTAAAATAACGTCCTAATACTTTTTATTAGGACATAAAGTAGAATACAGGAGAGAACTATGAGACCCATACACTCAAACTACCATCAATGGCTTGGAGGGAATGCCGAGAAAAGCAGTCCGGTTCATTTTTAACAAGTTCACATGAGTCGACTTCCTTTTTGATATAATGAAAGCCATAGTATTTCCCTTCGTAGGGCGTGTCAAAAATAAATTGACCTTCTTTCTTTTTTTGGAGGGTGCTGCGATTGCCGAAGCGAGCGAACGCATGTTCGAGTCAGCTCTGATTTCAACGCATAAGTTTGCTGCAAAAATCACCAAATACCCACAAGTATTTGGTACTACAAGATCCAGCTCGTCACCAGGACTCATCTGACACCGCAATCAAGGTGGGAAGTCAAGTTTTCTTTTCTGCACGGCCATTTAAACATCGGAGACTGCGGATCGAGAGCTGGGACGCGCCCTTAAACGGCTGCCGCCGCTGCCGCTGCCACGAACGCTGCTGAGCAGATAGGTGGTATCAAGGAAGCACCGGTCGACACGCCTGAACGCCGCATTTTTCTAACAAGATGGAAGTCACCGTCGATGATCTCGAAGAAAACGCAGGTTGGCGGACAGTAGGCTCACGTAAATCAAATCGCGGGCAAGCGTTGGCTCCCCGCGTGGAGACTGCAGATGACAACTACAACTAGAAACAAGGCGAGCAGCGTCTACGACAACTCATCAAAGCCAGTCGCATGCCACATTTACCTCGAGGCGACTACAAGATAATTATACATCCAAGAGGGGGCTCCGCATCGCTGCTCACGGAGGAAGAGGAGGAGGAGGATTGAAAGAGGAAGGATAGAGAGGTTAGCCAGTTCTCAGACCGGCTGACTACCTTGCACTGGGGAAGGGGGTAAGGGGGATAAAAGATGAGAGAAAAGAGACGTTGAAAAAAAAGAAGAGAGAAGGTCATCAGACGATCCACGACGCTGCTTACAGTCTGTCTCTAAGACCACTTGCCCGCAGAAAGCGCAACAACGCTCTCAATGCCTTGCGTGCAGAGGACGGTCTCGGCCAATGTCTTAATACCTTTTCTTTCGACAATTAGCGATTGTCTAGTCTATCTAAAGCTTTCGACAGTTCTTTTCTTGGCACGCTGAAGCGAGGACTCTCGAAGAGAAGATGGGAAAAAGTCTCTGCGCAGTCACAGGTGTCACATGTTGGGCTGCTGGCCATTCCGATTCGAAACGAATAAGCATTCATAAAGGCCACACCAATCCACAGACGGCACAAAAGTGTCTCCTAGCTGCTCACGGAGCTGTCCACATAGCGACCATCGTCTACCAAGCAGCAGAAATTCCGAAAGAAGCTCCAGATGAGGACATGGTCTGCCCTAATCTAGAACAAACTATTATCGTCGTGAGTACACCCATTGAGACACATGCTGATAAATATCAACATATAACCCGCATCACGGTCGGCAAGAACATATATGAGACCAGTGCCCACGAGGCGGCGCCAGAATATACTTCCAAAGGCGTAATCTGCGGCATACCCCTGGTAGATAGCGCCCGCGACATCACCGCCAGCGTTGTCACACTCAGAAATCCCACGGCATTGGCCGCTAAAAGGCTAAGTAACACAACGGCAGTGATCGTGCCGTTCGAGGGATTCACGGTACCGACGTACGTTCACTACGGTAGAGCTCTAGTGCGATGCACCCTATACCGGAAACAAGTCGATACATGTTATCGCTGCGGCAGACTGAGACACCGCGCGGATGTGTGTCCGAATCCCCAAGATCGTATATGTCGAGAAAGCGGGCTGCCAAGCCCCTCGGAAGACCACCAGTGTACACCCACATGCCAACTCTGCGGAAGCAACCACCAGACGGCTGACAGGACCTGCAGGGCACGCTACAAGACTCTTTACATAGTGACACGTCGCCGCTGGGAGCGCCAACAACAAGTTTCACCTAAGCCTACAGCCAGCAGCAACGATGCAAATAAGCAGGACACTCTTCCTCCTCCACCACAACGAGGCCGGGGCCGGCCCCAATCCCGCACCCGTTAAAGGTCCGGGTCCAAGTCACGGAACCGAGCACCAGGACCACACGAATTGAGGTGGGCAGACGTGGTCGTGGGAACGCCGCATAGGTATGAGGAGGCCGCATCTCAAAGCTCATTGAAAAAGTTAATGTCAGAGATAGTTCAACTCAAACAAAGGCTTAGTCAATGCAATCAGAAAATGAACACTTTAAGCGAGGAAAACCGCCTGCTTAAGGAGGAGCTTCGTAAATTTAAGAACTCAAAACAACACCCAATAAATACCCCCCCCCCCAAAAAAAATTATGCCTGAAACACTTCTGGTACAAATGGAGGAGGCGGCAACGCCCTCCCCCTAAACGCAAAGCGGAAACTTCGAATACTCAGGACAAGCCTACACGCACTATTATCAGTAATCTCACTCTTATTGACCTGAAGAAATCTGGTAAAGAATTTAGTGCGTGGATGACCACAACGTCTCGCCTCATCTGCACTCACCGATCGTGTATATACGCTAACTTAATTAATAAAACAGCAAAATGAGCACTTTAGCCAAAGAATGATAGCAGTGGAGTCGTGGACCTCCTCGCAGCCATCGAACGGAATGGTGCCCGGAACTCAACTATAGCAACTCATTTCGCCACCCACTGGTTTGATTCAGCCGGCAAAATTTATACCCCCCACTCCTCACCATGGCTAAGCAACCTACGTACAACATTTGGCAGTAGAATTGTCGAAGCTACGCAAATAAGACAGCTGTTTTAGCCCAATACATACGTGATAAGAACAAGCCAGATATTATTATTCTACAGGAGTCGCATGGTTTGGCCAAGTTAACAGGGTACCGCACAAGCGGCTGTGCCACTGGAGATACTACCACCCTTACAGCCCTAGTCCGTAGAGACCATACTGTCATACAACACGATACCAAAAATAGGCGCATCGATAACATTCTAATTGAACTCATACCACACCGCAAAACACACGCTAGCCTCTTCTTACTTACCATATACTGGAACCCTAAACACAAAAAACAAAGGTTTGGTACCCTCTTTAAGAGTGCTCTCCACATCGCTGGTTCCTATTCCATTATAATAGGAGGCCATTTTAATGCCCATATACAGCTTGGGGATATTCTTTTGCTCACCGAAACAGTCGCGATCTCCGGCTCGACACCCGAAATGAAGGCTTACCTCTTATCACGGATCCAAGCACGCCTACCCATGCCGGCACCAGTTCTAGCAATGACACTACACCAGATCTCACATTCGTCAAACATGCACCCACAACAACATGGCGTAACACACTATAGGCTTTAGGTAGCGACCACTACATCATCGATATGCACATCAAAGGGGGCCCTCCCAAACCGGCAAGAAAACAACATAAGCTAGTCGACTGGGCAAAGTTCCGCAAGTCACGAGAAAATAATGTCTCACCCATCGATGAGATTGAACATTGCACCAACACTTTAAGACTGCACATTGATCACGCTACACAAACAGTGCCCCCAGAGGCACACCTTGAGGAGATCGATAGCCGACTTCTACATAGGTGGGAAGCGAGACAATCACTCCAAAAGAGGTGGAAAACCCGGAAATTAAACAGGAACCTTCGGAAACGTATAGCGCTCCTAACAGAGAGATCGAAACATATGCTAAAGATTTAAGCCAGCAATAGTGGCATGACATTTGCAACTCCATGGACAAGCAAATAGGTTTCGGGAAAACATGGCACCTTCTCCGTCGTCTATTAGACCCTGAGAACAACAAAGCAGTCCACCGTCCACATATCAATAAGCTCATCCATGATTACAGAGGTAAAAAGGAGGAACTTTTGCGAGAGATAGCACCCACACATATCTCGCAAGCACCTCCTCAACTAAGCCCAGATTATACCGGTCAGACAAATGGAACTCTTGACGAAGAATTTTCGGAAGCAGAGATTCGCGCTGTACTACACCGCCGTAATATCAAATCCGCTCCTGAGTTTGACTCTATTACGAACAAGACATTACGTAACTTAGACGATGAATCTATTAGTCACCTTACGGACTATATTAACGCATGCTGGAATACAGGACATTTACCCCCACAATGGAAGGTTGCCAAGATTATTCTTATCCCCAAACCGGGGAAGCCACTGAACATTCACGACCTTAGACCCATCTCTCTGACTTCCTGCGTAAGGAAACTCATGGAGCACGCCTTCTTAGCTCGACTAACAGATTACCTTGACGACAATGACGTTCTTCCGTGCACTATGTTAGGTTTGCGAAGGCACCTTTCATGTCAGGACAATATGCTTCAGTTGAAGCACCAAATCATAGACACCACGTCCCGCTCAACCAAAGCTATACAAGGTTTGGATCTCAAGAAAGCATTCGACAATGTTACGCACAGTACAATACTCCAACGGGCTAACGCCTTAAATCTCGGAATTTGAACCTATAACTATATTCGCGACTTCCTAACAAACCAACAAGTGGAGGGGTAGTCAAAGTGGGCGCACTCACATCATCTGAGATATCCATAGGAAGTGAAGGAACTCCACAGGGCTCCATGATATCTCCCATGTTATTCAACTTAGCTCTCCTCGGTTTGCCCTCAAAACTGTATATGTGTGATGCAGGTTTACGGTTTAATAAATTGTTGCTCAGAGGGAAAGCCTCAGAGCTGAAAAATCACGAAGCTGTTTAATGTAAGAAAAGAAAAGTAGAAACTTTAAGCATAATTAAGAGGAAAAAAAAGAGATTAAGTTGCAATGTACATACACCTAGTCTAAGCTGACAAACTAAAACATGTCCTGTAAGTTGTCCAGCTATAATGCTTATGAAAATAAACAGTCACCGGTGGCGCTGATGGTGCCAGTGGCTTGGTCAGTTGAGGCGGCGGACGCTGGCGATGTCTCAGCAGCTGGAGTCACGCGCTGACAAGCACGGCGACGCTTGGTGGAAGACGAGGTAGCCCTTGCCTTGGTGTTTTGAGTCTGAAGCGAGCATTCCACCCCTCGACCACTTTGGTGGAGGAGCTCGCGGTTCTTAAAGCGATGACACATTCCAGACTACCGATCACAGCGCACAGCGGATTGACCCTGTTTGGGCTTCACTTTTAATGCATTGGTGCTGCGGCCGTTCCGGGCACTCCCCTTGTTCTAGTACACTCTACTTCAGTGGAGCGACTAAAAAGCCACCGAAACATCCCCAAGTTGCGAAACCTCATTTTGGGGCGAAGCTCTTTAAGGCGCGGGTCTGTAGATTCTCCGATGTCGTACGTAGCCTAAAGTGACACATAGCCACTCTAGAATGGATATGTGCCCCAGGGAATGCGAAAAGGGAGATGGCGGTACTTGAAGTGTTCACTATATGAACGCACGGACGAACGCATGGAGGGACGGACAGACAGGCTAGCAGAAGGACGGGAGGATGGACGGACACGCGGAGTTGGTATGTGCCACAGGGGATGCGAGATGCGAGATAGCGAACTTGGAGTGTTCTCTAGGTGGACGTATGGACAGACAGACTAGAAGACCGACGGAGTGATGGACGGACGCGTGGACGTACGGATGGATAGACGCATGAACAAACGGACAGACGGATGGATGCCCTCACAGACGGACGCATGGATGGACGCACAGATGGTCGCGCGGACGGGTGGAAGCAATAACGAATGGACGGACGGAAGCACTGACGGGCCGATAAATGCTTCGCCCCACGCATCATCATGAAATCCGTGGATTTGCTGTAATTTTTTTGGCACTTTCCGTAGGAAATTCCGAGCGAGATGTCCCTAGCCCCTAGTCAGGTGGCTCTAGCTCAACCAGCGCTACGCGCGTTTCGCAGTCGTTTTCAAAGTGGTGTGGCCCAACTTAAGTTATACTGCGTTACCCGTAACATTCGTAACGTTGGGTTTGACCCAATGTGCCACGTAAGGCTCAATTTCTTGGTCTAACAATTGCGTAAATGTTCACATTTGCCGCTTCCTTTGCAAATGGGTTCACTTTATGTTGAATCTCGCGCAGTTATGAAGGTAGGAGCTGTAGTTTAATGTTACGTTCATGCATACCCGTGCTTTCCATTTTCTGTTCATTTTCTGGTCTTATAGTTTTAGCGGAACCAGGGCACTCAGCTCTAGTATATTCCGCAACATTTACCGAAAAACTATTACTATTGCTCTATTTAAGCTGACAATTCTGAATGCCACACTTGTGCAAGCATAGCGGCAAAGCCGAATTGTGATGCCTCATGTGGAAAACGATGTGCTTTTACACGTTTTTAGGCTAAAAGGACGTTGCATGGATGTCAATGCCAGATACAGTATTTGGACATTTAATTTTAAAACAAAATGCGCGAAAACATGTAATTCACTTATTGTGGTATACGTTTACCTGGAACATTTTGAACAGAAATGATGTTAGAATCGAAACTTTGGTTTCACAGCGAAGCTTTATTGTAAAAATTACACATGAAATTATAACCTTGCACAAGATGGAAAGTAAAACGAGCAACGTTGTATTGTCACAAATAAGCCAGAAGGGTATTCTTGCCAATTTTTAACACAAGTAAATATGAAACAGAGAAATGAAAAATAAAAATATACGTTATATATGAAGTGTAGCAGCAATGCTTAAAAAAACAACTTGCAAAATTGAATAACAAAAGAGACAGCTGGGCTTGTTGGTTAGGATTAATTTTGAAATTATTTGCAGAGAGCAAGCTAAGGAATCGAAAACAAAGAATACATGGTGTCCTACCCTCATAAGCTTTTTGTATTTTCTGTGTCATATTTCGTGCTTCACGAATGATTTCAAAATGAACAGAATACGTAGTCCCACATTATGTATGTCTTGAAGTTTTAGCTTTCACGTAATGCATGTTGCAGCATAAAAAGTTAGGTTCCCACAATATTGCATGGCAAAAAAACGTATACATATAGAAAGCCAGCACATCAAAATTGATGATAGTGAAATATAGTTTGTCGATTTTGTAAAGTTCGTTGAACTTCAGATACAGCCACACGAATTAGTGAGCATACAGTCTATGTAAAACCCATAAATTGCGACTAGGAAGATGACCGAAAATCCCCAACGAGTGTCTCAGATGACAGTGTGCATTAAATATTATAGTAGCAGTGGAAAGCCTGAAAAAAGAGTGGATTTTGGAGACCTTCTTTGATTCTTGATTTCTTCTTTTTTTCTCTGCATTTCTTCTACCTCAATTTGTAGGCTTCTAAATTATTCTGTTTTTAGTATCATTCTTTCTATCTTTGTCTTTGTTCCCTTCCTTTTTTTCTCTTTCTATTTCGCTTTGTTGTTTTAACAAATTCTTGGGCCCATTTTTATCTCTTTCTCTTTTTGCGTATGTTTCATTTTTTATTCCATTTCTTATTCTCTGTTTTTCTCTTTCTTCAAAGCACCTATATAAGTTTTCTTTTTTTCATCTTTTTGTTTTTTCTCTCTTGTTAATGAGTTCATTTTTGTTCAATGCATGCACCTGCTGTACCCGGTTTCTGTAATAACCCAGTTTCTGTGATGCATACTCGCCAGACGTTTTTCGTTCGCATTGGACAGATTATGGCTGGTTTAAAGAGTTTCCCCGTTTACGTATTTAAAATGCACTAAAAAATATACACCACATGTGAGGCGCAATGCACAAAAACACAGCATTGGGCTCAATTATGGGGAGCACTTGGAAGTTGAGAACAAATTTGTACGAGTACTAGGAGCAAAGTTGATGCAGACAAAACCATATCACACAGAGAACACGGCATGAGGCACTTGGTACTGAAGAGACATAGCGCAGTGCTTGGATTGCCGAAGATTCAGCAGGGCACTCAGAAGCTTATCGTGCAAAGTAGTTGGCAAACTCAAGCTGCGGTAAAGCAACTGATAGACTGAAGTCCTCACAGATGGCACTGAGAGATATACCATGATGGACAAGCCACTAGGCTGATTAGCAGAGCGGTAGCTTACACTTGAATTTCCATTCATGTCTCCTCATTCTCTTCCTGGGCAGAAAGTAAACATTGATACGAGTCCAATCAAGCAAGTTTTATTGTCACTAACTCCGTACTGAATATAGACTGACGCACCCCTTCTGGGGCGAAGCTCCTTAGAACCTAGTCTTGTCTTCCGTCATGGCCACGGAGTAGAACCTTTGTTGTAACTGAAACATGTGAAACACAAGTAAAGGTTTTACAACAGAATATACTTTTCACAATTTTATAATTAAAAAACCAGGGTTTCAACCAATTATTTTTTTAATTTTTCCGACTTTTTCAGGTGTTCCAGGATAGTTTGACAGAAATTTTGTGGTCAGTAAGCACAAAAAAACCTTCCAACAGAAAAAAAACGGAGCACTTGGGGAAAATGCAGACCATGCGATTTTATAATGCCCTGAAGGCTGATACCATCCTTCATAATAAGTACACTAATAAATACAGTAAATGTGCATCTACAAAAAGAAAAGCTGGCTTATTCGCATTGGCAATCGTTTTACAGTTTCAAAGATCGACCTCGTTGCTGCAGCAGTAGAGACCATGAAGCATAGTGCCTTCCATCACTTTTTGTTCTTGTGAATCAAGCTCTTTCGCAAGAACATGATTCTCTTCCTTCTTCCAGTGTCTGATAAGCCGTATCGTTCAACTTTTTTCTTCTCTAAGGCTTTTTTCTATCCAATATTTGCACTTCAAACAATGTTGAACTGCTTGTTTGCAACACCACCGTCTGCAACAACACTAATCTTTCTGCTAGAGCTGACTACTTTTTTATCTTGCTCATGAAGCATTTCTTGCGAAATATTGTCACTCCATGGAAGAATTTCCACATAGAAAAGAATGTGCCATCTTTACAAACAGCATTTATGACAGCTTTACCGATCCAAAAAGAAAAAAAAAATATATTTGAATACATTCTATTCACACCACGAAAAAAGATTAGGTTATAGTAAATTAGGTTTTATAGTAGATTGAACATGTTCAAGCAATAAGTCGCCTACAACAAAACAACTAAAGGGCAAACATGTGAAAGAGCAATGCAATTTGGTTACCAATATTGTTAAAAAGCCTTTTCAAAACTTTGTAAATTGCAACGTTCGGCTATTTACTAAGGTAATTGATTCCATTCATCGATACTCTGAACCAAAAAAATGCTTGAATAAATCTGTGCTGTGGCTAAGTGTTGTAATATGGCTGTATTGTTTTGTTCTGGATGTGGTAAATTTCTGCAGTAAGATGTGCTCCCTTAGGTTAAACCTGTACTCTCCATACAGTGTGTCAAAAATATATATAACTCGATTAAAGGACCCCTGACACCAAATACGAAAACAAAAGGTGCTTGTGTTAGTGATAGTCCTGCATGCAGGGCCACTTCTACGTTCCGACTAATTATTAGTAACGAGCGTTGCCTATAGGATATTTTAATTTGGTTTTAAGTAAAGGTGTGCGCTCATCTGAGTATACAGGTTCAATTGTCATTTTCTGTGGTCTGACGTAGACGGTGGCTTCCTCGTATCGTTGCAGAGGCCAAGCAAGTATTGTCGGCATCAGAGAACATTTGTGGGGTGCACGAAATACCACGACTGGCACCATGTTACTTGTTACGACTTTTACTTCCTCTAAATGATCAAGTTTGGTCATCTTTCCAACAGACCGGCGCACCCGAAAGGCCGCGCCGGACATCGGTCCGAAGACCTCACTGAATCATTCAATCGGTAGTAGTGACGCGTGGTGTGCGCAAAGGGCAGGGACGTAACCAACGCGAGCTTATGATTCGCGCTTACTGGGAATTACTCGTTCAAGGGGAACAATTGCAAGCCCCTATCCCAATCACGAAAGAAGTTCCACGGGTTACTCAGTCTTTTCAGACAGGGATAAAGACACGCTGCTTCCTTCAGTCTAGCGCGCGTATGGCCCCGGACACCTAAGGGCAACACAGACCTGTTATTGCTCTGTTTTGTGCGCTTGTACCTCTATGAAGGTTGTAAGGTGCTGGGAACCCCGCACCTATTTATTAGGCTAAAGTCTCGTTCGTTATCGGAATTAACCAGACAAATCGCTCCACCAACTAAGAACGACCATGCACCACCATCCACCGAATCAAGAAAGAGCTCTCAAGCGGTGAATCCAGAATACCATTCACCATTTTTCTTGTGCACATCAAATAAACGTTTTGTTGATTCTCTCAAGACACATGACTATCGTCTTTCGACGACTTATGCAGTGTAACATGCAGATTCGGGGCCGATTTTTCATAGTATGTAGGTGGGCACTTTGAAGCAACGTAAAATTTTTCACAATCAACAATAATAACAATACTTATACAATACACTTCAGTACTTACGATTCTATTTGGCATTACCAGATGCAATGCAACAAATTATTGCATAAAAGTTGTAAACAAACCTGCTGATAGGGGCCTTTAGGTTGCATTTTTCATTTCGCCGTCAGTAGTCTGGCTTTTCCACCAAGATCACTGATAGACTGAGTTCCGGAATAGGCGTTTCAAATTAATCGTAAGGCTTTGTTTTGTGTACAATAACATTTTAATGCATTTCTTTCGGTGTGTGGTTCCCATAGATGACTTGCGTGGGTGAGTACTGAAAGAATCGTGATCTTTATACCATCGCTTTAGCCTCTAGGGTGGCGTCGTGTAGTTTTCATCATAACAACCAAAGTTTACAGATGGCCTTATTGCAAACATTGTCCACATGCATCGACCAGTTGAATATATAAAAAAGGTGCCGCCATATCCACGAAGTGAATGATGATGAGTGGGCGAAGCTCCGGAGGTAAACCTGGTAAACCACGAATCCTCCGTACATTTTTCACACTCGATTTTATTACAACGCCCCCCTCCCCACTAGCGTACGTCGCCGCACTAAATCGGACTATTGCCTTCCACCAATGACACGTGCCATATGTGACATCATTCATATCTTATATCATCTCGCATCTTTCATCATCAACTACAAGTACCGCCGTCTAGTTTATAACATATTGCATCTTTTCATCGTCAGCTACAAGTACCACCATTTAGTTTACACTGCAAGAACTAAACGAGAAGTGGCTACATACAGGGGACGGTACCGCCATCTAGTGAACACTGCAAGAACTAAACGAGAGGTGGCTACGTACAGGGGACGCACAGCCCACGCCTTAAGGAGCTTCGCCCCTAATAATAATATTAGTGTTTATTTTTGATCAATACATTTTATGAAGGACAGCTGCAGGTAAAAGCTGCTCTTCAAAAGAGGCCGCTTGGGAAGATCCCACAGCCACCCTTTAATATGACAGCAAGAACCAATATTCAGCAGAACAAACTAAAATAACAAGCAAGAAAACAAACAAAACCCGATCTCAAAAAAAAAAAGAAAAACAACACTAATAACAATATAGCAATGGCAGAGATATATATAAAAAACTGAAAATGTGTAATTCGTGCAATGAGGATTTTGAACATAGCAAGAAATCTATGCCAGCTTTGTGCAAGCTGAATGCAAGTTCAATATTAAGGTACTTAACATTCTTTAATTCAGTTAGGACTGCACCTATTATGCTCTAAAAACAAGATAATAGTCCTTTCTTATGTGTCGAACGCATGAAAACAGTTTTTGACGCACTTTATATCATTTGCCATTCGTCGCCCTAATAGCATATTTTTTTTTGTAAATGGCTATTCAGTTCCAGCTGATTGTTTGGACAGATTGTCATGACGCGGTGGCGCACACTCTCATCTCTTACGCATACTTTGTACAGCGGAGAGGGGAGGGTGTGGACACTCACGTGTGCGCGCGCTTATCTAACGGTGGGGAGAATTGTACAACTTGGGCTTTCACAGAGACACTCTGTTGTATTTACCTGGTGCTGAAAGGTCACTGCACTCGCTGCACAGTCTTCGTTTGGGGAAAAGTCGCGCTTTTTAGACACAGCAAAAAAACTTGGTTAATAAAAAAAACAATGACACAACGGTATTCCAACCCGGGTTCGCTGCGTGCCTTCTTAGTATATCACTGAGCAGCGCTAGTGCTATATTTATTTATTTATTTATTTATTTATTCATTTATTTATTTATTTTCCCAATACTGTTAGCCTTTGGGCTGTTACAGGGGTGGGACATACTAAGAATGACAAACATCAATACATTTAAATCATACAGGAATTAGAACAGCAACACTTGAACTTGGAAATGTTACATGACATACATTGGAAACACCGGCATTGAGGCTGAAGGAAAAACAGAGCCTCAGTCAAATATGAACTCAGTAAAAAAAAAAAAGCGAGGCCTACGCGGAAGGAGCAGCACAGTCACCGTGAAATCTAGAAGAGCGGCCTCTCAAAGCCTTCGCTGTACACTCATTGGGTAACTGCTGCAAGCACACCTGCTTGATTTTTGGGTAGTAGACCGGCATTTGCTATGCTATTTTTCGTCATTCTTCCGAGAAGCTTGATATCCGCTAACACTTGCAAAGAATTTTGTACCAGTTGTTCATGATGTGGCTGACGACGATGAAGAATTATGCCTCAAGTGGAGATCCATCACAGTTAATAAGGGAACAAGAACAAGCTTTTGTAATCGGTTTGAGCGTTGGACGACCCACTCGTTACGCTATTCGCACTGTGCGATGACTGGTTGCTGTTTCGCTGTTTGAAAACGCTTTATAAGTCGTATTAGCGCGATTGCTTTCCCAACATCAAGCCTGCTTAAGGCAAGTTTGCCAACAAGTCCAAAGCCCTTGCGTGGCTAGGCGGTAGAATACTGGGCTCGCACCCAGCTGACCCGGGTTCGAGCCATCTGTGTCATTCGTACCGCGTTCCTTTCTCTAAGTTTGTGCGATGTGGTTATGGACGCCGGCGGTGGCGGACAGCTATGGCGGCGCGTGACCCAAGTTGTGGTCTCATAAATGATTTTGCTGTAAAAAACACCAATAACACAATCGGATTCGAGCCCGGGTCCGCTGCGTGCTAGTCCAGTATTCTACCACTGAGCCACGCCAGTTTTTTTTCTTTATTGCAGCACGTAACATTGAAACAACAGCAAACACGCTTGGACTGAGCTTCTAGCTCAACGCCATGGCTTCAAGGCAGATGAGCCATTTTCCACACCAACCTAAAAGCGTTTAATATGACATAATTCATCCATAAGATTTCGCAGCACATCATTGTAGTAAAGTTTTGCAAAAAATTCTTGCAACTTGCACATGTTTAATAAAATAAATGCGTACTGGCCGCGCGTCTAGATCACAATGTCTGACTGGCACCCGGCTTAGCCATATGCTGTGTAAGCCAAGGAGAAAGAACATATATTTTAGTAGGCCAGGTTTTATTTCTAGAAATCGAATCCCGTGTGAAGTGAGAGATAAATCTTTCTTAAGTGTTCTTTGTAGAACATCCCAAAACAAAAATGCGTCCTAGCAATCAATAAAAACATGCTCTAGCGACTCTTGCTTTGGGCACAATAAGCAGTTGGATCCCCACGGTAAAAAATTGCCTCTTTGTTGTAGCCACGTTTTAACCAGCATTGTATTCGTGTACATCTTATAAAAGAACGTTTTAACTCCAGCTGGTACGATCATCTTTTTAACTCTTTTCAAAACGTTTTCTCCTTGGCTTCCACTATACATAGAACGATACAAAGGAACAGAAAAAACAGTTTCAATCAAATCTTTCGACAAACGCTTCCGGATGACATTAGATAAGTACTCCAAACTAAATCTAGAACGAAGAAATCGAAAAGCCGCAACAACTTCTCGAAGAAAGCTGCTGACACCATAGCGGAATTCATCATTCGAGGTAACAATAAAGGTCGGCAATGCTGATGCTAGCCGGATTTCAAGGAATGTACGTAGATACGGATCTTGCTGATCTCGTAGAAAGAGAAACCTTGATACAACCTGCCTCAAAAATAAGTGTGGAGAGGCTAAGCCACCTCTTTTTAGTCTTAAGAAGAGGTTGTTGCGGCTTGTCCGTTCGTACTGGGATTGCCACACGAAAACAGCAAGAAGCCTATGAATCCTCTGAATATCGATCGTGGAACACGACAGTACTCGCAGCAAGTAAACCAGCCGCGATACTAAGAGGATGTTGCATATTGTTGCGCGAGCGAAGACGGACAGATCACGGCTTCCCCATTTCTGTGTCAGAACAGATAGCCCTTTGGTTTTCTCGGCCCAAAAATCATCGTTGTTCTTATACTGGTCAAGCGGAACACCGAGGTATCTGTTAGGCTTGCTTGACCGTTTTATCCGTTCATACACCAGTGGGAACGCTTCCCAATTTCCATGCCACAACCTAACACACTTGTCTATGTTTACAATACTACTGGTAGCATCACAAAGCCTTCGTACAATGCTCATGGAGGTGGGTATGCTTTCCTGACTGGTACAAAATAATGCAACATCATCAGAATATGCCAATATCTTCACCTCACACGCTCCTAAATGAAAACCATGTATATTTGATTTTTTTTGTAATGACCACACACAGAGGTTCCAGGTACAAAGCAAATAATAAAGGCGAAGTGGGAATCCTTGCCTTATAGATGAACATACATTAATTATTTTAGCTAACTCGCGATCACAATCAACTTTGTTGAACAATTGTCGTAAGCCATCTCACCACCCTTCAGTATCAGAGAGCCAACGCTAACATGTTCTAACAATTTAAACAAAATGCTATGACAAACTAGATCAAAAGCCTTCGCTAGATCGATTTGCAACATTGCAACTCTTCTGAAGTTCTAAATGCTTCTGAAGTCCTACATGACTCCTATATGCTTCGTGTTACGTGTATGTTCGTGAAAATTGATTTTCCTCTTATTCCACAGGTTTGATGTGGGCCAACCAGTGTACATATGACTGTTTGCAACCGCATCACCAGCACTTTCATTAGTATTTTGTAGTCAACATTCGTCAATGGTATCGGCCTGTAGCCAGACACATATTTCTCTTTTGCAGGGTCTTTACTCTAATGCTTCGGACTCATTTCAAAACTGGCCTTAGGAAGGCTTGATGTCGGTAAAATAATCGCGTTATAATAATATAAGTATATAATAAAGCGTTGTAGAACATCAAAGAAACATCCGGGCGTCACACGATGTGAATTGCGTAACGAATGGGTCGTACAATGCCCAATTCATTAGAAAACTTGTTTTTAATCGCCAATTAACTGTGGCTCATACCCACTCCACGCATAATTCTGCATCGTTGTCAGTGATTGCATCAAATATTGAACAAAATTTCTAACAATTGTGTAGCGGATACCAAGCTTTAGCATATTGAATGCTGGCCTACTACACAAAAATTATGATTATTTATGGCACTGTGAATACGCAGCAGTGTGCTTGTAGCATCCCAAAGAGTGTCTGGAAATGGCTCTAAAAGGCCGCTCTTTGAGCTTTCGCTGTGACTGCGCTGCACGTTCCGCGGAAGACGTGGCGTTTTTTTTATTATGCTCAAAACACTAAGTGTCAAAAAAATTAAAGCCGATGTGCATTAAAATCCCTCTAACGTTCCCTCGCTTCCTAAGAATAATAAACTGGTGCTTTAGTAGCTATAACGAAACGCAAGACCGCAAGAGCCCAGAGCAACACGGCGCTCAAAAGCACTCGCCGCCTCCTTCTGCCCTGAGCAATATGGCCTCCGTGGCTTCACTTCGATACGCGGGCGGTTAGGCGGGACCACCACTTCAGAAGTTGTAGTATAACCTCATTGGAGACGACCCACTTTGTAAAAAGCAAGTGTGAAATCTAAGATATAACTTGAAAAACTACGAGAACTACTGACTGAATAGTTAACCAGTAAGGTGTCATTTGTTTTTTGGTTGTCCAGAGGGTCACCGTTATCGCGGTCTGCTATTTTGTTTTACAGTTTGCAGAGTTCCAAAGAAGATGACGACGAAGAAAACACTACCCTTGTTTGTGTAAATGCATTAAGGATAGTTTGGACACTTTTTTTAAATTTGTGGCTTCCTTATGTCACATTTGGCAGCTAAATTTCTTCATGCTTTCTTTATAGGACACCAGGGCCGAAAGGGTTAAACGCTCTGGGAGCCAGACAATGGCTTTATACGTTGCATCGAAAACGAAAGCGCATCTTTGTACGTACGAGAGCGCATTGCGTAGGCTTTCCAGGCGTTTCTGATTCTCTCTTTATGACAGCCGTCCACGCTCTTGTTGGTCTGCACGCACATGTGATCTATGATCTCTTCAGGCAGACACAATGACGTGGTCGCTGATTATGCGTGAGTAAATTACGGCCGCCCTTCCTGAATGTACCCCACGAGCCACCGTTCTGCCGACCGCCCCTGCAGTTTACAGTGCATTCTTGTATGAAAACAGAAGTAAAAAAATAGGGGACTCTAATGCTTCGCCTTTAGGAGTTGAACACGATAGCTAAATCCTTTTCATAGTGCGTACTTCAAACACTTCGTGCATGAAAACTTTTTCGAATTTACTATTCACCCACTACGTGGCCTTCAGGATATAAGCGCAGTAGCGTGTGTGCCTTTTGTAGTGGGGTACTGGCTTTCAACCATGAGGACATTACGATAATCGCATATTTTGCCGCTCGTTGGCTATGGACGCTTGTACCTGGAATACTAACGATATTACCGCAATACTTCATGTTGCAGTGTCAAGCTTGTATACAGGACACGTGTGTTTTCAAGCATGACAGCTGCAAGCCCCGCCGCGGTGGTCTAGTGTCTAAGGTACTCGGCTGCTGACCCGCAGGTCATGGGTTCGAATCCCAGCTGTGGCGGCTGCATTTCCGATGGAGGCGGAAAGGTTGTAGGCTGTGCCCGTGTGCTCACATTTCGGTGCACGTTAAAGGACCCCAGGTGGTCAAAATTTCCGGAGCCCTCCACTACGGCGTCTCTCATATTCATATGGTGCTTTTGGGACGTTAAACCCCACATATCAATCAATCCATGCCTTCGCTGCATTTCCAAGCAGAGGAAGCTATTTTCACTGATTCCACAAGCAGAGGCGCGGACGTGTGGTACAACGCCCGCTTGCCACGCAAACGACCCGGGTTCGATGCACACTTGAATTTTTCGCTCAACACAACGACGCCGACACCGATGCCGGTGCCGACGACGGAACTTCTGTGAAATGAGCTCTTTTACGCTATGCCGCGTTCAAAAAAATTGGCAGCATATCCACGGAGTGAATGATGATGAGTTAGGGTGAAGCATTCGTCCGTCCATTCGTTCTTGCTTCCGTCCGTCCATGCATCAGTCTGTGTGACCGTACATGCATCCATCCGCCCGTCCGTGCATGCATCTGTTCGTGCGTCCGTCCCTGCGTTCGTCCATGCATCCGCCCATGCGTCCGTTCATGCGTCCATCCATGCATCTGTCTGTGTGTCCGTTCATCCATCTATTCAACACTCCAAGTTCCCCCATCTCGCATCTTTTCATCATATATTCCCCATATCGAAGCACCGCCATCCAGCGGACATTCCAAGGACTAAACGAGAGGTGGCACACGCACACTTTCTTACGTCCTTGCGCTTCGGGTCTACTTCCCACCTTTAACCTCCTCGAGTTCATGGTATATACTAGTTCACTGTATACATGGAACTGCGGCCCAACGCTCGCTAAAGCTTTCTAAAAACAAGGAGGTTACGCCCAGCGAGTATGACGTAGCAAACTTTTTCAGTCAGATAGTGCTCAATGTACATGCCAATGGCTGCTGATGGGAAATGAAAGACAGGAGAATTCGGCTTTTACTTTTTTACGGCTTGCGCTTCGTATCTACTTCCCACCTTTAACCACCTCGAGTTCATTCATGGTATATACAAGTTCATTGTATTCATGGCACTGCGGCCCAACGCTCGCTAAACCTTTCTAAAACTAAGGAGGTTACACCCAGCGAGTATAACGTAACAACCCTTTCTTGTCAGATAGTGCTCAATCTATTGCCACCATTGATAAACGAGCCACGGTGGCTCATACGCGTTTTTGGGCGCGAAGAAGAAGAGAACATCTTCGTTGCTCTGGTTCAAGTGAACTCCTGGCTGCGGGTCTTGTTTTGTTCGTGACATTACTGGTGGAGGTGCTGGGTACGTGTACTTCGGCTGTGTCGGCCATCGTGGAGACAGCTACATCTCCCAGAGCAAGAATCAGCCGCCGCCTGCGTGGGTTACCCCCTGAATTTGGTCCCTTGGCATCGACACCCAGAAAGATGGCAACTGCGATGACAAGCCAGGCGGTCCAAACCAGCGATGGCCATGATTCGCTTCTCGCCCATGTTCTCCACGTGCCACAGACACCAAAGCCGTTCCATGGAGACATCTTCGAGGATGTTGATGACTGGCTAGACCACTTTGAACGGGTTGCCAATATCAACGAATGGGACGATGTTCGCAAGCTGCGCCGAGTTTATTTCTACTTGGAGGATTCTGCGAAGACGTGGTACGAGAACCACGAGGGCTCCTTTGCAACATGGCAAGAGTTCAGCCGACAGCTTCGTGACGCCTATCGCAACACCGAAAGGAAGGAGAGGGCCGAACAAGCCATATCCAGCAGAAACCAACGGCCGAACGAACGTGTATCCATGTTTGTCGAGGACATGCTTCGACTCTTCAAGCGCGCGGACCCTGCCATGCCTGAGGAAAAGAAGGTGCGCCATTTAATGCGCGGAGTAAAAGAACAGCTTTTCGCTGGGCTCGTGCGCAATCCACCTACGACAGTCGCCCAGTTCATCAGTGAGGCGGCTACGATGGAACGTACGCTGCAGCAGCGGTCGTCACAATACGAACGCCAGATCCCGGCCACCACATGCTCTATCGGCTCTGACAGCGAGAGACAGACCCTCGCAGACTTCATTCGAAGTATCGTTCGGGACGAATTGCGACAGCTGCAGGCAGTGGGATCCCATCCACCCGTGTCAGCCCTCGCGGATGTAATCCGACACGAAGTCCGACAGGCCGTCACACCCCTAGCCCCAATCGCACCGCCGATTCCCGAGGCCCCAGTCCTGACATACGCAGCGGCATTGCGATCCCCTGCGCCACCGGCTACAGATACTGCTATGCGGCCAAGGTACCAGGCAATGCAGCAATTTCACGACACTGCTTCAAGCCCACCTCTCGGCTCAAGGTTTTCGAGCCCACCCACCTATCCGCCGTCCATCTCAAGACAAAGTGGTAGCAAGGCAAGCACGTGGCGCACCTCGGATAACCGTCCGCTCTGCTATCACTGTGGCGAAGCGGGTCACGTATACCGGAACTGTCAATACCGGCAACTAGGTCTCCGCGGCTTCCACCCTGATGCTCGATGCCCGCGCTACGGTGAGCGCCCCCGCGAAATTGAAGCCTATCTCACGGGCCAACGTACTCCTTCGACTATTCGGCACCACCAATCGAGATCACCATCGCCTCGCCGGTCTGCGTCACCCAGTTTGCCCTCATCGTCTTCCGCTCCTTTCCGATCCAAATTTCTTTTTCAGCTACTTCATAACCCTTATATCATTGTACATCCGTCCGTCAGACTCCCGCGTTATTAGGCACAAACATTCACACACACTGAAAGAGTACTCTTACCGGAATGACACGTTCAAGCACTCCTTTTTTCCACTTGCCATAAGGGAATGGAACTGTTTGGATTCCTCCATAACTAGTGCGAAATCGGTATCCGACTTTGCACTAAAATTAGAATATATGTTCTCTTAATGCGGCAATACTCGCATTACCAGAAGCATTGCGCCACCAGTGAAAGCGTACTAGTGGAGTGTACAAGAGTTAACTGGAGTGTTTGGAAGTTTGCTATTGCTACCACTGCACTTCATGCAAAATTTCTCTTCTTTTTGGTGATGGTTTTTTTGTCTTTGATGATATAAACAATTTTGTATATTTATCGCTCTTATACTTTGTGATGACTGTCATTTCACTACATTCCTGTTTCTGTTTTCTGCGCTGTTAATGTACCACCTGCATGTACAATCTGTACGCCCACCTGCTATGGTCTCGGAATGAGACTGGCAATATTGAAAATAATAATAATATTAATATGCCAGTGGCTGCTAATAGAGATCGCAGCAAACGCGTTAGCTAAAAGCCGAATGCTCCTGTTTCTCATTCCCCATTAACAGCCATTAACATGTACATTGAGCACTATTTTTTATTGTTCAACAATACACAGAAGCAATCTCTCACCGGCACCATCTTGGAGGTCAAAATGTTATACTCGTTACATACTACAACGGCTACGAGGGATGAACGGGTGCCGCTATAAGGAGCTTCGCCCCTAAAGAGAACGAAGGTAGCCATCCGTAATGGCAGCTTGTCATCATGAAATGCTTAATACAATTCTCAGCCTTTGTGTTTCCGTTATAAAAACATGTCGCCAATATCCACAAGAGAAGATTTTAATGAAATAAAAACTAGAACTTCTGTTGACGAGAGTGAAATCGACGATCTCTCCGTCCTCAAACCCACTGTGATAGAATAGAACGCATGAAGAAAGTTACACGAACCGCCCCTTTATTTCTAACAGTTTTTTCCACAGTTCTCTTCTTTAGTATAACGTTGCCGCCGCCTGGAAGCAATAAAGGTAATGCGTGGCCTCCGCGATTAGTGGCGACAACACGCAGTTGCTATACGATCATCACAATCGGCTAGTTTCTAATAGGAGTAATGTAATTTTGTCAATGAGGTATATAACACACAGCTGCGGCCGCCCAAGCTTCGCTCATAACATTCATCTATATTAATAAATTGGCAGATCCCTCGTACAGGGGCGATCGATGATATGCGAAGCACGAATGAGAAAGGTTGATATGTCACTTTAAAGTCAGCACAACATTACGAGGTGGAAGTAAATGATGCCGTATACATGGCTTCCGGGTCAAGATTATCATGTTTGGATGTGTCGTTTACCTTCGTCATCTATTCACGTCACCTGATACCAAATTTAGTATATGTGCAGCTAGCTAAACGACCGTGAGCACGCTATGAGCGTGGTATGTTGCCATGTTCTTACATGACACGTGCGTCAGGAATATGATGTCTGCACCAGTGATATATTTCGTCATCCATTGTATTCACGTAAAATCAAATTTGGTGTATATGAAGCTAGCAAAACGGCTGCGAGCGCATCATGAAGTGCCCAATATACTCCAATGAAGTGTTGACGTGCGCGCGCGCTGGGCACAGCGGCGCTACGTTAACAAAACGCGAGCACTGTATAGTTTGACGCTAGGCGTGACCGGTGCGACCAGCGTCCATCGGCGCAGCCCGACGGCAACTGGTGCGAAATGTGACATGCTGCATTTCGCGCCGATGCCTTACCCAGACGATACTGCGTCTCCATCTTTTCGTGACGAAGGGTCACCGGACGCGCTGAAACGCGCTTGCGCCAAAGACACGCAGCACGGCGCGGTGCTGCGAGTATATCGCAGAACCGGAGCCTGGCGTGGCAGCGCCAGTTCGACCCGACGAAATGAACGCCGGTGAGCACACGCACCGCGCCAAGTCTAAATGTACGGGCGCCATCACTGTAGAATGTAGTCGTGTTGCCACATGACGCGCATCTCATGATTATCATGCGTGCACCAGCCCCATACCTTCGTCAGCTATTGATGACACGTGATACCCATGTAAAACTAGCGAAACGGCCACGTGCACATCATGAATGTGGCGTGTATTCATGTTGTTGCTCGACACACATGTCGTGATTATCATGTTTGTATGTGTCATTTACCTATGTCATCCATTCGCGTCGCGTAGTGCCGAGTTTGGTAAATTTGGAGCTATCGAAACGACCGCGAGCGTATCATGAGCGTAGCATGTAATTATGGTTTTACAAGACACGCATCTCATGATAATCATGTTTGCGCCAGTATCATACCTTCATCATCCACTCACGTCCTGCAATACTAAAATTGGTATGTATGACGCTAGCCAAACGGCCGTGAGCACATTATGAGCGCGGCATGTAGTCATGTTGCTACATGACACACATGTCATGATTTTCATGTTGCGGTCTGTCACCTGTGTTTGCATGCAATCATATCATACCATACCGGTTTTGCAACATGCCATGCGAACAAAACCACCCCAAAACTGCAGGACCTTGAACTGTAAATAATGACATTCATGACATCCATGTAATAATTTTCATGTTATGATTGGTCAAATATGCTCTTCATGCAGTCATGTTATGCCATACCAAGTGTGGTATTGATACTATTAGCGAAACGGCGAGGAGAGCTAAATGTCGTAGGTGGCCAGATAGATAAATAGATAGATAGATAGATAGATAGATAGATAGATAGATAGATAGATAGATAGATAGATAGATAGATAGATAGATAGATAGATAGATAGATACGCGCAAGGTCGCCGAGGTTCACTTAGAAATGCTTCGCATTTAAAAACAATCATCCGACGCTCACCTGGTTAGAGTAAACTCGAAGCGCTTAAGATGCCCATCACACCGCAGTTCCAACTTGCCTTTGAGGAGTCACGGACAAACTGGTGGGTATAATGGAGGCGCGTCACGACATCTGAGGAAGTTCTGTAAGGCTGGAAAGATCAGTGGCTAGTTTACATAAAACGACACGCTCCGTCGATCGTCAGAATATTGACGGATGAAGCTCAATTTCCGCTATTAGTATGCAATGCGTTTGCTTGTAGTGTGAGTTCCTTTTCGTCGTGCGCATGTTCGTCCAATTAAAAAGTTTTGTGAAGAACCTGTCAACTGCTGCAGTTTTTAACATCGTGACCTCGTGACAATATGTGTACAGTGGAACCCTCAAGCTAAAGCAGAACCTTCAGTTTTGCACTAGCCTTGCGTACGCAAACGCATTTTCTTAACTTTCTAAAACCCAGAATTCTATGTCCAACTGGAAGTGCTCGAAAAAAAAAACGAGAGTTTCGCCCGCTACTCATCCTGCGGAGAAAAAAGGAGATGCGGGACTGCTCAAAGTGGCACTGACACAAAATTTCGCTGCCGAGATAGCCTGTAGGGTTGATTCCCAGAGACATTCGTATATAATCTGCAAAATATCAACAGCAAATATAGCTGGGAAGGTATTTCAACAGATGTTGAAGATTGCACGAGCCCTGGACTCCATCGTGCCATTGACACTCTTCAAAGGGGTCCCCTAGTATAGTGTCGGACGAGGCGGCGTAGCCAAAGCTAAAGGTACTGTAGCTTAAATGTAGCCAAAGACAAAAAAATAGCTAAAATATTTGTAGGTATATATAGCCATTCACATTTGCGGTTGTAGTTATATTTTCACTTTTGACAATATATATTTTTAACATCCGTTGTTAGTGTATTTTCTAAAGCAACCATAAACCACGAAGTGAATATGAGAGACGCCTCAGAAGAATACTCCAGAAATATTGATTAACTGCGATTCTGCACCTATATCTGAGTACACGGGCCTCGTCGTTAGCGTTTGAGAACGTGAGAGTACCAATATTCATGTTCTTTTTAAGCAAATAATGTGACTTTGACTTTGTATACCGTTAGGTATGTTTTCAATCATATAATTAATAATGAATAAAATTAACAGATAGCACAATTTTGCAAGCCACGTTGCACCAGTCAGTCGCTGTTGGAAAGTTACCTTCCGAGGCATGTATAAAGAACTCAGCGCTATTGGTCACATCCAAAAGATGAGCATGAATTACTTTTGACAAATATTATGATCATATAGACGCTAGCTTTTGCCGCCGTCCTTGTGAGTATTAATATTGCTACGTAGCTGACATATCAGTGGTCAGAAGACGACAACGAGGAAGTGGTCTGTCGGTTGTGCGTGCTGTCTGTGCTCGCTAGTTGGTCGCTGTCGTTCCAGGAAGGACACGTAACGCTTGCCCGTGCTCAACCTGCTGGGGTGTTCTTGGCTGAGGATTGAGTCGTTTTAACTTTCTGTCTTAGAGTCCGATTCTATAGTTTATCTGTTTCTGAGTCTAACTATATCTCTAGTGCTCGACATGTCGACTACTTCTCCTGGCCAGGCGCGATCCGCCTGGTCAGCGTCCCTGCCGTCTAATGAATTACCGCTAGACTCCTTTTTCCGCAGTGGTATCGAAAGCATTCCCGTGGAACTGGTACCTACAAATGGAGGCTTCATCAGACTTACAAACCCTCAGGTGGTTCAAAAGGAACTTAGGGCAACTTCAAACTATTTCCAGACCATCACAAATGTGCGCTCATTTGGGTGAGGGGGTATCGTGTGTAGGTCGCCGGATCAGACCTGCGTGCAGGATCTTCTCAAATGCACCTCCTTTGCTGCTACCTCGGTGAGTGCTTTTATTCCGCCTCACCTTGCATGTACCAAAGGCCTTGTTCGGGGACTCGACTGCAAGCTGAGCCCAGCTGAGACCCTAGACAGGCTCTCTGGAGCAGGCGTAATTTCAATTTACCGATGTAATCGCCTAGTCGACAAAGAGAGGGTACCAACCGAATCTGTCATCGCGACATTTGAGGGCACAAAATGCCCGTCAGAAATAAAATTATGGCCACTGATCTTCCGAGTAGAATCCTTCGCTTCTCGTCCAATTCAGTGCCAGAACTGCTGGAGATTCGGCCACAGTGCGGGAGGATGTAAATCTAACGTTCGTTGTAGCACCTGCGGAGAGAGCCATCTTTCAAGCAAGTGTACTGCAACAGCGGAAAAGTGTTGTCTCTGTAGGGGCAGTCACTGCGCCGACAACTCTGACTGTTCCGCTCGTTCCCGGAAGGCTCAAATCCTTGAAGTTATTGACCGCCGCCACTGTTCTCGAAGGGAAGCCATTGACATAGTTAGAGACAGGGCTTTTGGAGACTCTGGTATTACAGCGCGCTGCACTTCCAGTATGGACTCAAACCTATCGCAGGCTATTGAAACTGCCGTGGAAAAGGCAGTGAGTAAGGCAATGGAAAAACTCATATCTAACCTCTCCGACTGTTTAGTGCAAATTCTTTCAAGTCAGATTGGAGAAACAGTACAGACTAGTACAGAACCTGCAGTATTACACATTACCAGCGACGCCACACAGCTACGCAATGTAGTGTTGGACGAACTTTCTGCATCTGCAGGCAAGGCTAAGCAGCCAGGAACACAGGTGTACTTGGACCGACATTCGCCTCAGCCGAGCACAAGTGCTGCTACAGATATGGAACTCAATATACGAACTAATAAACGTACCAGATCCCCTATTTTCACCGATATCAAGTCCAAATCTAAACGGAATGAATCAGCTACTTCGCGTGAAGATGCTAACAAGGGTGCGACATGCGCCTCTGCGGTGCGCTCAACACCATAGGTCAGTTGAGGGTACTAAATTGGAACTGCTGTTCTATATTCTCAGCCTCAACCGACTTACATTACTTTTGCAATAATTTTAATCTTGATATTATAATTCTCCAAGAAACTTGGCTCACACCAGAGAAAAATTTCTATCTTGCAGGTTTTCGTTCTTTTCGATTAGATCGCCCATCACGTGGTGGTGGTTTAATGACCCTTGTATCAAGTAAATTATGCCATAGGGCGAAAATTTCTTTCACAATGTTAGACTTGGATTGTGAAATATTAGCAGTAGACTTGTGTCTCCCCGGATACCACCATTTTTCAATTGTAAATTGTTACTTCCCTTCCGGTGTGCAAAGCACGCGTTATCTTGAGAGCGTTTTGGTAGCATGTAGAAAGGAAATTGTACTCACAGGAGACTTTAATTCACATCATTTGTCTTGGGGTATAAGGACATATTCTTGTGGTAGGCGACTGTGGGAATGGACTATTGATCACAACTTCTCCTGTCTGAATAAAGGTCATGTAACATTTGTCCGAGGTCAAACTAGCTCAGTATTGGATTTAACGTTTTGCTCCAATGCAATCAAGGTTTTGTCATGGGCTGTTCTAGATTCGGCAACTAACAGTGACCATCTTCCTGTAGTTTTTGACATTACTTGTCCAACAATAACTTTGGATCAGCCAAAACGCACATACATCAACCATAGCAAATTTCAAGCCTGCCTCCGTTCTGCCATTTCCAAGCTTGCAAATGCCAGTACTAAGAAGATTGCATCTACGATTGGTTCCATGCTGGAGGGATCTAGAAAAAATTCCAAATCTTCTATTCCATCCAATAAACGATCCTCCTCTCGTTGGTGGAACGATGAGTGTACGCGCGATTATAGAAGAGTATATAGAGTGTACGCGCGATTATGGAAAAAAACTTCTTCCTAATGAGAACCTAACAAACTGGAAGGACTACCAATTCCTTGCTGGCGTATTCAGGCGTACAGTGAACCGCGCGAAAGAAAAATACGACAGTAGACATTTTCATTATCTTTCTAAATGAAAATATAAGCGTGCTTTGTTCGCTTATCTTCGGACAAAAAGAGTACTGCCAGCCCCTTTAACGTCGCAGTCATGTGTCTTGACGCTAGTAGAAATGAACACCTCTCTAGAAGACACAGCGCAAGGTTTAGAACGCCGCTTCACTGATAAGTTTTTGGCTATTCAGTTCGTTCTTGTATACTTGCATGAATTTACAGAAGTTTCTTTAGATGAATTGAATCAGATAGTGTTATGCTTACCGAGTACGGCTCCCGGACCAGATGGGATTATGAACTTTGTGTTGAAATGTTTACTCCAGGAATCGCCTAATCTTTTGCTAGAACTAGTGAATTATTCTTTAGGGAACGCGTGGATACCTCCAGAATGGAAACTTGCCCAAATTGTATTGTTGCTAAAAATGAAAATGATGCACACACGTTGGATAACATAAGGCCGATCGCACTGAAATCAATCTTAGTGAAATTGGTTGAGAGAATAATCAATATACGAATTAATGAACTTATTACCATGAGGTCAATTCTAAGTCCCTGTAAAATTGGGTTCAGGGCTGCTTGTTCAATTTGAGATGCCCACGTTGACTTAGAAAGTAGGCTTCAATTAGCTCGGCTACATAAAAAAATATGCTGCTTTAGTTACCTTAGACATTGCTAAAGCATATGATACCGTAGAGCACTGTATTTTGATATATAGATTAGAATACCTTGATTTTCCATCATACATAGTAGCGTGGGTTCACAATTTTCTCGCAGACAGGAAATTTTATTGTTTTAAAGATGGGTTTTTATCATCTACTCATACACAAACCAGGGGACTACCCCAAGGCTCGGTACTTTCCCCGGTGCTATTTAATTTACTAATGAGCACAATTCCTCGTAAACAGGATATAACAACTTATGTTTATGCAGACGAAATCTCATTTTTTGCAATGGCAGAAAACATTCAGACCTTATATGAACGGCTGCAGACTTACCTTAATATATTGGAGAGCTCGCTGGATGGCAACAGCTTTTTACTTAATCCGAGTAAATGTGACCTCCTTGTTTTCCCGCTGCAATACCCTGTGAACATCTCTCTGTCTTACCATTATGATTATATACCACAGATGGAATCGGTTAAATACCTTGGAGTAATTTATCACACATCGCTTAACTGGCGACCTCATATCGAATATATCGCCGGAAAAGGTGTGCGGGCCATTGGCATATTACGTATGCTAAGCAACTACCGCATAGGTATGAGAAGAGACACATTATTAATGATATATCGCATGTATGTTCGTCCCATTTTGGAATTTGGTTGTGTACTTTTCTCTGGAGTTCCAGATTACAAGTTGCGGCCTCTAATTCTTCTGGAAAGAGAAGCTTTGCGCTTATGCCTTGGCCTTCTCAAAACAGTTGCCAACAATGTGTTGTATCTTGAATCAAGGGTGCCTCCGCTTTCTTGTAGAATTCGCCTTCCGACTGTTCAGACATTCTTAAGAATTTATGAATCACCATTACGACATTCTGAAACAGCCTTTATTTCCACTCCAGAATCATTTTTCGCTGCTAGATGGCCGCAATTTCACACACCACAAATTATATTTGTGCAAAATTCGCTGGAGCCTCCACGTATATGCGACATCATGCCGAGTCGTGATAATTCAGCCTCGGTGGAAATTCAATTCAACGACATTTTTCCTAATAACGCCAAATTACTTCCCCATAATATTTTGGGTAGTTTACTACAAGATCACCTGCGCCGTATTACAACGAACGTTACAGACGCACGATTGCTACAGACGCATCGCAATACGACGAAAAATTAGGGGTTGGTATTTTCAGCCCGATTTTAAATTGGATTTATTCCTTTCGACTACCCGATTTCATACCCGTTTTTGTGGCTGAGTTTCTGGCAGTGGTGCTCGCCTTACGCAAGTTAGATACAGCAATTACATCAGCTGTCATAAGATTCCCTATCTGTGCGGCACTTTCTGTTGGTGCTGATAATCACGTAACAAAGGCGTTCCGTGCCCTAGTACTTGCGCATTTGAGAAAAGTGCGATTAGTTTGGGTGCCTGGACATAAAGGTTTGTTTCTGGATGAAATAGCCGATTCCTTAGCTAATTCGTCAATCAGCGAACCAATTCTACCGCTCTGTCCATCATCCGCTTATGCGACTGCTGCTCGATTCCGCAGACGTACGCTTATGCAAGTCTTTAAAGGGTCAGCACTAACAAACTCTACAGAATATCGCCATTTACTATATCCCTGGCGAAGAGACTTTTGCCGCACTCGAAAACAAGAAGTAGCTATCACAAGGCTGCGTTGCCGGGTACCAAATCAAAATTTCTATAAACACAGGTCTGCTCAGGCACCTTCGGCACTGTGTGCATCCTGTAATGAACTGTAAACAATACACCATTTATTTTTGACCTGCAGGCGGTTTAACACATTACGAAAAACCTTTTTAGAAATACCTTTGCATGGTAATGGTATGAACTTATCTCTGCCTGTCATTTTGTCTTTTGGAGCTTCCATTTCTGGTTTCTCTAATGGAAAAGTATGCGCGGCCGTCCGGGACTATATTGATGAAACTAATAGGTTGACTAATTAACCAGGTTCATTATCCTAACATGTCCACATAAATATATACGTATAAAACCAGATCATTGCTCTATTCTAAGAATGAATTCGTTTATGTAAATATTTGTATGCATTACATTAAACACCACACTTGCCTAGGCTATCGGTAGTCTTTCTCTTATACCTCCATCATTCCAAATCTGAACAGTAAATTTTAAAACCACTCAATTCTTGGCCGATCCCCCAAAGTGGGTATGCGCCACTAACAATAGGAGAACAACAACAACATCTTCCATCTTAGTCGACGCCATACGCATGAGTTTGAATATAGATTTTAAATAGACACGCCTCATGTCATTTTTACGTAACATCTTTGTGGTGGACGTGCTGGGTACTTCCCCGTCTCCATCACGAACTCCGCAACGGCCGCATCATCATAGGTCCAACCATGTCGCTGGTTGAACAACCATCGTCTTCGCCACCTGCCCCTACAGTGACTTCTACATACGTCGTTTTACCTCCTGCTCGTGATCCCGGTGTATTTTCCGGTCAGGATGGCGTTGACGTTGAAGCTATAGGTGGGACCCGGCTTTTATGCTTGCCAATGTGGTTTTTTACCTCGATGGACTACCGCGAGTGTGGTTCGAGACGCACGAAGCGGAGATTACGAGCTGGGACTCCTTTAAAGAGAAGATCCGTGACCTTTTTGGCGACACCGTTGGGCGGCAGATCGCAGCGCGGAATCAACTGGCGGCCCGTGCACAGACGTCGACGGAGTCGTACGTCGCGTACATTCACGACGTCATCGCCATATGCGGCCAGATTGACGAGCACATGAGTGAGTCAGAGAAAGTGGCCCATGTGCTGAAAGGCATAGCAGACGACGCATTTAATCTTCTAGTTTACAACAACGTTGCCACCGTCGACGCCATCATTAAAGAGTTCCGGCGGTTCGAAGAAGCCAAGAGCCACCGTATTACTCAGCGATTCATCCGGCTGCCCAACACGGCCGCAACCTCATCGTGTGAAGCCGCCCGCCAGTCCCCCACGTAAGACAACGTCACACGCATTGTTCGTCGGGAAATCGAAGCCGCCTGTCCGGCTCCTCTTCAGCCACCCGTTTTCGCAACGCTCGCCTCTGACCAACAACAGTCTTCAGTGGCGTTAATACAAGCTGTGGTGAGGCAGGAGTTTGCGAACCTCGGCCTTCCATCAGCATGTCCCTCGACTCGCCCTGAAGTCCCGTCCTACTCCCGAGGACATGCTCGCCGTTCACCTCCAACAATGCCCTTCCGTAACCCTTCGGAATGGCGAACACCCGACGACCGGCCTATTTGTTTTTCCTGCCACCAGCCTGGGCACGTTTCTCGCTATTGCCGCCGCCGTTGGTGAAACCAACAACGTCAGACTTTCTCTACCTCGGCGCTCATGCATCCGACGACCCCTCGACGTTCAGTCGCCACACCCTTCAATTTCTATTCGTCGTCTTCTTACAAGCCTTCCACTGACGCCCCTTTGCTCGGTCGCCGCTACCCTGATGCCCCTTCGTCCGGTCGCCGCAGCTCTCGCTCCCCGTCGCCGCTACGTCGCCAATACCGCTCTGCGCCACCTCGGCGCTTTTCCTCGCCGAGCTTCTCTGGGCGACCGCAGCAGGAAAACTAGATATTGCAGCTTATAGGGGTGAAGCTGCAATACCAATGACGGCTGAAAATCCTCTACTGACGCTTCCCACACACCATAGCCTGCTTGAAGTACAAGTCGACCATGTTTCTTTGACCGCCCTCGTCGACACAGCTCTCATGCCGCACCTGACTTTTGTGTCATGATTATCATGTTTGAATTTGCCATTTACCTTCGTCATCTATTCACGTTACGTGATACCAAATTTAGTATTTGTGGAGCTAGCAAAGCGGCCGCGAGCATGCTATGAGCTTGGTATGTTGTCATGTTTTCAAATGACACGCGTGTCAGGATTATCATGTTTGCACAAGTCGTATATTTCGTCCTACGTTGACGTCACGTAACACCAAATTTGGTGTATGTGAAGTTAGCAAAACGGCCGCGAGCGCATCATGAAAGGCCCAGTATACTCCTATGTAGCATTGACGCGCGCGCACGCTGGGCACAGCGACGCAACGTTAGCAAAACGCGAGCACTATATAGTCTGACGACAGGCGCGACCAGCCTCCGTCGGCGCGGCTCGACGGCAACTGGTGCGAAATGTGACATGCTGCCTTTTGCGCCGATGTGTTACCCTAACAACAATGCACCTCCCTCTTTTCGTGATGGAGGGACGCCGGACGCGCTGAAACGCGCATACGTTAAATCAACGCAGCGCAGCAGGCGCCTGCGAGTATTTGGCAGGACCGCCGCCTGGAGTAGCAACGCCGGCGTGACACGATGAAATGAACGCCGGCAAGCGCGCGCACAACGACACGTCGAAATGTACTGGCGCCTTCACTGTGGAATGTAGTTATGTTCTCACATGAGACGCATCTCATGATTATCATGTTTGCACCAGTCACATACCTTCGTCATCCATTAGCGTCCCGTAATATCCCATTTGTTATAAGTGAAGCTAGGGAAATGGCCACCAGCGCACCATGAGCGGGGCATATAGTCATGTTGTTACATGACACGCATCTCATGATTGTCATGTTTGCACTAGTCACATAGCTTTGTCATCCCTTCACGTACAGTAATACAAAGTTTGGTATACGTGACACTAGCGAAACGGCCACGAGCGCATCATGAGCATGGTATGTAGTCATGTTGCTTCATGACACGCATATCACAATTTTAATGTTAGGGTCTGTCGCTTGTGTTCGCCGTGCAATCATGCCATATCATACCAGTCTTGAAACATGCCATGTGAACGAAACCACCTCAAGAGCTGCAGGACCATGATATGTAAATCATAAGATTCATGACATACATGTCATGATACTTATGTTTGACTAGTCAAATATTTTTTTTCATACAGTCACGCTAAGCGATACCAAGTTTGATATCAATACCATTATTGAAACGGCCAGGAGAGCTAAAAGTTCGAGGTGGTTAGATAGATGGATAGATAGATAGATAGATAGATGGATAGATAGATAAATAGATAGATAGATAGATAGATGGATAGATAGATAGATAGATAGATAGATAAATAGATAGATACGCTCAATGTCATCGAAATACGCTAAAAATGCTTCGCATTTAATACACATCTCACTGCTTGGCTTCTAGTATAAAACTGCAGCCTAAAATTATGAGATTCACATGCCAGTAGAGCCAAAGAACGGCTTCCGGAGACGCTGAAAGGCATTCTGCACTCGCTCGGACAAAAATGGACATAGACTGCCGCTGCTCGTATCACGGTTTTCTGCTGTCTTGGGTGACAAAGCGTGTGGACTTAAGGTGAATTTGAATGTTTTCAGCCTCTTTAAGGCCAAATATAAATGCATCTATAAATACTTGCGTTCGCTCAACGAGAGTCACCTCTTGAGCGTTCATGACGGCTGCGTGACATACAGCCCAAAAAGAGATAAGTCTTCGATTTTTAGTAGCCCAAATATAGCCACATAGCCAACGTGCCCAAGACGACTCCAAAATTCTTTTTCTGAAGCCCGATTTGGCTATATATAGCCAAATCTGGCAACACTGCCCCAAAGGGACCCCCTACTTCCCTCACGTCACCACGCTGCCGTTAAGAAAATAACTTATGATGGCGTCTTAGCCGCCATTTTGTTACGCGTTTGTTACTGCAGTCTATATTTCTCGGCGGCTGGTTGCGAGTGCGTGGCCGTGGCGCAGGCTTCAAAATTTCTGTGTTTCATGACATTGCAGACCCGTTTCCTATGCGAAAGTAATACTTGATGCGGACCGTGCGGAAGTGTGTCACAATTCTGTGTTCTGACGTGGTCAAAAGCTGCACACGCTAGGTGGCGATAGCTGCACACAGTTTTTGGAGCTCTCTCAAACCAAAACTGAAACTTATCCACAACATAGCCTCCAAGTCCACAATGAGGGGCTTTTAATAAGTTATCTGTCGCGTGCTACAGCAAACGATGTGTCGTGTCATGACTAACAACCCCCCCCCTCCCCTTCCCAACAACACATTGCAGCAGAAAAATGCAAAGCCAAAGTTTTTGTTTCAGTACCGCTTCAAAATTTGTTTTGCGCAAGTAGCGCATCCACGTTTTCTCTGATTTCAGTGCTGAGAAGGTTTGCGATCATTGTCCTAGGATAGTTTCATCGTACAAAAGCTGGTAGTCATGTCTATCTAACGCGACTGAACGATGATTTCTGGGTGCACTGATACTGGCATACTCACAAAAAAGATGGGCGATCGCTCCCTAGCTCCACAATTTTATCATGTGGGGTTGTCTGCAAATGAATGCTAACGAACAATATCTCAACAAATGAAGGGAAAAATACTTTACGACACAGTGGCGTAAAATAGCTCGTTCTGCAGATATCCCAGCGTTAGCGTTGGCGTCAGTGTCGGCGTCGTTGTTGATGTCGGCTGCGTTGGTTGTGAACGATATATTAAGTGTTACCTTTCGAAGAAAACAGATATTTGTGCACATAAAATAAATAATAAAAATGTTACGTTAACTGACAATTTAAACCAGGCCTTCTGCGGAGAAAACAGGTATGCTACGCAAGAACCCTGCATTGTTTGAAGTAGCTTCGAAAGAAAAAAGAACACTTGATGAATGTCATGCAGTGCAATGAGTTTCCACAACAGGTGTATAATATTATCTTCGTTCAGCGAACTGGGAGCGCAGAGAAAACACATAGGACGAAGCGAGGAACCACACAACACGAGCGCTCCTTTTGCAATGTATAATATTACATAGCAGAAACGTAGAATCGCTACACGCATCATAACATGTAAATTACGTGACGAACGGATGTTTTAAAGGCCCACTCATTACCAAGCACCTATGACATATTTAATCATCCTCCTCAGCAAAAGCCGATGGAGGCGGAAATGTTGTAGGCCCGTGTGCTCAGATTTGGGTGCACGTTAAAGAACCCCAGGTGGTCGAAATTTCCGGAGCCCTCCACTACGGCGTCTCTCATAATCATACGGTAGATTTGGGACGTTAAACCCCACAAATCAACCAATCCTCAGCAAAAGCACCCTTGAAGTCAGCAGCTACCAAGATTCACGTGTTGCCTTACAACGATGCACACTTCGCTCAATCGTAATCGAAAGAATTATGGCAGAGGCTCAAGTTTGCTACTTGGAGGAGACTATTTACGGTAGTTTGAAACGGTCAATGAATGCCAAGCACACATTGGTTCGTCTGCTTGCGGCACGGTAAAGGCTCTCACCGAAAATAGAAGCCAGGCGACAGGTTAACACGTCTGTACAAACAGGACCTGATTGCGCTTTCGCGTTCTAATCTTGAAGTCAAAGCTGAAGTGTCCTTCAAGTCTTTTTATGAACGAGGGGACCTTCGACGCAAAAGTTTCGGTATGCCTGCCTGCCTGCCTGCCTGCCTGCCTGCTTGCCTGCCTGCTTGCCTGCCTGCCTGCCTGCCTGCTTGTCTTTCTGCCTGTCTGTCTGTCTGCCTGTCTGCTTTTAATAAGTTATCTGTCGCGTGCTACAGCAAACGATGTGTCGTGTCATGACTAACAACCCCCCCCCCCTTCCCAACAACACATTGCAGCAGAAAAATGCAAAGCCAAAGTTTTTGTTTCAGTACCGCTTCAAAATTTGTTTTGCGCAAGTAGCGCATCCACGTTTTCTCTGATTTCAGTGCTGAGAAGGTTTGCGATCATTGTCCTAGGATAGTTTCATCGTACAAAAGCTGGTAGTCATGTCTATCTAACGCGACTGAACGATGATTTCTGGGTGCACTGATACTGGCATACTCACAAAAAAGATGGGCGATCGCTCCCTAGCTCCACAATTTTATCATGTGGGGTTGTCTGCAAATGAATGCTAACGAACAATATCTCAACAAATGAAGGGAAAAATACTTTACGACACAGTGGCGTAAAATAGCTCGTTCTGCAGATATCCCAGCGTTAGCGTTGGCGTCAGTGTCGGCGTCGTTGTTGATGTCGGCTGCGTTGGTTGTGAACGATATATTAAGTGTTACCTTTCGAAGAAAACAGATATTTGTGCACATAAAATAAATAATAAAAATGTTACGTTAACTGACAATTTAAACCAGGCCTTCTGCGGAGAAAACAGGTATGCTACGCAAGAACCCTGCATTGTTTGAAGTAGCTTCGAAAGAAAAAAGAACACTTGATGAATGTCATGCAGTGCAATGAGTTTCCACAACAGGTGTATAATATTATCTTCGTTCAGCGAACTGGGAGCGCAGAGAAAACACATAGGACGAAGCGAGGAACCACACAACACGAGCGCTCCTTTTGCAATGTATAATATTACATAGCAGAAACGTAGAATCGCTACACGCATCATAACATGTAAATTACGTGACGAACGGATGTTTTAAAGGCCCACTCATTACCAAGCACCTATGACATATTTAATCATCCTCCTCAGCAAAAGCCGATGGAGGCGGAAATGTTGTAGGCCCGTGTGCTCAGATTTGGGTGCACGTTAAAGAACCCCAGGTGGTCGAAATTTCCGGAGCCCTCCACTACGGCGTCTCTCATAATCATACGGTAGATTTGGGACGTTAAACCCCACAAATCAACCAATCCTCAGCAAAAGCACCCTTGAAGTCAGCAGCTACCAAGATTCACGTGTTGCCTTACAACGATGCACACTTCGCTCAATCGTAATCGAAAGAATTATGGCAGAGGCTCAAGTTTGCTACTTGGAGGAGACTATTTACGGTAGTTTGAAACGGTCAATGAATGCCAAGCACACATTGGTTCGTCTGCTTGCGGCACGGTAAAGGCTCTCACCGAAAATAGAAGCCAGGCGACAGGTTAACACGTCTGTACAAACAGGACCTGATTGCGCTTTCGCGTTCTAATCTTGAAGTCAAAGCTGAAGTGTCCTTCAAGTCTTTTTATGAACGAGGGGACCTTCGACGCAAAAGTTTCGGTATGCCTGCCTGCCTGCCTGCCTGCCTGCCTGCTTGCCTGCCTGCCTGCCTGCCTGCCTGCTTGTCTTTCTGCCTGTCTGTCTGTCTGCCTGTCTGTCTGCCTCTATGTCTGCCTGCCTGTCTGTCTGCCTGCCTGCCTGTCCATTTCTCTGTTTGTCCGCCCTTAACGGTACCCTAAAATGCACCAGACGATGCCCCAAACAACTGACCCCATCTGCAGCACCCACGAATATTGCCCGAGACTTATCGTTCATACTTGTGCGGGTGTCTAATGAAAGCAATTATTGCGCATATCTGAAACACCACAACAACACATGATTGTTCTGTATGTGTATCTTTTGCTAGAAAATGCATACACAGGTAATTTTAAGGACCGTAGCGTTCATCCCGCTACACTGACCACGCAACGCTTGCACAAAAAGGCGAGTGTTTCCAACGCTTTGCTAAGACGACACGGTGGTGGCACCTACCCATCACCTTGCGTTCTAGACCCTATCATCTCCGAGACGGGCGAACACACCGCGCATCGTTTTTCAAGATAACTGCCGGATAGCGCTCATGTCTCACGTGTAATGTGACTTGATGCACTCGTTCGCCTCCGCTGCACGCTCGAGGCACTCCAACACAGCGCTACAGAATACCATTCACCGATTTCCTTGCGCAGAACATCAAATAAACGTTTTTTTCACTTTCTCCAGAAAGCAAGACTATCGTCTTTCGACGACATTTGCAGTGTAACATGCAAATACAGGGCCATTTTTTTTTTGTAAGCCTTAGGTCAATATTCTCGTTTTGATATCTCAGTGGCGATTGTTCACAATAGTGTAAGGAGCAAGCTGCAAGGAGTTTTCTGGTCCAAAATTAATAGCATGGCTACTGTGCTTCAATCAAAACGAGGCGGGGTGCATACAGAAAAAAAAAAAGAATTGAGCGCGTCTTGATAAATTCGCCAAGCTATTTCGCTCATTTCTCGCGCTCAACTTAGTACATTAAAGTGTTCACGAGAGCTGACAAAAATAAAAAGCGATATACCTAACACTACAACAATTCACGCTTTTCTATTTATTCTAAAAAATTATACAACCTTTCCAAAAAAACTAAGTACTATGACAAGGTTACAGGAATCGTAAGATGCCTCCTATAAAATTTTTTTTCCGTGCTTCGGATCGAGAGAAATGAGAAAGCGGACGTATTTGCTCACTCCGAGCCCGAGGCAAATTGCTCCCGTTTCAGGCCTCTTGGCACGTAGATATGGGTCTGATTACCATTTTTCTTTCTGTTACTTTGCAGTTCCCGTAATTCGTTCTCGTTTCTAGATTTCAATCAAGTCACGCCCGGCGCCCCTGTTTCTACTTCAAAGTAAATGAGACTTCGAGGAGAAAGCATGCAGAGGCGAATAATTTGCAAGATGTGTTACAAGCACACGTGCTGTTATAACACACGCTTTGGTCGGGTTTGTTCTCCTAGCATATTCGTTACAAAAATTTCATTAGAATGCACAGACGTCCGAGTGTATCTTGTTGAAACAAAAGTGGATTGCTACATCTCTTGCTACGTAATTTAAACAAACAAAACGGAACACGGGTTCGTTTGTGTCATGCGTTCTTCCAATTAGTGGGCGCCTGCTGTGGCGCGATCACTATGGAACAGGCGTTATATTCACTTTCGGATGTACGTGTGCGTTGAAAATTACGCACGCTCTAAGAAGAAACAAATACAATAATTAATGTTCGAACAGCACAAGCAACTATTCGTCACCTTCTCGTTATCGCATTGATAAAGTTAAGACAAATAGTCAAATCTTTTCCACGGCCCCAATAAAACAGCACAAATTAAGTTTAGCACTGTTTGTGATATAGTCGCTCAACATACCTTGTTCTGCGTAACAAAATCCTTTTTGTTGAGTTCTCACTGTCTGAGTCACTGCCTATATTATTCCATGGCTTTATCCCTAGCTACATCCCATACTGATGTTCCACAGGTTTTTGTGTTCCTACAATGTAATGTGTAAATTGGAAACTTCAGTTTGAGTAATTCTTTAAGAATGCTCATTCTCTGTGCTTCCTCACCATTCAGCTAAAGGTAATCAATGTATTTAATCATAGGTAGTTTTGGACACATTTTCTGTGCAGCTGCGTATGCATGTAAAAATGTAGATGAAGAAACATTGGCAGCTGTCAGAATTGCTGCTCGGCGAATACTTGAAACAGCTAATTTTACTAAATTTGGTAGTTAATTAAAATTTTATTTTTACGCGATTGTGCATTCGAGATATTGCTGTGCGAGCAATGTTTGCCTCTTCTACTTAGATTGCGTTTATAATTAGAAGACGCCAGATTTGGATTATGACAGGAATATTTGGCGCAGACTTAGTTTTGTTTTACTTCTGGATACTTAAAAAACAGATACCGAGATTTGATTCGAAATCTCCTATATTTTGCATACAATTTCACAGTTGTTTTTCTCTTGAAAAATTACACTTTTACCAATATTGTTGACAGCGTGTTCCAGATTTTGTAATTTGTTACAGCATATAGTTCGTTTTCCGAGGTATGGTCACTGTGTACAATTTACATGTAGGGCGCAATATTTTATGGAAATTCATACTGTTAGTTCGTGTATTTCTCCACTTATCACTGGCCCCACCGCAGTGGTCAACTGCCTAAGGTACTCAGCTGCTGACCCGCAGGTCACGGGTGAGTGGTCTGCTTTCTATGTCTTTCTCTTTCTGCTAATATTTTAACGCGAGCGCGTTGAAGAGCTAGTGTCACCAAAATTCCCGTGTCGGCGTCGGTGCCGTTGGTTGTGAGCGAAAATTCATCATCTTATGCGTGACCCAAACGTCTAGAACGATGCAAACTGAATAAATAAATAATGAGGAACACTGGTGCTGAGTGGGGACCGAGCCAGGGTTGTTGGGGTCCGAGTGGGAGATCAAACCCAACTCGTTCGCGGGACAAGCGGATGTTTAGAAGTTTGGGAACCCTAAAGCTTGGCCTTTAGGAGTTGAACGTGATAGCGACATCGTGTTCATAGTGTGTACTTTAAACATTTAGTGCACGAAACCTTTTCGACTTTACTGTACGCTTTTACGTGCCCTTAAGGGAATAGGCGCAGTAGCGTGCGTGCCTTTTGTAGTGTGGTACCGGCTTTCAATGACGGAGCCATTATGATAATCACATAGTCTGGCGCTCACTGGCAATCAAACCTTGTAACACGCATTATTACTACAATATTTGATTTTGCATCGGGAAAGATATATAAAGAACGTGTGCGTTTGTGAAGCATGAAGCTACTTTAACTGAATTTGCAAACAAAGGAAGTTCTTATCACAGTTCTCACAAGTAGAGGCATGGCCGTTTGGTAGAACATCCGCTTGCCCCGCAAACGACCCTGTTCGATTCCCGCTCGAACCCGCAAACAACGCTGCTCTGGTCCCCACTCTGCTACAGGATTTTTTATCATTTATTTATTTTATTTGCATCATTCTATATTTCTCGGTCAAGTATAAGGGAATTTTTGGCTCACAACCTACGACACTCACGCCGCAATTTCTGCGAAAAAAGCTTTTTAATGCTATCGCGTTAAAAACAGTGAACAAAACTTTCTTTTCTTGGAAATGCAGTTAAAGTAACTGTCATGCTTCACAGCCACACACGTTCTGTTAATATGTTTTAAAAGGCAACATTAAATATTGCATCAATGATGCGTGGTCAAGTGTCCGATGCCAACGTGAGTCAGAATTTGTGATTATCATGATGGCTACGTGGTTGAAAGCCGATGCCCCTCTACAAAAGGCGCACACAATATTGCGCCTATACTCCTTACGGCCACGTAGTGGGTGAATAGTAAATTCGAAAAAGTTTTCATGCACTAAGTGTTTGAAGTACTCACTACGAACAGAATGTCGCTATCAGGTTCACCTCCTAAAGGCGAAGCTTTAGGGTCCCCTCATTTTTTTTTTATTTCTTACGCCATCCACCACAAGAACATTTGCCATGTCGCCTACAAGGTAGACAAAAATTAGCCTCTTTATTGTTTTCTTCAAGAACTAGTTACTTCTACTCACTGTTTTTTTTCGTTTTGATTTTCTTGTTCAGCTGACTTTGCACGTATAGCAGACATATTCACATTTGTTACTGTAACTTTTTGCTTCTCTTGTGTTATTCAAGTTTTTTTATTTCCTGCTTGAATTATTTTTACTCTTGTTTTACAATTTAATAATGTTTGCTGGCTTTCTCCAACCGTATTTACTTCCTTAGCGTGCACTGACTCCTTTAATTTGTACGTTTTCGCCATTTTTCTCCCGAAACAGCTCATACAGTTTCGAGCCTCTCGGGGTTGCTGCCTATCACCCAACTTATGTCGTGCTGCTACACTGTGCACCAGTTGGCACCCTCAAGGGCGCTTGGCGAACATATAACACCCTACTACAAGGGTGTTTTGAATCACCGAAATACCCTTGACATCGGTGATTTAGTTTTCCAAAGCACTCTCATTGTTAGGTGTTAGTTTCAGACACGGTAAAGCCCCTTTAGGGGTGCAACTCATTTAGAGTGTACGGTGGCCTGCAGAATGTGCACGGGAGAAACACTTCCACGTGCAGCTTGTTCAATGAATGTCCCTCTTCTTCGACAGTTTCTTCCAGAATTTCGGCTAATGTAACATTATTTGCATTTAGATTTCTCCCGTTGCTTGTATTATTGATTCTCGGAAGCTCGCGCCATTGAAATAAACAAAGCTCATTGGATGTGTTACTACAACCTACTATTTAGAGTAACCTACAAAAGAAGTCCTGCCACACTAATATTTTGGTGAACCATCTGCCAAATATTACTCACAGTAAATAGGTTCATTATTAATAGAAGCAATGTTGCAGGATCAGTTGTGTTCAAATTGAAAAAGGGGAAAATGTTTAGTGTAACCAGAAGTTGTATGATGACAACATTTTTGGAAAGAAAATTATAAACCCAGGCAGCCATTCGCAAATAAAGACAACTTTAGAGATACTGATTAATATGAGATGGTAATGATATTCAAGTATGTAAATCAGAAAAGCAGTGTATGTCCCATAATGTCTATTTGCCTCGCTCTTGTTTCTATTTGCTTCATTTTGTTTTAACTTTGGCTTCATATAGACTTGTTTTCATTACAAAAGAAAGGTCACATTTGATATTGCCACGTTCCATTTCTCACGTTTTTGTTATCGTCCCAAAACACCACACGATTCTCAGCGCAAACTGCGCCTGCAGTTTTCGAGGAGGTTCCGGACTGTAGTAGATCATTTCGATAAGATCATGCCCACTGTGCGAACGGTACAGCTTGTTCTGGAACCTACGCCACCGCCAGCGATAACGCTGGAACATTCGACGGCAAGAGTATAAATGCCGACGCGTTTCGCCGCTTGTGAGTTGTTGATCGAAGGCCGACGCTCCGTTCGCCGCTATTAGTCCGAGACTGCTATCTGTGCAAGACTGCTGCTGTAATTAGACTTTCCGTTTACCGGGCACAGGTTAGCCCAAATAAACAGTGAAATCCCGACACGAAGTCTCCTGTCTTCGGCCACGTCACGACCCCGTGACAATATGAACACAAAGCGCCTCAGAGCCTGCGGAGAGCGAGCGATATCCACAGCGCCACCGTTACCCTTGCCACAGGAGACTGGTATTTGCTGGAGCATTCGCAGGTATTTCTCGATTGTAAACACCACTACAGAGCCTGTCTATAATGAACAAGGTTTAGCGCAGTACCTTTCGCTTTCCCAAGTTTTCCGCGTTCTCCTAATGTACAGTAAAGAGATAGGAAAATTAATCCTGAATAGTAAGGAAATTGCGTTAAAGTTTTGTTTGGACCAAAGAAAAGGTGTTATATAGCTATTACTTATCAAAGGCTATGACAATACTTGTAGGTTACAGTGAGCAAAGTTCATAATTTATGGACGACTTATGTAGTCTTTACTAAGAACCCGTACACATGAAAATACGAAAAGATTTTTGTTTAGCTTTCCAAACTTGTTATGCCCTCAAAATAACGTGTTTTTTGTTATTTTGTTTTTTTGAACAATTGTTTTATGCTTTAAGAAGAGTGCTTTGTAGTCAGAAGTTAGAAAGTAATGAGTAATTTTCTTCGAATTCCTCACTTGAAAAAATACATCACAATAGTTGGTTAATGTAACTAGTCAAATCTAGTCTGTGTAATTCCTATCTAGTCACGAACAGTAGAACTGAATTTTGAAAATTTTGTTTCATCAGTCAGACATCAATAGGCAAGTTTTAGTCTAGCAAATTATTTACAGGATTCTTCCGTCGATGTGAGCAGCCATTTGGAGCAGCTCAGACCTCAGCATTCAAATGCTTGCACTCCAGGAAGCTCGTGAGGTGGTGTTGAGGCAAAGCATTTACGTTTCCCAAAAGGAAACCTAAGCCCGGTCAATTTAAACCTTGCTAGGCAGTGCATACAGTTGTATTCATCTGTCAATTTAGGAATTGTATGACCTAACTGCTACCACATGTGCATGCCACCGTCCCCATATCCACTCACTGTAACACACTACTGCTGAATGGGCTACATCCATACTTTAACCTTATATGCATGCTTCGTCGAATGAGACAAGTAAAGACATTGTTACGTTGTTTATCGTGGCTGCTTCATCACAGTAATAATCAAAAGAAGATGTAAATTTCTTTAGTTGCAGGTATTTCTATTCGATTTCGCAATGACTGAAGCCTTAGTTCGGCGGTTTCGTTCAGTATAATTTAAAGAATCATGTGCAACATGCTAGGTTTCACACGAAATGCTATTCTTTGGCTACGCCACTTAGAAACGTTACCACTGCAAAGGCGCGATTGCGCCGAACCGAGAGATAAAGGGGGACAACCTGGCAACTGAAACTAATTTGCATTTATCGGTGCCAAGGATGGCAAATTTTCTCACACGTATGCAGTATATTGTGCTGATTTGATTATTTCACACGAAGTCTTGCAGCATTAAAATATTTCTAGTAGTGAATGTGATTTCCGAATCGAAGACAATACAAGTATTCAACGTATGAAGTTTCGAATATTCGCGCACCCCTACTTCGACTGAGAAGTCTGTACCCGCGCCTCAAATCCGTGCGTCCAAAAAGCGAGATTTTACGGCACCTCTATCCCACAACATCTGCGCCAGCCGTTAGATGGCAGCACTGCCCACGGAACGCATCGAACATGCCAGCGCAAGCCCTCTACTGGGCGTGCGCGGAAGCCCACCGGGGTTCTCTCGCTTTGCAGTGCCGTTCAGTTCGTGTGCGTCCTATGCGCTGTGCGCTCCAACTGCTGGGCGCTCTCAGCGAGAATGGTCGCCCATGTTTCCGCCCAGTGCGCGCGTGAATCTCAATTCGTGCTCTTAGCTTATCTTTTATTTTAATACAGCGTGGCGCCTGAATCGTCTTATCAAAGTTTCGCCTTCCAAAGTACTGTCGGCAGGTTAAGGGAAGGTGTTTGGAGATGCACACACGTCTTTGGAAAGCGAACATGTAGCTTCAGATGAACTCTTTTCCAGGTGCGAGCCCTGGAAAGTGGTTGTATATCTTTCTGGGTGGCTCCGCTAACGTTTGGGTGTCTACAAGAAGATGCGTTATGAAGGATGCAGCAGTAGTATTCAAATAGGTTTACGTTCTGTTTAGTTTTTCTTTAGTTTCTTCTGAACTAGTACTCACGATGCCCTGCGCACCCTTCTTTCTCATGCGGGAGGTGTTCTTATCCCCAAGCAGAAACAGGACACTCTTGTCTCCTTCCATTCATTTGCTGTACCAACCGAAAGTGACGTCTGTGGAACGAATTTACCAAGGATTACCACGATACTTCACCGGGAGTGTCGCACAAGATGAAGGCCTTGAGTGGACATACGCTTCGATTCACACCGGCGGCCGGGAATTAGCCGTCCTGTGAGCGACCACGTGCTTCGGAAAGCGCCCAGTTGTCCTGTGACGCTTTCCGTTTGCTTGTGTGCGTGTGTGTGTCTGTGCAGTTCATCGACTTCGTTAGCGTGATTAAAGTGTATTGCTTGGAACGGTAGAGCGACGAAAGCGTGCGTGCTTTGATTGTATTGTGCTACGCTGGTTGTGTGGATCTCAACGATGGCTGTAAGAAGCTGGTTTAGCGGAGGTGCGCAATCATCACTGCTTCATGCCTACCTGGAAACATCTGGAGGTGCGTCTACCGAGACGGCACTTTCGGATCACACAGACGGCAATGGGAAATACTGCCACCTGGACACATGGCACAGACTTTGTCGAAGTAAAGCAACGCGCACTGCGGGAACAGTGCGTGCGTTGACTCGGTCGTTCAGTGCCAAGTGCGTTTCGATAGTAACTAGGACGCACTCTTACTTGAAACATTCTACGATATTACGAGCAGTCAGTGTGAAGGCGACACCAGTTGAGGATCAGCACAAGCAGCGGCGACCATCATCTAATTGGCAACGATGTCAACACCCCACGAAACAACAACCACAAAAGCGAAGCGACGATGGAGCCGATGCCACCAAAGAACCGGTGTATGTCGACAATGGCGTGGAACGTAGGACCGCGTGGATGCCCGCGTTGTGCGCCGGTGTCGTGGCCGTGCTGTGTTACGTGAACTCGCTGGATGGTGATTTCGTGCACGATGACATGGTGGCCGTGGTCGGTAACCCCGACGTCACCGGTGAAAATAGACGACACGCAGCATCTTCGTCATTGTCGTCGCTTTGGATGAACGATTTCTGGGGGCGACCGATGGCGGATCCTCGAAGCCACAAGTCGTACCGGCCGCTCACAGTGCTCACGTTCAGGTAAGAATGGGCGCGCTCACAAGCAGGAGAAACTGACTACTTTGCTTTGCACATTAGATGTGGACGCTGTTTCTAAAATTGTTGTATAGAGACATCATCGCTGTCCCCCCTCCTAACATGCCCCCAAGATCGAATCTCGTGACACCACCCTAAATGATTGCAAACCAAGTCGTCTGCTGTGGTGGACAGAGTGAATGGTACTCGGCTGCTAATATGAAGTGTGTGATCCCAGCTGCGGGGGTCGCACTTGGATGTTGAAATGCTAGATTCTCATACACTGGATGATATCAGTGCACGTGAAAGAACCGCACAGGGTTGCTATTTCCGTAGCCGACTGATTCCGCGTGCCTTATAAACTTTTTATGGTTTCTGAACGTAAAACCCCAGGTTTTATTATTTGAGGTGTATAAGATATTCAGCTACTGCAGCTAGACGATACTGAATACGGCGAGACATACAATTTGTTCATCGAAGTGAACCGAAAATTTTCCCTGCAGGTGGTGCATTGAACATCGTGGATATTGAAAATGGAGGATTTAAATATTTATAGCCCTGTCTTGAAACACGAGTTGTTTCTCGAATAACAAAAATTGCTATTAGGAGACGTCTCTTAACATTTTCATTTAAACATGATTATTCTACGGTTGCGATAAACGGCCTCTTACACACAAAGGAAATATTTGACCGTTTGTAACTAAGGAAAACTGCTGCACTTTGCGTTACAACCTAAATCTTCTGGTGTGCCATTATATAAATTTAGAGTGTGTTGCTATCGACAGAACTCTATTTCTTGTTTGCTCATCATTGAGAAAGATTATGCAATAGTTTGTACCGAACAATCTGCGTTGGTGGCAAAGTTGTCATGTTATTATTAATGTTAATATTATTATTACTATACGCGGACAAAGTCAAAATAAACAGCTAGCCGAGATCCCCACTAAAAATAAAAATGTGTGATTAGCTGCGTATATTTCCCACTCTGGCATCGCTCTAATGAGCCGGGCTAAGAAGGTACAGCTTAACAATACAACTGACGTATTTCAGTTGAAATACTTTATCTTGAGCTTGTCGACAGTGATATGCACACTTTTCTTAACTTCGGAGCTATTCCTTTTGAAGATTTTCTTTGAATAGTCTCCCTCTTCATAGTCGCTGACCCACCCTGAAGTTAAACATCGCTGTTCTAAGGCTGTCTTTCGGGAATCTGCCGAAGACTTCGGTGCTTCGTCAGCATAAATTAATTGCGAATAGGGGCCCTGTTTGTGGAACCACACACACGTTCGATGGTGTTCGATGGCGTGCGTAATCTTTCTCATTTCTTCTATAGGCCAATTTATGTTTTTAGCAGAGACTGAAAGCAAGTGCTAACAGAAAAGACACACTAAGGAAGAGGAGGGCTGAAACGCCCTTTGCACGCGTACTGACCTGCGGCAGCCGGCCAGTCACGCCAGCCGCGTGGTGTAGCGGATCGGTTTATGTTACTTGCTGGTAAAGGTTGCAGGAAAAGCTCCGGAAAAATGTGAAACGTAAGTCTTTTTTTTTTCTCTTTTTTTCGCATCAGCTTTCTGCGTGGTCAATGAACAATGTGAGAGCGGAGTAAATGTTTGTAGAATACACCACACGATTCCTAGCGTGAAATCGTGGAAGTTATCCTTGCAGAAAATTTACGTGGCATGACGTCAGCAGATATTTCTTACGGGGGATGGGGGGTGAACTGGCAATTAAGCCTATGTAGTTCGTGCGTGCGTTTGTAAGTGTGATTGCGTGTATACAGGAAAAATATGCCAGGCAATAAAATACGCAAAATAAACGCTTCTAACAGGACCACGAACGTAACCATGGATGTGCCTATATACACATGCAAAACTGAATATATATTTAGAAGTTGTTGATCCCCCCCTCCCCCTCAACACTGGTTACTTTCGTCGAAGCCAATGAAACTCTGAGATTCACTGTTCGCATCGAAGTCTTGCAGTGCAAAATTTTTAGGGGCGAAGCTTCTTAGAGTCGAGCAATGTCCCCTGTCCGTCAGCGTGACACGACACAGGGGATACATGATGTGAGATAGCGGTACTAAGAGTGTTCACTAGATGGACGCACAGATGAACGGACGAACATACAGACTAGCAGATGGGCGGACAGACGGACGCACGAACGGACGGACAGGTGGATTGACGTATGTGCCACAGCGATGCGAGATGCCAGATGGCGGTACGTGGAGCGTTCACTAGATGTACGCACAGATGGACGCATGGACGAACGGACAGACAGACTACCAGACAGAGAGACAGATGGATGGACGGACGCGCGGACGGACGGACAGACGCACGGATGGTCGCGCGGATGGACGGAAGCAGGAACGAACGGACGGACAGGCTGGAGGCCGCTTCGCCCATCTCATCATCATTCACTTCGTAGATATGCGGTGATTTTTTTAAATATTGAAGTGGAAGCCTGCCGAAAATATGGGCTAAGAATAACGCTGACCCCTTTAAGCAAAGTACCAAATTTAATCTTTGTTATAGCTGAAGTAGTAAACATATACCTGGGCACAGTGTATTGAGAATCATGAGGTAAAATGGCTTCCACAAACACAAATAAACAGTGGTACTCAATATACCCTTGCTTAAAGAGTCGTCAATTAAGGAGACAAATGACCCAGTGTGCGTTCTCGAGTTATGGATTAATTTGCGCCTGTGCCCATTCGTGCACACTACGCTTCTGCCACATGGGAGGTAGAGGCTAGCAGCTTCTGCTTACAATGCGCGAAGGCGTACCACGCCCCACTGGCCTTTGTCTCGCTCCACCGAGGCTCAACGTTCGCCCGTCGACATCGTTGCCTTTCTGCATTGCATATTGTAACTTACCAACTGCTGCACATAAAGATAAGCTACTACAAGTTGTTGACGCAACTTAAAAACGTGTCTCTAACGGTAAATCAGGTGCGTTTTCGTGTCTCCGGTTAAACGTCTCTTCTTTGGTGAACCTATAGGAGCTGCGTCAGCTACAATAGGCCTGCCTAGGCATGAAAAAAATAATCGATATTTCTCGATATACAAAAAATCTCCCAAAGATTACAGGAGATTTCAGGGTCGTTCTCTTCAAACTCAATCAATTTCTAAAAATTCGGCAATGAAGAAACAAAACAGCATCGCGTTACATATTGTGAAAAAAATTGCGATCGCAAGAACGCTTTTGTTGTTGCCTTTGTCGCATATTGGGAAGACGTCACCCTCACGGTAGAGGAGCGTTAATTAAGAGACGCCATGGCGAAAAAGAGAAAGAAGGGAAACCCAGGGTTTTTTGGGTTGCAACCACAGCCGCCCACAATTCAGAGGCAATCGTGAGTGATCCCCATGACGCACAGCACGGTAAGAACGGAGACCGTCCTCGATATGGTCGTTTTAATGACATACATGCCCACACCGTGAAAGAAAAACTGAAAGTCGCAGGAATCGTTACCCAAGACAAGGAAAGCGTTCTCTTTCTCTCCACTTGAAGTTCGTGTCAAGTACAGGGTGGAGAGAAAATTCTTTCGACTTCGGTTGTGTTTCTGTACTTCTGTCTTTCTTTTCATTTCCCTCGATAGCGCTGTACGCACTGAACTAATGAAGTGGTCTACGTGATGTGTTGAAAGAGAGCGGACTTGATCAAAATCTTGTCGTCGTTCAACTGAAGACAGTTTGCTTCCCTGCTATTCTGCGAAATGACTGCTTGCTTTAACGCTTGCAGTTTCAGATGTTGTAAACTTTTTATTTTTGTTTGTTTTTTATCTCCACAGCATGAGTCTCAAAACTCTTTTATGATATTGTGCAAACAGCCTTTCAAACTTGCGAAGAATTTCTTCCTTGCGTTGTTAGTCCCTCTCCGAAAATAAACAATGCAGTGGCTGATATTCATCGTGCTTCTTTTTGACGCGGTTCTGGGGGGGGGGGGAACATAAATTCAGCGAATAGAAAACGGAATTTATGTTTAAAAAAATTGAACAAGACGTCTACTTTCATATCACCAGCAGCGAAAATTGGAAATATTTTCCCTTATGGCAGTGTTATCCGACTAATCACTGATTCTCACTGATTCGATTTTCTAAACGCATTTTTGCAGGAATTATTAGCATGCGTTGAAATGTCCACGCACACATCTAGTAAAGGCGGTACATCACTCCAAACAATGTGGGAGCAAACCTGTATTAGAAAACAAGGTTGGCCTTTTAAACAAAGGTAGTCTTTCTTGGTACACGGTAACGCAGAAATTTTGACCTGTCTCTCTGTCAGCCTGTCTGTCACACAATTTAGCCAATAAGTAAGCGAAAGAAGAACTCCCATACACCAGTATCGTTCTTCGACGAAATTCGCAGCGAAGCACGCGCAACCGCGGTCAATTTCGTTTCCTTATGTGAATCAATAAACCTGAGAGCTAGTGAAAGCATTTCATTTCGGGAAGCATGAGGCCACGTGTGTAAGCCAACCTTCGGTGCACTTGCTTGACAATGAAAGAATCTTTATTAACCAAGAGTGATACCACGCAGTTGTTCTGACTAGTAGCAAACACGCTGTTATGCTCACCGCTGCTTGTTCACTCTATATTGACCAATTGTATATGTGCGAATGCGCTTTCAAACGTATGCCAGAAGTGATAGTTTTCTATGGTTGTATTTCAATATACAGATGTTTGAGTGTCTGAAGATTGGCAGTGACGACGAGCTTCGCAACCGCGTCCCATTAGTGTTATCTTCGATTGTATGAGGATGAAAAAAATAAGACAAATTCGCTTCCAACACTCCTACAAAACAGTAAGGCTGCTGACGTTTCTTATGTCAGGCTGATGCATTTTTATGTTTAGCAAGTTTTTTTCAGATATTACGTCACTGCTCTTTATTTAAACGTTGTTTGTTAAGCTTTCAGGCGGTTTTATCAAACTTTACCTAACCACTTTCATACACAAGTTTACGAATAAGCACTCACTTGAAAAACTCTGGTATGTTATATCACTGCTCTTTGTTAAGCACTCCTTGTTACGTGTAGATGGGGTTATATAGCCACCGCATATATGGCTGCAAAGTATAACGTGACAGTCGTGCGTGACTATAATAACGCACACGCCATTTTTGGGGCAAACTGCTGTCTTCTTCCTTTTTAGTAGAAGTTGCCTGCTGTGGGATTCGCTTAATTTCTGTACCACACACTCGTTCATAACATTGATGGTTTTGTGATAGGCCGCACATATTTCTCTGGCACATACCCAGTTTTCGGTGAACGCTTGCCTCAATTCGTAGTGGACGAGTAGTTATATGGTTGGGATACATCATTGGCTCTGGCGCGTACCCGTTCCTAACACCCACGAGCTTTATGACGGATCACGCGCAATAAAGGCTTGACCAAAAACTGCTTCGCGATTAGTAACGCCTGTCCTAATGCCGGGTTTTCACACTTGAAGAAGCGTCTTTCTGTACCGCTGGTTTCCGAACGCCCATATAAACCTACAGCTCATGTTTCACAAAGACCCGAGTAGTGCCGAAAGTCCCAATCGGGAGCGCTAAGAGCGTTGTTAAAACGTCAACGTTCTCAGTCAGTCGAACTCTGAAGGAACTTCAGCCTGAAAATGAAATAATTCATTAAATAGGCAAAAAATAAAAAAAGTACACAAACCTCTGGCTGTAGTTTTGTATAATGCGCCGCTGTTTCGCGTTAGGAAACTCGTTCCATCAACGTAATGTCACCAAACCTGCGAGACACTGTAGAGCGAAGAATTGGATGGAATTAGCACAGTAAACTAGAAAAGGAGTTTGTATCAATACAACAAAAGACACCAAGAAAAAATTATGAAAAGTTCTCACTGCTCGCCGTGTCCTCATTTTCTCGTCTGTCGATTTCCCATTAAGCCCTTGCGCCGCGAAAGTTTTTATAGAAGCAAAAATAATATTAGAAATAGACCTGCAGAAGAGACGATCATACTTTAACTGTGTGTACCTTTCGTGTTGGGTTTGTTTATTTAATTCCTCGTCTCTTCTCGACATGTTGAGAAAACTCACTGGCATGGGCATTCTGTTGGGAAGACTGCGAGTTATAATTACCTCCTATGCGAGATACAGTTACAACGTGGTATTCTTCTTTTCTCTTCTTTTTCAAAGCCACTCAGACTGCCAAGAGACCTGTATCTAGGATCGGCGCCTGTGAGAGATATCTGACTTGAAAGAAGGCGTTGCGTAAAGAGCGACAAAAAGTTTTTGTTTCTTTCTGTGACGGCACCTGAGTAAAAATAAAAAGGGCGATAGAAGGCGGGACATCAAAAAGAAAAAAAAAGCTCAAGTGCATGCATTCGCCTTTTGAGAAAATTGCCTGATGCGGCAAGCTAGATGGAACTTGTTTTTCAGGCGACAGAAACCTAACCACGTGCTGAATGCAGAAATGATATTAGCTTCGTTATTTCAACAGATAGGCGTTCTTTTCTTCCGCACTTCATGTCTGTCGTCCACCAACATGCGCCAGTTTATAAGCTTGCAGCATTAGTAGTCAATGAAACTCGACAGAACAGCAATACCGTAACAAAGTTCCGTGGAAAGAGACTTCGACCGGACATCCTCCACAAACATGGCCCCTTTCTTACAACGTGCTTACCAAAATTTAAGTACACGAGAGCCCTCCATCTTGCTTTCCCACTGTGCCCTTACTCTGTAAGTTTCGACGTGCGTTTCAGTTCACGAGTATACACCATAATATGGGACCTTGCACTACACGATGCCCCAACAAACAGCTCGTTTGCATTTGTCATGCGCAGCCCATTCTCCTCAGCCATGAATGTAGAGGTGGGCGTGCTATAAAAAGACACGGCGCACACATTTCTGTACCAGTGTTTGTGCGTCTAGTATTGGCTGACCGAATGCGGCGTCCCTCTTTGTCAACTATAGCATGTAGTGTGCAGTGAACTTGATTTACAATTCGCGTTATGTGGAGAGGCTTCACCTGCGCGCACAGCTCACTGCTGCTCACTGAACCCCTTTACACTACCACCAATCTGCATTGAAAGTAAGTGCGAAAAATTGAATGGAAAGGGACATGATTTATTTATGTTGTTTCTATTGAAAGAAGGCGGTAATGGAAGTCGACTGACACCCCACGAAGTGCGGGGATCCCAATGATGGCAGACATATAAAAGAAGAGATGCATTAAATAGTTTGGTACAATTATCGAGCTCACGCTCATTTCAAGATCTGCAGACTCGGGAAGTTTCTACGCGATCTCCCAGCCGTAACTTTGTTAGAGGACTAAACTAGGAAGAAGAACGAAGTGGAATGTTGACTTTTCTCATACACGACATGCATAGGAGCTGAAACGTTAGCGTTGCTGAAGCACAAGTGCAGGATCTTTAGTTATATTTTCATCTTAATAAGATAATGTATACATGCTTATGACTATTGGGCACCCACATTGCTTCATTGACTGATTCATACGAACTCAGTAGTTGTCGGTTGTTGTACGACTGACTCGCCGGGCGTTTCTGAGAATTGCAAGCTTCGACGTGGCGTAGTTTTCGGCGAAGTCGGTGGCATAGAGGCATTATTAATGTGCGAGACAGAGTCACTTTATTTCAAGTTTTGATCCTGACCAAATTCACTGCGGAGCACCCAATACGAGCTTCAGAAAACAATTGGCCCCGTATCTGTATGTTTCACTCCAAATGTCGTCGAAAGACTATAGTCTTGAGTCTGAAGAGAGTGAAGAAAACGTTTATCTGATGTTCTGCGCGTGAAAATTGGTGATTGGTATTCTGTAGGCGCATCGTTAGTGTACCTCGATGCGTGCAGCACAGGCGAACGAGCTCATCGAGGTACGGGAGACATGAGTGCTATCTGGTAGTTATCTTCGGAAACGAAGGATTGCGTGTGCGCCTGTCTCGGAGGCGAGAAGGCGTAGAACGCAAAGTGACGGGTAGGTGCCACCACCTTGTCGTCCTAACAAAGAGTTCGAAACAGTTGCCGTTTTGGCATAGCGTTGCATTATCAGCGCAGCGTAATAAACGCTACGATCCTTAGAATTACTTCTGTATGCCTTCTCTAGTGTAAAAAGACACCAGAGAATATTGACGTGTTTTCATTGTGCCTCAGATATGTGCAATAATTGCTTTTTAATTGACAATCGCACAAGGATGAACGCTTGAACTTGAGCAATATTGGTGGACGCTGTGGATGGGGTTAGATTTTGGCCGTTTCGGGTAGGGGTTTCGATGGACAAACAGACAAATGGACAGACAAATAGACCGACAGACACACGAAACGTTTTGCGTCCAAGTAACCTAAGAAAGACTATCGAAATAAATAGAGGACGAAACAGAGGGAACGAAACAACTACAGACAGTCAGAAATGCCACCCACGTGGAGAGTAAAAATGATTACAAGCTGCATGACAAAGTTGCCGACAAAGACCCCTCGCCACGGCTGCTCAGAAACTTTGTACCGGCAGAAAATGAATGCGTAGCTCAGCACCCCAGGCGAGCTCTTGCTCGTCCCTCGACTACCTCGGCGGCTATTTATCTTCCAAGAGATTTTGTTATTTTCTCTTTCTTACACCACCCCTTGTTTTCGCTGAAGGACCTTGAAATAGGCGAGAAAAAAAAAGAAACATACATGTCGAGGTGTGCAAAATATGCGTCCTCGTTTTGGCGGCCAGCCTTCAAAGCCATGCCTTTTGTACAACTATAATGTGGGCCGTAATGCAGCCTCCACATTGTTGCTTGCGTAAAGTACGTGAAGAGGATGAAAGGAAGAAAATACGCAGCTGGCGAATTTACTTTATTTTGCTGTTGTTGGGATAAATAAGCATCCAGTTGAGAACGAAGCGAGGACGCGCCTGCTTTTCTCTCTTTATGTCTCTTATTACACCTGGTGCCTGCAGTAGTTTCAGGCGTAGGTCAGCTTGACCGACAACTGCTTAAGGTGGCGGTTACATGCCCTCCTTCTCTCAATACTTTAAAAGGATGCACCAGACGAAGCCACTTACCCACGCTTGTAAAAAGCAAGAAAATTACTCGTGCAAGTACATTCAGCATCGCCGGTCACGCGAGGTGGCAGATATTGGCCGAAGAAAACCACTGAACAAAAACCTACAATCCGTCAACTGTGGCCGTCGTTTCAACGACACGACGAAAGGTTCCCCAGTGACAGCTGGCAAACTGAAACCAGCGTTGTTTCACTAAAGTGTAAACACACGTGCGTACGCACCCACGTACACAAACACACACTCTCTTTGTCTTTCCAACTCACTCACGTTTATGGAATAACGATTGATCAGGACGTCAACAAATACTTCGAAGTGTTTGAGCGCACTGGCATCACCGCTAACCTTCTTTTTGATGTAGCGACCTTGCCATTGGCTGGATTTAGCGTCGCACGAGTGCATCATTTTTAAAGACGATTGTCTTCCTTTGGGACCTTCGACAGAAAAAATTTAGTCTGCCTGCCTGCCTGCCTGCCTGTCTGTCTGTCTGTCTGTCTGTCTGCCTGCCTGCCTGCCTGCCTGTCTGTCTGTCTGTCTGTCTGTCTGTCTGTCTGTCTGTCTGTCTGTCTGTCTGTCTGTCTGTCTGTCTGTCTCTGTCTCTGTCTGTCTGTCTGTCTGTCTGTCTGTCTGTCTCTCTGTTGTATGTATGTACATTTGTCTGTTTGTCCACCCTAACGATACCTGAAACGCCACCAATCGGCCGACCCCATCCGCAGTGCCTACCAATATTGCTCATGATTCAGCGTTCATACTTGTGCGATTGTAAACTAAAAAGCAATAATTACGCATATCTGAGGCACCATAACAACATGTCTATGTATGTGTTCCTTTATACTTGAGAAGGCAGACACAAGTAACTCTAAGGACCGTAGTGTTTATCACGCTGTACTGACAGTGCAACGCGATGCTCAAAGAGGCAAGTGTTGCCAATGCTTTGCTACGACAACATAGTGGTGGCACCTGCCCATCGCTTTGCGTTCTACATCTTATCACCTCTGAGACAGGCGGACATCTTTCTCCGCAAGCGTGCACGCCTTCGTTTTTGAAGATAACTGCGAGATGGCACTCGAGTCTAACGTGCCTCCATGCGCTCGTTCGCCTCCACTACACGCTCGAGGCACTCTAACGCAGCGCCTACACAATTCCATTCACCAATTTTCTTCCGCACAACATCAAATAAACGTTTTGTTCACTCTCTCCAGACGCAAGACTATCGTCTCTCGACGACATTTGCAATGCAACATGCAGAATTGGGTCAAATATTTTCTTGTTTATTTCTTGCCACTGAAACTGCTCAAGCTCAGCCAATTAGCTTACGCTACAAAAACAGCCAGTCACATTTCAGCACAAGATAACCTGAGGATTCTGAGGTTATTTGCTGAGTTTCACCCTTTCCAACTAGATTATAAAATGTTTACCTGAATGAAGTGCATCTGGTTGATGATTAGTTAAACAGCTTATTTACACTTTTATAGAGGAAGTGGAAGCTTCTAGAGCCCGTGGTTTTTTCTAAAACTTTTTATGAGTATTACGTGGACCACCTAGTGCATGGGATGACGTGGGATAATCCATAGGTTCGTTCACGCTGTTTCCCGTCTTGCTTTCGCCATCTTTATGCTACTTACTAAATTATGGTAAATAATCTCTCATGAAGTGTTTGCTTGAAAAAATTCTTCATTTTCATGAAAAGTATATTTCCAAATGCGACGTAATTGCACACACACAGAATATAAAATGGCAGCACAATCGAGCTCAGCGTCACACTTAGTGGGAGGGCGGGAGGAAAGGGGGTTGTGCATATTCGAAAATCATAAGGCATTATGGCGACACCCACATAGAAGCCACACCTCTGACCCCATGTTCATGTGTTCTACGAATGTATTTTTCCTATACTCCGTTTCCCTCATCAAGTGCAACGCTGTGAAGGCTAGTGAGAATTCTTGCAATGATTGCGTTGGCACTAAAAAATAGTAGAATTTTTTTTCGCATCTAAGACATGACTTGTTTTCTTCTTTCTGCTTTGTGCGTCGGAGATAAAAAAATTGGCAGATCCCGTGTACAGTCGAATCAATGATATATGAAGCACGAATGAGAAATGTTGATATGTCTTTTCAAAATCAGCACAACGTTACGAGGTGGAAGTAAATGATGTTGTACATGACTTCCATGTCACATTTATCATGTTCGGGTGTGTCGTTTACCTTCTTCATCTTATCACAACCCGTGATACCAAATTTAGTATATATGTGGAGCTAGCGAAACGGCAGCGAGCACTCTATGAGTGTGGTATGGTGTCATGTTTCTACATGACACGCGTGTTAGGATTATCATGTTTGCACCAGTCATATAATCGTCATTCACTGGCGTCACGTCATACCAAATTTGGCATATGTGCAGCTAGCGAAACAGCGGCGAGCGCATCATCATTGTGGCATGTATTCATGTTGTTACATGACACGCATGTCGTGATTATCATGTTTCGATGTGTCATTTGCCTATGTGGTCAATTGGTGTCCAGTAATACCGAGTTTGGTACATGTGAAGCTAGTGAAACGGCCATGAGCGCAACATGCGCGTAGCATGTAGTCATGCTGTTACATGACACGCATCACATGTTTATCATGTTTGCACCAGTACCATATTGTCACGTCGCTCCAGGGGGTGTCGACAAGGTTTATTGACGTCTGAGCAACAGGGCTCTAACCAAGCGCGTCGGTTGGGCTTGTTTGCCAGAGCGGGGGCCCACGCGCACTTCTTTCTTGTTTGTGGTGGAGCCTTCACCTTGGCATACGACCCACTACTAGAAGTAGGTGGCAATATTCCTCCTCAACAAAAATAAAGAAAAAGAATCGTCCCGATGCTGTAAAGTTACTGCAAAAAAGCAAAACAAAGCAGCTTAAACAATGAAAAAGGGCACCAATAATCAAATGTTAGACGCAATAAGTCCACCAATGATGAGGCAATCGTCGGAGCACTAGAAAACAGGAAAAGTGGTCTTTTAGGAACGCGCAAAATGAGGCTTCATGCGCACCACGTGAACTACGTCAGAGGTCGGTTGTCTTCGTTGTACCCATCGTGATGACGTAGCGTCCGGAACCACTTCGTAGTTTACGTCACTCACGCGGCGTAATACTTTATACGAACCGAAGTATCTGCTGAGCAACTTTTCGGAGAGGCCACGGCGACAAACAGGGGTCCAAACCCAAACTTGGTCTCCCGGACAGTAAGATACGTCATTGTGACGCATATTGTGACGTCGTGCATCGACCTGTTGCTGCTGACCAATGTATAGCCGGGTGAGCTGACGAGTTTCCTCGGCACGCTCTGCGAATTCTTCTGCGTCAGTTGTTAATTGATGGCGTCTTCACAAGGAAGCATCGCATCCAGCATGGTCTGAACTTCACGGCCGTATAGAAGGCGAAACGGTGTAAATCGGGTAGTTTCTTGAACGCCGGTGTTATAAGCGAACGTCACATAAGGCAAAATGCGATCCTATGTATTGTTTTGGACGTCGATGTACATGGAGATCATGTTTGCGACTGTCTTATTTAGTCGCTCGGTTAAGCCGTTGCTCTGCGGATGGTAAGCAGTTGTCGTTCGATGCCTAGTATTACTCAGTCGAAAAACTTTATCAATAAGCTGTGCAGTGAACGCTGTTCCTCTGTCGGTTATCACTGTAGATGGAGCACCGTGGCGCAGAACAATGTGGCACATGAAGAACTGTGCTACCTCAGAAGACGTGGCTCGTGGTATCGCCTGTGTCTCAGTATAGCGGGTCAAATAGTCAGTTGCGACAATGACCCATTTGTTGCCGTCGGACGATAAAGGAAATGGGCCGAGAATGTCCAAGCCGACTTGGTCAAACGGCTTGTGGGGTGGATCAATTGGCTGAAGTAATCCTGCCGGCTTGCTTGGTGGTGACTTTCGACGCTAGAATTCACGACAGCTTTTAACGTACTGCTTCACGCTTGCCGAAAGTCCGGGCCAGTAGTACGCCTCACTTACTGTGGCGAGCGTTCTCGAGTAACCTAGATGACCAGATGTGGGCTCGTCATGACACGTGGAGAGGACTTCGTCCCGCATGTCCTTCGGAATGACGAGAAGGTAAGCGCGGCTCGTAGAACGGGCGTCCTTTTTCGTACAGGACATTATCTCGGAGGCAGAAAGACGTCACGACGAGAGATAGATGGCGAGGTATAACCGAGCTATGACCCTCCAGATAGTCGATGAGCGGTCGAATCTCTTCATCCTCTCGCTGGCGTCTTCTCAAGTCAGATGAGCTAAGGGCGCCCAGGAAACCGTCATCGTCTTCTTCTTCTTGATTGACTAATTGTATGGGTGCACGCGACAGCGTATCAGCGACTTCATGCTTCCGTCCAGACTTATATACGATGGTCACATCAAATTCCTGTAGACGCAAGCTCCATCGGGCCAGTCGTCCAGAGAGATCACGTATGTTTACCAACCACCAGAGGGCATGGTGGTCCGTCACCACTTTGAATAGACGACCATTGAGGTACAGGCGCAACTTGGTGATCGCCCACACTACTGCGAGACACTCTTTCTCTGTGGTCGCGTAATTCACCTCGGTACGGGACAGTGAGCGGCTGGCATAGGCTATGACTCGTTCTTTGCCGTGTTGATGCTGGACGAGCACTGTGCCGAGGCCGATGTTACTGGCGTCACTGTGCACCTCTGTGTTAGCATCATCGTCTAAATGCGCAAGAACAGGGGCTGACTGCATCCGCTGTCGTAGCTCGGCAAAAGCAGCCTGTTGCTCGGTAGCCCATACAAACGGTATGTCGTCGCGTGTCAGGCGAGTCAAGGGTTCAGCTATCTTCGAAAACCCTCTAATAAATCGTCGATAGTAGGCGCACAAGCTCAGAAAGCGCCGAACAGTCTTCTTGTCTGTAGGATGCGGAAACGCGGCTACATCGGCAAGTTTGTCGGGGTCGGGTCGTACTCCATTCGCATTGACTACATGGCCAAGGAATTTGAGCTCTTCATAACCAAATTGACACTTCTGCGGTTTGAGTGTAAGATCTGCTGATTGATTAGCCTGTAGAACACTCCTGAGGCAGTGAAGGTGTTGCTGGAAGGTTTCAGAAAAAACGACAAAATCATCAAGGTATACGGGACAAGTTTGCCACTTCAGACCAGTAAGCACAGTGTCCATCATTCGCTGGAAGGTTGCGAGCGCTGAGCACAAACCAAAAGGAAGGACTCGAAATTCATACAGGCCATCAGGGGTCACAAATGCCGTTTTCTCGCGGTCTCGCTCGTCAACCTCAATCTGCCAGTACCCGCTTTTTAAATCCAAAGAGGAAAAATAGTGGGCGTGGCGTAATCTGTCTAACGAGTCGTCGATGCGTGGCAGCGGGTACACATCCTTTTTAGTCACGCTGTTCAGCTTCCGGTAATCGACGCAAAAACGTAGCGTTCCGTCTTTCTTCTTGACTAGGACGACCGGAGAGAACCACGCACTGTTGGAAGGCTCGATGATGCCAACATCAAGCATTTCTCGAACTTGCGTACGAATGGCTTCTCGTTCCTTCGCTGACACACGGTAAGGCTGTTGGTGTACTCGGCGGGCATCGTCGTAAGTGATGATTCTGTGCCTAGTGATCGAAGTCTGGCGCACCTTAGAGGAAGTAGCGAAGCATGACTTGAATTCAAGCAAGAGTTTTCGCAGTGCTGTCTGGTTTTCTGGTGTGAGGTTAGAGTTAGTATAGATATTGTTTAGAGACGTATTGGCGGCCTCCACTGCGTCCGACGAGAAGCAGATGGGAACGATTCCTAATTCATCTGCAAACGCTAACGAAGTGCCACGGAAAATGTGTCGGTGTTTGTTGCTGAAATTTGTAACGAGCAGTTGGGATCGGCTATCACGTAGCTGTATGATACTCCTAGCCACACAAATACCTTGAGTCAGCAGGCGTTCAACATTACTTTCTACAATCGCTCCACCATCTCGCACTCCACAGCATGTGACGTCGACTATAACACTGGCTCTTGGAGGAAGCGTTATACTTTCAGCAGAAACACGAAGAACGTTGGTACGTTGTTGGTCGTCCTGCTTGTCGATTGCTCGGTCGGCTGAAAAGGTGATGGGATTCTCTCGAAGATCAATGACAGCTCCATACTCCTGCAGAAAGTCAACACCAAGAATAACGTCGCATGAACATTCATGGAGCACAAGGAAACTTGCTACAAAATTATAACCGCAGACCCGAACTCTAATCGTGCACGTTCCAAGCGGAGAGACGGTGTGGCCACCGGCCGTTCGAATCACGGAGCCATGCCAGGGCGTGATTACCTTCTTTAGTAGTCCGGTCATTTTCCCGCCTAGTATCGAATAGTCAGCCCCGGTATCAACTAAAGCACCTACTGCATAGCCGTCCATCAGCACCGGTATATCAAGAGAAAGCTGCACATATCGCTCAGTCCAATCTACACCCTTTACTGTTAGCATTGATCGGAGGTCTTAAGCACGTCGACTGCCAGCGACCTTGCCTCCAAGGGTCGCTTGCGTTAGTTTTCCCGGCGTGGACTGGGGGGCCGTGCGCCAGCATGGCGCTGGGGCGAAGATGCAAAGCGCCTCGGTGACGGTGAGCGCGACTGCCGTCCAGAAGGCGGTGCAATGCGCTGTTGAGCCAGGTAGCCCTCAATGTCCCGGGGTGGCTGGCCATACCAAGGAGGTGCTGAATATACTGAAAAGCCGCGCATCCCGAGGCGCCGGTATGGACACTGGCGGTACAAATGGTCCGCTTCACCGCAGTGGAAGCATGCAGGTCGGCGATCAGGAGTGCGCCAAGCATCAGATTTCCGAGGTGAAACGCGTCTGTCGTCAAGGTAGTGTGCTGGTCGTTCCACAAGATGCACAGGACTGGCGTAAACGAGGGGTGGGGGCATGCGTGTGTTCTCGTAATACCGTAGAGGCTGCGCCGACTGAAGGGAAACCGTAGAAGGTGCCTGAACAAACAGCGGGGAAGAGGAAGCTGGGCGCTTCAAGGCTTCCGCATAGGTCGCACGGTGGTAGTCAGCCGGGGCGGGTGTGGCGTTATTCAGACTCACAGGGTCACGAATGACATGATGCAGCTCGTCCTTGACGATGCTTGCAATGGAACACACGATGAGGTGTGTTCCATTGAGGTGTGTTCCAGGTGTGATGAGGTGTGCATACACACTGTAGGTGGTTGTGGTTTGGCAGTCTTTTGGAGCTCCTCGCGTACTATAGAGCGGATAAGGTCGCGCAGACACTCGGTGTTGCCCCCAATAGCCATGAGAACTTGAGCAGTGGACGTGTTCACTTGCCGCTTATACAGGGTGGATCGGTGCTGAAGCATCTTTTCCATCGTGACGGCTTCGGACAAAAACTCGGCCATCGTGTTCGGAGGGCTCCGTACAAGGCCAGCGAAAAGCTGCCCCTTAACTCCACGCATCAGGTGACGCAACTTCTTTTCCTCTGTCATACTCGGATCAGCCCGTCGGAACAGGCGCGTCATATCTTCCACATTGGTCGTAACAGTTTCATCGGACATCTGGATGCGGGCCTGGATCGCTCGCTCCGCTCGTTCGTGGTGATCAGCACTTCTGTAAGTATTCAACAGCCGGCGGCGGAATTCGGGCCACGATGTCATCTGTTCCTCATAATTCATGTACCAGGTACATGCTCCATCCTCCAAATAGAAGTACACACGCCGTAGTTTGGCCGCGTCGTTCCAGTCGTTCAAAGCAGCCACGCGCTCGAAGTCGACCAACCAGTCCTCGACGTCTTCGAGCTCGGTGCCTTGAAATGGTGTCGGAACCTGTGGACTTTCGAAAGTGTACCATGTCACTGGGGGGGGGGGGGGGGTATCTGTACCTGTTAAAGTAGTTTGAACGGACTTGCTCATCATACTGGGGTGAACTGTAGGGTCAGCTTCGGGTGGTAATCCCCTGATCCTGCGGCTTGTCCGATGAATGGGAGTGTTGACTCGCACTGGACTTGTGGTGCCGCTTCCAGGGAGGGTCTGAAACATCCGTCAGGGGCTACTCAGCACCTCCACCAATTGTCACGCCGCTCCAGGGGGTGTCGACAAGGTTTATTGACGTCTCAGCAACAGGGCTCTAACCAAGCGCGTCGGTTGGGCTTGTTTGCCAGAGTGGGGGCCCACGCGCACTTCTTTCTTCTATGTGGTGGAGCCTTCACCTTGGCATACGACCCACTACTAAAAGTTGGTGGCAATACCTTCGTCATCACTTGACGTACCGTAATACCAAATTTGGTATATGTGACGCTAACGAAATGGCCTCGAGTGCATCATGAGCGTGGCACGTAGTCATCTGTTTACATGACGCGCATGTCATGATTTTCGTGTTAGGGTCTGTGGCTTGTGTTCGCCATGCAATCATGCCATACCCTACCAGTTCTGCAACATGCCATGTGAACGAAACCAGACCAAGAGCTGCACGACCATAAAATGCAATTCATGACATTCATGACATATATATCATGATTTTCATGTTATGACTAGTCAGCTATGCTCTTCATACAGTCATGTTACGCCATATCAAGTTTGGTATCGATACCATTATCGAAACGGCCAGGAGAGCTAAAAGTCGTAGGCGGCTAGATAGATATATACATATGCTCAAGGTCGCCAAAGTTCACTAAGAAATGCTTCGCATTTAAAAACGGCCAGTTATACGGCTTGCCTTGGTTCTTATTTCCTGATGTTTCACTTGTAGCCTTACGCGACGCTTTGCAGGTGCGTTTGTGCTCGTCTCGCACGAGCGTTTACAATGATGGAAGCTAACCGCGAGATGCGCGAAGTCACACATGTTTCTGGCCGAACTTCTTGCATAGCTCTCACAGCATTGCACCTGATGCATGAAACAGAGTATAGCTGTCAGCATAGGCGTGCACACGAGGAGGGCAGGGCGAGAGCTTGCGCCCCTTTGTCTTAATAGTCAGCGCGAAAAATCTGTCCCGTACTATAGTGCCCAGAATACGCACCTATACAATGCATTGATAAAAAGGGGGGTGCTGCTATTAACCATTGATTTTTTCTTTCGAAGGGGAACCCTCCACACGTGTATATCCGCCAGACGACGCCAGTGATGCTAAAAATATCAATGAAAGTTACGTAGCACCTTGGGGTCACTCAAGGGTGCTTATAAAGCAAGATATACGGTCTGAACATGCAGTGGCTGCATAAGGTATAGTTATTTGCTAAATTTTCTTTTGGTATAGATTATCGAGTTCGTGCAGCGTAAATTGTGCACGTATTGAAACTTTTACAAACAATCCAAAATTTGTTTCTTTTCTTCTAGCTCTGTTGCCATTTACTGAAAAAAGCAAAGTACACTTCAATCGGTGATTTTCGAATGTACGATGAACACAGACACAAAAAAAGCTGAGGTAATAAAGCTATGTAATTGTAATTATCACGCGCGCATACACATGTGTCAACGAGAATAATGTGTTTAAAAAATTGTCAGCATATCCACCGAGTTAATGATGGAGAGTGGGGCGAAGCATTCGTCCGTCCATTCGTTCTTGCTTCCGTCCATCCATGCGTGCGTCTGTGTGACTGTCCATTCGTCCATCCGCCCGTCCGTGCGTGCGTCTGTTCGTGCGTCTGTCCCTGCGTTCGTCCATGCATCCGCCCCTGCATCTGTTCATGCGTCCATCCATGCATCTGTCTGTGTGTCCAATCATACATCTATTCATCACTCCAAGTACCACCATCTCGCATCTTTTCATCATATATTCCCCATATAGAAGCACGGCCATCCAGCGGTCATTCCAAGGACTTAATGAGAGGTGGCACACGCGCTCTTTCTTACGGCTTGCGCTTCGGGTCTACTTCCCATCTTTAACCACCTCGAGTTCATGGTATATATTAGTTCGCTGTATTCATGGAACTGCGGCCCAACGCTCGCTAAACCTTTCTGAAACCAAGGAGGGTACGCCCAGTGAGTATAACGTAGCAACCTTTTCCTGTCAGATAGTGCTCAATGTACATGCCAATGGCTGCTAATGGGAAATGAGAGACAGGAGAATTCAGCTTTCACTTTCTTACGGCTTGTGCTTCGTATCTACTTCAACCTTTGACCACCTCGAGTTCAATCATGGTATATACTAGTTCATGGGGGTGACTTTAATGCTCCTCATAGGCTCTGGGGTTACCCCCAAACACTCGAACCAGGTCACCTTCTACACTGCCTCGCCCAGGAACGCCATCTCACCCTTCTTAATACTCCTGACACCTCTACTCGAGCGGGCACTGTTTCACAGCGTTCCACTACACCCGATCTCACGTTCTCTAGGAGTTCCCTTCCTTTTCACTGGCAGGTGTCCGCTGAAAATCTTTTCAGTGATCACTTTCTCATACACATCACCACCCCTCTTTCCCACAATAGGCGGAAACAACGAGTCGATCACACTGACTGGGAAGCATTCCGTAAAAACCCTTTGTCTGACTCATTTAAAACTTACGACGACTGGACGTCGCGGATCTCCGCAGCACTGACATCCTGTAGTCGCCGCGCTCGTTTTCAACTCCCCATTCCTGACCCTGATCCTCACTTCCTCCGCTTAAGGCGACGTCATCAACGTTTGAAACGCGCTCTCTGCTCCCAGCCACACAACGTCCAGCTTTCCTTCCGAATTGATGCTCTGCGGGCTGAAATTATCGCTTACGGCACTTCTCTTGAGCACTCTCGTTGGAACACGCTGTGTGACGGCCTTGACTACGCACTGCACTCGCGCTCTACATGGTCTCTGTTTAAGTCTCTCTTAGGTACCAAGCCTGCCGTTGCTCCCACCCTAGCTAAAACTCTCGCTCAAGGGACTCCATCTGATGTGTTTGAAAATTTAAAATCTCTGTATATCCCACCCCCACTCACACCTTCCTACCCAGATTACTGTGGTGAAGCTAACCCAGACCTGGACCGCCCATTCACGCTCAGGGAGCTGGAAGCGGCCTTAGCCACTCAATCTACCCGCTTGGCGCCCGGTGAGGATGAGATAACATATACTACATTACGTAATCTCCCCGACAACGCGAAGGAATTTCTCTTACACACATTCAACGAAGCATGGAACAGCGGCTGTCTTCCGAGCTCCTGGACATTATCTCTAATTTGCATGATTCCGAAGCCGGGCAAACCTCCATCTCTATCTAACCTTCGCCCTATCTCTTTGACGTCATGCATTGGCAAGACTCTTGAGCGAATGGCCTTGACTCGACTGTCTGATTTCATTGAGGCGAAAGAGTTTTTCCATCCTTCTCTTATTGGCTTCCGACGCCACGTTTGCGCGCAGGACATGTTCCCTGTTCTTCAGCATACTTTTCTTTCACCTTTTCGTAGTCAGATCCATGCGCTTGTAATCGTCGATGTACGGAAGGCATTTGATGGCGTGAGTCATGACTACATACTCGCTCAGCTCTCCTCCTTGTCATGTGGCTCCCGCATGTATTCTTACATCTGATTTTTTTCTTTCCAATCGAGTTGCTCGCTTTAGAGTCGATACTCATTTGTCCAACCCACACTCCCTCACCCGCGGCACTCCTCAAGGTGGCGTACTATCTCCTACTCTATTTAATATGGCTATGGCCCCCCTTGCCTGCCAACTGTCCCAAATACCTGACCTCCACCATATTTTTTCTGCAGGCGACATCACTCACTGGTGTACGTCTGGATGTCCCGGCCACGTGCAGGATACTTTGCAACGTGGCCTGGACCTTATCGCTTCCTTTCTCACTACTGCTGGCCTGTCCCCTGCACCGGTAAAATGTGAACTACTTTTGCTAAACCGGTCTGCGTACCAGCGCTCCCACAATACCCTCATCTCCCTATATCTTTCTAGCTCTCTCATCTCCACTGTTCAGCAATGCAAAGTTCTTGGCTTCCCTTTGCACGTGACAAAGAACGCGCAGGCCCTACATCACGCTGTGAGGACTTGCCACTCGGTGACCCACCTCCTGGGACGCATTGTCACTCGGCAGTCGAGGCTCCACGAGGCTCATGCGTGCCGGGTTGCACAAGCGCTTGCCCTTAACAAGTTCTTGTAGTTTGTACCATATGTTCAGTTCACCCAAACGCAACTCAACACACTCGAAAGAGCTCTATTAGGCCTCTACAAGACAGCTCTAAACCTCCCTGTCACTACCTCTACAACTAAGCTCTTTGCCACAGGCCTCTTCCATTTATTACGTTCTCTTACTTCTCTGCACCACGACTCTCAGATTGCCCGTCTTTCTCTCACTCGTCAAGGCCGATGGCTATAAGCCCAAGCCAGTATCCCTCACATTCCCGTTTCCGTTCCCACCTTGCCTTCTGCCGCTAGCACCGCTGCTTCTAACCTTCGCATCCTTCCCCTCCCATCTATTATGTCTACCGTTATTCACGCCGGTCGGCGTCTTGCGGCAGCACAGCATCATTCTCCTCCTCTCTCTACACAGGGAGTTGCCTACACGGATGCCTCATACATGGCTCCTCGGAGCTCGTGTGGCTACGTTATCTACCATCCACACCTTTCGGCACCTGACACGCACACCAGCGGTCATACTTACACCCGCCAAATGTACTTTCGCTCGAGGTCCTTTCCATGGTCCACGCCATGCAGTCCTTTTCCTCCCTTCCTTCTCGCCCCGAGTACACGATTTACTCCGACTCTCACGCCCCCATCCGTCACGTACAGAACAACACGTTGCCCCCTGCTCTTCAACAGGAGGTCGAGCGAGCGGCGTCTGCTCTTCAACCCTCCACTGTCTTCCTCCGCTGGGTTCCTGGGCATTCAGGTATTAACGGCAATGAGCTAGCTCATCAGCTTGTCCGCGATATATTGCACCGGGCACCGTTCATTCCCTGGCCCACACCTTCGGAAGACAGTGAGAGCTCCGCGAATAACGATGGGCAGATCTCCTTGCGTCACACTATCAAGGAGGTATATCTCCAGCTCCGGCTCGACAAGTGTCTTTACCCTCCCCCTCATCCATCACTCACTGCGCTCGAGGCTCGAACTCTACGGCACATCCAAATTAACTGCCTGATAACCCTCTCTCGCCTTTTCCTTTATAAATATAGGTCTAACCCCTGCTGTCCTAATTGGTCCTCCCCATACGCTGACCTGTTATACTGCCTGTTTTACTGCCCAACTGCTCAGCAATCCAGCTATTACCCTCCCCCATCCCTTTCCATCACCTCCTGGCTCGACTGGATTGGCGCCGAAGGGGAAAAAGAACAGCGTCGACTGATCGCACAGGCGGTCGAAATGCCTAGGCCAGTAAATTTGGCTGAATAAAAGTCTATTACTACTACTACTACTTCATTGTATTCACGGCACTGCGGCTCAACGCTCGCTGAACCTTTCTAAAACAAAAGAGGTTACAGCCAGCGAGTATAACGTAGCAAGCCTTTTAAGTGTGAATACACTTTATAAGCGACCCCAAACCATCCACCGCCGTCGGTGGCGTCCGCAGTCTTCTCTCTATCTTTAAAAGAAAGAGGACTTGGCGGGCCGCAGCGCGACGCTCTGCCGAATAAGCCACGGACACGACGCTGATATCGGTGTCAGTAACGCGCCTTATATCTTTAACGCCGCTGCGCGCGTCCCCCTCCCCCTTCGCTCGCTCCTCCGCTCTCCTCGCTCGCTGCAGCTGCGTGCGCACCCCTCTCTCTCGCGCGCCCGCCTTCTCTCTCAGTTTCCCGTCGAGAGTGGGTCGTGCGATGGATGTCCCGGAGGCAACGCTACCATCAACAACGAATGCAGTACAACCGAATGCTAGCACTGCACCCGTCGTTGGAGGTGACGGTACCGCGGTGGTTTCGCCGACGTTGGAAGACAAGGCGGCGCTGCGAAGGGCTCGTGAGACCGAACGTAAGCGGGCGAAGCGTGCAGCGGATGCCGAACTGCGCACTCGCGAGGCCGAGGAGAAGCGGGCGAAGCGTGCAGAGGATGCCGAACTTCGCGCTCACGAGGCTAATAATAGTGCGAATTAATAAATACCCCTCATAGCATCACCCCGTGCATTCGCACTTAACCATGTTCACCCTCGGGGAAATGCCTGGGAGTTTTCTTGTCAGATATTGCTCAATGTACATGCCAATGGCTGCTAATGGGGATCGCAGCGAGTGCGCTAACTAAAAGCTGAATGCTCTTGTCTCTCGTTCCCCATTAGCAGCCATTGGCATGTACATTGAGCATGGTTTTTTATTGTTGAACAATGCAGAGAAGAAATCTCTCACAGGCACCAACATGGAGGTCAAAATGTTATACTTGTTACATAGTAAAACGGCTATGAGGGACGAACGGGTGCCGCTATAAGAAGCTTCGCCCCTAAAATCACGTGTTGCAACATTTCTGTCATTCTTCTTCCTTCAGTGGCGATAACCACAATTAACGTTACACGAACATTACGGTCTATATGAAAAGTAGTTCTGAAACCTGGCGCGGCTTAGTGGTAGAATGTTTGATTGCCATGTACAAATCTTACACCTGTTCTGGAAAGTTGTGGCTTTTTTTATATTGACTTACAGGCACCATCGACAAGATTGCCATTTAGGTTGCTGCAACAGTTTTTCAAAAAATAAACCGGCATATTCTACGTACCTTGTTAATCGACGTTATGCTAAGCATGTGTAGGGAAAGTTACCATGTCGCAATCTTTATATTGCGACACATCATGAAATGACGCTAAATATATGTACAAATCTTGCACGCACAGAAACAGGTTGCAGATGTTTGTATAATCAGTTTTTCGCACTTGCGCGATGATTTCAACGAGGAACATGAGTATTAGTAACACCAAAAGCGATAAGCTGATATGAAGCACTGGTGCTCGCGAGGATGGTACCCCTGAACGCTCTTACATAAATTAACTTCAGTGCATGGCATCTAACTGCAATTGACGTTAACCCGTCGTGACAACTGTATCGCAGGTGCACCTATGTAATCGGGATATAATTGGATAGCCAGCACGATAACCACAATTAACGTTACACGAACATTACGGTCTATATGAAAAGTTGTTCTGAAACCTGGCGCGGCTTAGTGGTAGATAGTTTGATTGCCAAGTACAAATCTTGGGTTTAATTCCTGCTGCGACATTGACATTTATTCTTTGTGTTAATCAGATCAGCTTTGCCTATATCAAGTTTTTCTTAACGCTCACGTGTTAAAACTGTTCCTATGTGTTCTCGTAGTTGCTGCATGATTCCAAGTGTCGATCAGCTGTGGCATATACCCGCTCGCAGGTTCGTGCCACACTGAAGTGGGAGGTTTTTGACACCATTCGTGATGGGATTATGAAAGTATTCATGTCTTGACTATCGCGTCATATTCATAAAATTTTCTTATTTTCCTACACTAATTTTGGTTCATGCGATCGCGCAAGCACCTAGACGTAAGCGGCTAGATAGACAAAGAGATAGATAGATAGATAGATAGATAGATAGGTAAATAGATAGATAGATAGATAGATACGTTGATACACGCCAAAAGTGCTTGCAGTACGCAAAGAAATGCTTCGCATCAAAAATGTCTGTTGGTGCTACAGTACATGTAACAGCACTATTTTTTTTTCATGTGGCCATTCTCATGGGCGTCGAGGTCAGGTTATTCTTCGATGACCATACATGCTTACACTGAAACTCTCGGCTGTTACAAAATTTGAGAAGGTCCACAGAAAATGCGGATGTAGAAGGGCGATCTGTGTGACAATATTTCTGCGAATAAGTGCGCCAGTTTCTTGAAGTAGTGAAGGTAGAAGAGGATGTACCAGAGTGGACTGTGAACATCGAACCATGCATTGGTACGAATGCCAAAGTATTGACCAATAGTCTGTTCAGACCGAATGGTTCTTCATCGTATTTTGTGGTACTTTTGTATTTTGTCGAGTATGTGAAATCTGCACAGTTTTCATATGCAAGGCAAAAAAGAAAAAAAAAAACATCTTGTCTCATTTGAAGTGGCACTACATACATATCATTCGCACGGCATGTCATCGTCCATCCTTTTAAAAATTCGAAGCTCACAGGCATAAAAAGCTCAAAAGAACGCGCGAAACATGAGCAGCTGTACCATGAAGAGACGCACATTACTAAAGATGCGGCGGGGAACGCTGGTTCTGCGAACGCGTGACCAACGCGCAATTATACGGCGTACCGAAACCATTTGCCACTTGACGATGCCGCCACCCTGCGGACGTGGTGGCACTGGAAATTATTCATTACTCAGCCCTCCTCCTTTTACGGGTTGTATTGCTTACGAGTGGTGATTATACTCACCTTGTGAGGCAAACGATGAAGCTTGGACATATAATCCATACCTGTTTCACCTGTTTCTTTATGTTTAATTGCGCCACCTTTGGCAAACATTTGAAGTGACGTAAAGCAACTTGATTTTTCAGTTGATAGAGCTACCACCAAAAAACGCCTGTGAGATTTATGATTCATTGAAAATACATTGTTTGAAGCACTGAGTGGTCAGGTTAGTGCAAAAAAATATATACTAGACGCAATATGCATCTACAAATGTGCAATACTCGTTGGTAGTTAGCGTGTAAAATGAAAAAAGCGAGTCTCTACGGAACTGGCCAGCAGAAAAATTAGCTATAATCAATGCTGTTTCTTAGGTTCTGGCATAAAAATAAAGAATTTTTTTCTTCATAAAATCAGAGTAACGATCTTGCTGCTTCACTATATAGAATTTTAGAGGATCAGCTAGTAGAATTTTGTCGCTTAGTTGGTAATGCATGACCGAGTACAGCCATATACTGCCCCAATGGCACAATTATAATTAATCAAGTTTTCATCGGAGCACTAAGCGATTTTACATAAAAAATAATTCTAATGTAGTCTACATAGCCACTCAATATAATGGTTGTGCTATGTAAAGAAAAAAAGATATTCTTACACAAACCTTCATTGTTTTGCCCATATTCATTGGAACGTAAATAAGTTACTAATTACTTTACGTCCAATATCTTTTCATAGAAACCTTGAAGAGCACTCAGTCTAAACGCATAGTAAATTTCGCTTTGTTAAGTTGAATAGTTTCGCCGTACTCTGTACAATGGAGGCTTGTACAGCAAAAATGCTTTTGCGGCTCACACTATTTTCATTGCTACAGGGTATCGCTTTCAACCAGGCATTAAAATCAGATGTCTTTGAAAAAAGAGGATAATAAGCTTTCTGCAGAATCCCAATTCAGTTTTCTTTGTGAAGCGCAGCACGCCCAGTGCATCCGCAAACATTGCGTAACATGTGGAGTGGTTGCGTCCGGAGTGGGACCACCACCTTAAGGCAGCAGTGATTTGTGGGGCCTACCCTCTGTGGCCTGCACTGCGCCGCCTATCACTTATGTGCCAAATAACATAAGTAAATCACTTTGCATGCTAACTGCTGGTCCCGAAAAAATAAATACGCCGAAACTTAGCCCAACAAACAGGTATTTGTCATAGAAAATCTTGCGGTGTATGAGAAATGTCATTCTCGTAAGCTGTCAGTATGATATATATGTTGGGTGAGCTTTGTTGCTTCCCACTGGTCTGTTAAGAAAAAAAGACGGAGGCAAAATCAAGAACAAAGACAGTTAACGACATGCCAACGGTGGCTGCGAAAAGACGCCCGAAGTGACGCTAGGCCCGTAGATCCGTGAGAACTGCGAACTCTTGGTTTCAGCACGAGTTCCTGTGTCTGGAGTTTGGACATCCGTGTTGTGACTGTTTGTGCTTTACCACAAAACTATTTTTTTAGTTACATATTTCTTCAGTTACATATTTTCCTTCAGTTACATATTTTCAGTTACATATTCCGCCATCTTTTTAACGGGCGGCCTTTTTCTTGCCTGGCAACCCATCTGCAGTATTATCGGCTGCATTTTTATCGTTCCACGCTAGTTTTTAGCAGGTGAATTTCAACTGAAGTGACGCAGGTTCTGTAAAAAAGAAGTCTTAGAGACATTCTGACAAGGTTCAAGTCGTTAAGAGCCAATTGTTTTATTATACAGTTCCGCGAACGAGTCCAGTCCACCAACTTTCTGCTCGAAGAATGCGCAGTATTTTGAGCAACCGCACTTCGCGAGCACAACGGTTATCTTTCTTGAGCTGTAGTAGTCTGCTTTTTCAACAATATTTTTTTACGCCACGCCGTCGCATCGGCTAACGCTCTTGCACGAAGCCGTGTGTTGGAGTGTAGTGGTTCGGCTTCATTTCGCTGCTCTGACAGTTCTTGTCAACTGCACACTAGCTGTTGTTCAGATTGTTTCTCAGCTGTGGAGAAGTCAACATATTTTACTCGCTGGTTTGGTTTTACAGGTGCCCTGCCGCAGTGGTCTAGTGGCTAAGGTACTCGGCTGCTGACCCGCAGGTCACGGTATCTAATCCCGGCGGTGGCGGCTGCATTTCCGATGGAGGCAGAAATGTTGTAGGCCCGTGTGCTCAGATGTGGGTGCACGTTAAAGAACCCCAGGTGGTCGAAATTTCCGGAGCCTTCCACTACGGCGTCTCTCATAATCATATGGGGGTTTTGGGACGTTAAACCCCACAAATCAATCAATCAATTGGTTTCATAGGTGTCCACTTCAATACCACTCTTACATCGAACGAAGGTGACGTAGCTGCGCGTCCCATTTTCAAATGCGAGGCATTTTTTAGCGAAATTTGGCGGTTTTGAGCGTATCTATCTATCTATCTATCTATCTATCTATCTATCTATCTATCTATCTATCTATCTATCTATCTATCTATCTATCTATCTATCTATCTATCTATCTATCTATCTATCTATCTATCTATCTATCTATCTATCTATCTATCTATCTATCTATCTGTCTGTCTGTCTATCTATCTATCTATCTATCTATCTGTCTATCTATATATCTATCTATCTATCTATCTATCTATTCGCTTACGACGTTCAGCTCTCCTGGCCGTTTCGATAATGGTATCGTTACCAAACTTATCATGACATAACAAAACTCGATGAAAATAATATTTGACTAGTCATAACATAAAACTCATGACATGATTGTCATCAATGTCATGATTTACATTTCATGATCTTGCTGTTCTTGTGTTGAGTTCGTTCCCTTGGCATGTCGCAAAACTGGTATGGTATGACAAGATTGCATGGCGAACACAAGCGGCAAACCCTAACATGAAAATCATGACATGTGTGTCATGTAACAACATGACTACATGCCACGCTAACGACGTGCTCGTGGCCGTTTCGCTAGCGTCACATATACCAAATTTGATATTACGGTACCTGAATGGAGGACGAAGATATGTGACTGGTGCAAACATGATAATCATTAGATGCGTTTCCTTTAACAACATGACCACATGCCACGCTCATGATGTGCTGGCGGCCATTTCGCTAGCTTCATTTATATTAAGTTTGGTATTACGGGACGTGAATAGATGACGAAGGTAAGATACTGATGCAAACATGATAAACTTGAGAGGCGTGTCATGTAACAACATGACTACATGCTACGCTCATAATTGGGCTGATGGTCATTTCGCTAGCTTCACATTTACCAAACTCGGTATTATGTGACGCGTACAGACGAAATAGGTAAATGACACATCCAAACACGACAATCGCGACATGCGTGTCGTGTAACGACATTACTACATGCCACACTTCTGACGCGGTCACGGCCGTTTCGCTAGCTTCACATATTCCATATTCGGTATTATGCGACGGCAATGGATGATGAATATGTGTGACCGGTGCAAACATAGTAATCAAGAGATGCATGCAATGTGAGATTATGATTACATGCCACTGCCAAGGCTCCAACAGATTTCGACGTGACGCGGTGGGCGAGGTGGCCGGCGTTCATTTCGGCTCGTCACGCCGACGTTGCCACGCCAGGCGCCGGTCCTGCCATATACTCGCAGGCGCATGCCGCGCTGCGTGGCTTTGAAGCATGCGCGTTTCATTGCGCCCGGCGTCCCTTCGTCACGAAAAGAGGGAGACGCAGTGTTGTCTGGGTAACGCATCAGCGCAAAATTCAGCATATCGCATTTCGTGCTGGCTGCCGTCGGGCAGCGCCGAGGGACGATGGTCGCGCCTGGCGTCAGACTATAGAGTACTCGTGTTTTGCCAACGTAGCATTGCTGTGCCCAGTGTGCGCGCGCGTCTACGCTATTGGAGTATATCGGGCCGCGCCGAGGGACGATGGTCGCGCCTGGCGTCAGACTATAGAGTACTCGTGTTTTGCCAACGTAGCATTGCTGTGCCCAGTGTGCGCGCGCGTCTACGCTATTGGAGTATATCGGGCCGCGCCGAGGGACGATGGTCGCGCCTGGCGTCAGACTATAGAGTACTCGTGTTTTGCCAACGTAGCATTGCTGTGCCCAGTGTGCGCGCGCGTCTACGCTATTGGAGCATATCGGGCCGCGCCGAGGGACGATGGTCGCGCCTGGCGTCAGACTATAGAGTACTCGTGTTTTGCCAACGTAGCATTGCTGTGCCCAGTGTGCGCGCGCGTCTACGCTATTGGAGTATATCGGGCCGCGCCGAGGGACGATGGTCGCGCCTGGCGTCAGACTATAGAGTACTCGTGTTTTGCCAACGTAGCATTGCTGTGCCCAGTGTGCGCGCGCGTCTACGCTATTGGAGTATACTGGGCCATTCATAATGCGCTCGCGGCCGTTTTCCAGTTTTACATACACCAAGTTTGGTTTTACGCGACATCAATGGATGGCGAAATATATACCTGGTGCAAACATGACAATCCTGACACGCGTGTCATGTAAGAACATGACAACATACACGCTCATAGCATGCTTGCGGCCGTTTCGCTGGCTCCACATATACTAAATCAGGTATCACGCGACGTGAATGACGAAAATAAACGACACATTCAAACGTGATAATCATGACACGGAAATCTTGTATGGAAACATTCACCTCCACGTCGTAACGTTGTGCTGATTTTAAAGTGACATCAACATTTCTCATTCGTTGTTCACTTATCATCGATTCCTATTTTACGTGGGATCTGCCAATTTTTTATATTCTTTTTTTAAATCGTGATATTTAAAACTCTCGGTGCCACGGTACTTTGACCGACGATAGAAAGAAATCTCAAATTGTGTTGTTTACAGGGGAAATATTGTCATCATTCGAATAGCTGTATAGGCTGCGTACTTTCCGTTCATAGCGGATGTAGAGCATCGGTGTCGAAGTCGTCGCGGTTCGTTCGCCTGACAGCAAGTGCTCTGAACATACCCGAGTACCCGCGGAAGATAACAAGTTTTTCCTGTTTAAGTTTGGAAGCCACAGAACCCACTGCTCTCGCCAACAGAAAAAAAATAGCAGCATATCCACGGAGTGAATGATGGAGAGTAGGGCGAAGCATCCGTCCGTCCATTCGTTCTTGCTTCTGTTCGTCCATGCGTGTGTCTGTGTGGCCGCCTATGCGTCCATTCGCCCGTCCGTGCGTGCGTCTGTTCGTGCATCCGCACGTCTATCTGTACGTCCGTCCATGCGTCCATCCGTCCGTGCAGCCACCCGTGCGTCCGTCAACGTGCCTGTCTTGGTATCCGTTCGTCCATATATTCAACACTCCAAGTACCACCGTCACGCATCTTTTCATCATATATTCCACATATAGAAGCAGCGTCATCCAGCGGACATGCCAAGGACTAAAGGAGAGTTGGCACACGCACACTTTCTTAGTGCTTGCGCTTCGTGCCTTCTTCCCACCTTTAACCACTTTGAGTTTATGGTATATGCTTGTTCACTGGATTCATGACACTGCAGCCCAACGCCCGCTAAACCTTTCTAAAGCCAAGAAGATTACCCCCGGCGAGTATAACGTAGCAACCGTTTTAGATGCGGAGCATCTAATACTCGAGGCTTGTAGTGCGGCGCCGTCCGCAAGCTTCCTCCTCCTTCTTCCACCATCTGTGCATCCCTTCCTCCTCTACACACCGCGCGCGCTTCACTCCTCCACCATCTGTGCACCCTTCCTCCTCTACACACCGCGTGCGCTTCTCCTCTTCACGAACATTCGCTAGCTGTATAATGTAGCGCGCATGCGCCGTCGCGCTTCGAGAACATCGGCAGCTGACGCGCGTGCATGCGCCGTTGCGCTTCTCTCCCTTCTCGAACATTCGACAGCTGACAGTGCATGCGCCGTCGCGCTGTATATATACTCAAGGTCGGTGCTCGCTCGCTCAGTTGCCGCTCGTCGGTTGGTTTGTACGGCGCGTCGACGTCCGAGGTCGCAATGATCGACGTCCCTTCGACCAGCGCCGGCCAAAGTGTTGGCGGAACCGCAACCAAGTCGTCGTCCGAAGACAAGGCAGCGCGGAGAAGTGCTCGCGACGCCGAACGTAAACGTCGGCGTCGAGCGGAAGATGCTCAACTTAGAGAACGTGAAGCCGCTGAGAGACGTCAGCGTCGAGCAGCAGCACCGGATTCGGCCGCTTTGAAACGTAAGCGTCGACAAGAGGACCCGGACTTTCGAAAACGGGAAGCCGAGTGCAAGCGTCGGCGACGACTACTTCATTGACCTCCGACTACAGCCCGGCGTTCAACAACGCGCCAACGGCGAGCACTGCGTTGCTGCCGTCTGTGGCGTCGACGTCATGACGATGTACCTCGCGCCAAACCTCTCTCGTGCCGCCGTACAAAAGTACGTCGACGAGGCCATGCAAGATTACAGAAAACAACAACCGCAACATCGACCGTTCATGCTAGTTGGCGACTTCAACGTCGACGCCATCAAGGACGATTGGATAGTCGAATACATGGCGTCGCGACACTCGCTGAAACGCGCAACGCACGACGACTGCAAACACAACCAGCCGACCACCATTCGCGGAACCTGCATCGACCACGTCTTTGCAAATTTCGACCTACGACCGCTGCAACCCGATCCACTCACTCTTCACTTTACCGACCAAAAAGCCATCGTGCTCAAAGTTCGTCGCAATAAATAAACACTGCCCTTTCGCATACGTGTCGTACGTGTTCACTCATTTAACACCCCTCCTACAACCACGTTAACCAATTTAGCCAGCGACCCAAGTAAGTTGCAATTTAACACCCCATTTCACAACCACGTTAACCAATTTAGCCATCGACCCAAGTAAGTCGCACTTTAACACCCCGTTAACCAATTATATGCTCCGCATCCTCCTCAGTGTTCCCCCGAGGGAAGCTGCGGGCAATTTTTTTTTGTCAGATAGTGTTTTATGTACACGCCAATGGCTACTAATGGGGAATGAGAGACAGGAGAATTCGGCTTTTAGTTAACACGCACATTGCGTGTTTTGTATTGTTCAACAACGCACAGGAGAAATCTCCCACCGGCACCACCTTGCAGTTCAAAGCGTAAGACATGACACGTACTACGACGAGGGACGAACGGGTGCCCCTTTAAGAAGCTTCGCCCCTAAAATGTCACATGTGCTCCTTCGGTGCGCAACTGTTGCTGTCTTTGCTTTGAGCAGCACCTTAACTAAAGGGAAAAAAGGGAGTCCGGTTTTCTGGCTATCTTCACAACAGAGGGAAAGAATGGGCTTCGTCCGTTCGCTTGTCTTTCATGTCACGAACGTCTATGACGCATACGGTTGCATGAACAAGCTAGCTAGCGCTGAAAGCGTGAACTGGCACTCGCAAAACTGAGGAGCAGTGCACTGCAGGGGATAATAAAGTAGTTAGGTGCAGCGTGCTGGAGGCTTCGTTGCCAGTGTTTCGCATTTGAGGCTTGCTCTATTGTTCTATTTCTGGTTTATGTAAAGCTGCCCCATATGTCAAACAGAGTATGCAGAGTGTGGCCAAACTTGGCTAAACTCTTTCAGATGATGCGCAGCAGTACGCTATTGAAGCAGATAGTGAGAGTTCATGCGTCCGCATTTCTGGCTGAGCAATTCTGATATTTGATGCTTACCTTAATTGTGGCTTGAGCGAATCCGCGCTCCTACCAAGATTGGTCGTCAAGGGGAACGTGATGGTATTTTTGGCAAATCCGAAAGCACAAGCCCCCGGTTATTTCTATATTACGCGGGCATACGAACGCATAATGCATTCAGAGAGAGTGACCCGCAAGAGAGTAACCAGGGTAAATTGAGGTTGCGTTGGACGTTCCGGGACGCGATCGTGCGTAGCGGCGTTTCTCAGTTCAGCGTCACCTACGCCTTTACGTATTCGGTCAAGCATGCTTTACTAGCGCAACCTAACCAGGTCAAAGAGCGAGCAGCGTCTCCGAAGATACCGTTCATGAACGTTCACTGTTCTGATGCGCATGCATCACATTTTTTCATCGCCGTATATATTTTTGCTGATAACCATCACCTAGCTGTTTGCAGAACTTTTTCTTTCGTAATGTGGAATCAAGTGGTGTGTGTCTTTTTTTAAAATTTATTTGAAATGAAGCGGTGCTTATTGCCAGGCCTTGGACAGTGGCCAATTGAGCTTCTTGCGCTGAATTGACACGTCTGTTTCCGCTGATCGATTGAAGCAGGCACAGTGTTGGCTTAACTTGGACGTATACTGTGTAATTCAAGAAATTAGGAAACAATCAGGAAAATGTGATATTTGCTTTCTGTCATCACAACTCACTTTTCTTTAGCACTAGGCATATTAAGACCATTAAACGCATCTTTTGGGGCAGCCATCGAGATGCTAAATTTATTAGCTTTTTGAATATGGGAGTTGGACCTTTATTTGAAATAGAGAGGTTGAAGTTTTGCTTGCGCAGAACAAATTGCAGCCTAAAGATATACACCAGAACACAGCGAGTTCCGAGCGTGCTGACATGTTCAAAAGCACGTCGCGCCATCTGTTTCAAGCGTGGCGAAGCAACACCCATGCACTGCCACGCGAGCAGACGCTGCGCAAACCAAACGCGAAACTGCACAACCCGAGTTCGGCTGCAAGAATGTTTCGCGTTTCGCCTGCAAGAATGTTTCGCTCTCCTGGAATTTTCTGCTGAGCTTGTGTGAAACGTCAAGGAGACCTTCCTCGGCAGCCCGAAATGTCTACAGCACGTGCATGGCAGACTTCGTAAGCAACTTCATCAAGTGCTTACTATTGCGATTGAAAAAAAAACACGATTAGCGGAAAGCGTTGCTTTCGACTCAGTTGCACTGCAGCGTGCCTTGGCTGTGGGAAGGAAGAATTTGTGTTGTAAGTCGGCGTCAACCGTTTAGTTTTTTTTGTCATGCCGCGCACGCCTTGTTGCTTGTGGTTATTTTATCGGCTGTGTGTGTACTGGTTCAGCGGGTTGTCTTGGCTCATTGTCACCATTTATTCTGCGATATAAAATTTCTATGCGTATTTATTTAGCGAATTAGCATGTTTTTAAGATGAATAACTCAAGGAATAAACTTTGCAAGTGAGCGCTTGTCCTGTAGAAGTTTTTTTTTCGTTTATGTGCTGGTCATTTTGGCACGGGACTAAATATTTCTGTATATATTCACTTTTTTATCGCTCTACATTTTCCTTCCTAAATTTTCGCGGCCATTTATTTCTGAATTGTCGACATTGACATCACGTACAATCGCAATGACATTACTTTTTCTGAACGCGATGTAGCGCCACCATGGATCGAATAGTATTCGTATCTCAGACTGCCATTTGAATCTAGTGACATGAACATCTCCGGTCTTATTAGTCTGCTCGCACTCCTTATTCTTCCATATTTTCGTATGCTCCGTAGAACTTCCTTAAGGAAGTTTCCGTATACTCCATAAAGCGTTTCATATTTTCACACCTTTCCACATTTTCCTTAAGTAATATTTCGTATATACCACATGCCTTCTGTATCTTTCCATATCTTCCTAAGAAATTTTCCGTATGTTCCATATTATTTCCGCATCCTTCCATATTTTCCTTAAAAAAATTTGCGTATACGCCATACAAGTTCCGTATGTTTCCATAAAAATCCGTACACTTTCCGTATAGCTCCTAAGGAAATCGTATGGAGTCCAAGTGTTTTCAGTAAGATTTCAAACGGAATTTTTCAGTAGGGTAGTGCTAGAATCTCGCTCCAACTTGCACTCATCCACTGTGTTGATCATTTGCCACTCATTCCGGGCACTCAGAACACACGCGTTGCAAAACTGCCAACCAGAACAAGATTTTAAAATGCTACGGTGACGCCGACAGAAAGCACAGATTCGCCTAGGGAGTGAAGGCTTGCCGCAGTTCGACTGAGTTGAAAGCTATGCTTTTCACGCCATTCACGTCGCTTTGCATTGCTATAGTACGCCATTACAGAAGTATAACTGCGCGGTGCTTGCATCCACGCGTGAGTCGTAATATATCCAATTACTGGCATGCAGCCTCCGAAAGAGTACGATAATGATTCGGTGCTGCATACTATACAGTCATACTGCACGCAAAATGCTGTGAAGCGGAACAGCTGGCGTTGCGCTTGAGTAAACGCATTATTTATATTCACTCGTACACCTTTACTGGCGTCTCTCATAATCAAATGGTGGTTTTGGGACGTTAAACCCCACAAATCAACACCTTTACTGGACTCATAGTTTTTCCTTCCTGCCGATTGACATCATATGCACTGGTGGCGGAGCTCGGCGTTTTTCGTTGCGGATGGAAGTTTGTGCAATCGCAAAACACCGCACCAGCACAATTCCCGCGATGCGCTGTGAATTTCAAAGGCAGTGCTTATCAATCTATTCCTCTTGCGCTGGTTGTTGTCGCATCAGATGACAGCGCAGTGGTATCCAGATGAATTGTTATAAGCGGGGGCAGCGTGAACAGGCGCTTCTCCGCATTTTAAACTCCCAGGGCCACTGCAATCCATGCTAGCGAGGTGCGCCTTGGCAGTTGCAAACAAATTATGGCGTCTATGCGAGTGAGGGTATACCGCCAAAGGCGCCTGGTTGCGAGATCGGCGTGCTCTCGTCTATGTCGACAAATCTTCCTGTTGTATTTATGGTGCCCATTAAAATTCAACAAAATTCAATGGCACAAACGAAATTGATTTCCATGCTAATTGGCATACCCGAAAACATAGATACGACTAGAATGACTTCACTGTTGACGAAAACGATTACAAATGTGCATTTATTCCTCGTTTGTTAACATATGTGCGTCACGCATCCTATAATTGCTAGCGCAGTGCGCACACTCACGCAAAAAAGTCGATGGATGTTTGATATAACGAAGATAACTCTTTTTGAGCTTTGCAGCAGAATATGTCACTTGCGTTCTAACACGTTTTGGTTAGAGTTTTCCCAATGAACTCGGCCGAATTTAATTGCTTCGTAAATATTTCTTCAGGCTGCTTTTTTTCGAAATCTGAAAGCAGCAAAGGGTTTTTCGAGTGAATTAATTTAATTCTCCAACTTGATATAATCGCTTGACTCCACTATTTTATAAAATAACGTTACCTCGTAGCTGCAGTTCGAAATGATATTTTCAGCAATATTAGGATGCCTGGAGCCGCCGAAGTAGTAATTGTGTAGGAATAGAACAAATATCGCATTTGCCTGATTATTGAGGACTGTTGTATCTCGCTTGACACATTTTATATATACTTAATATTATGAATTTTCAAGTCCTATTTTGCCGCATGTACCTTTTGAGAAAGATTTTTTTCATTACAGCCATGCTCTTTACTCTTTGTACAGCAGTTATTACTGACGCAAAAGAACGTCTTTAATGGGGCCCTTCGTACACCATAACTGCATTTCCCGTAATAGACAAACGAGAAATTGGCTATGCAGTAAGCGCCGTGCACTTTGTAGACTCGTCAGTGGAAAGCCATAAGCTGAATTGTTATCGACCGTTTTCTTCGCCTCATACTGGCTTGCTTTGTGGGTGCCCCTGCGTTCCCCGTCTTCTACGAGAGCTTCTTTTTTTCTTCGTCTATCTATCACATAGGAAGTAATGAACAAAATTGCAGCGAACAGGTCGTTAGCGTGTCGTTATAAGATAAAGAAGAAAAAAAAATCTAAACGAAGGAAGCGATGAAGGGAATCTGATTTCGTACCGCAGCTCTAGAGGGAAGTCGACAGGGGGAAGAGAGGACACCCTAGGAAACGCTTGGAGGTTAAGCCTTCGATATGAACCCCGTCGTCTTTTATAACAAGTGCCGGGGATTAATCGATGCCCGCGGTGCTCACATCTACACCATCCCAGGAAGGTGCACTTCTCTCCCGCTGCTCGGTGAAGGGCGATATGGGCTTTTGAGCGCCAGGGGTCCGGGCTCTCACGAAAGGTTATGTATGTCAGCACGACACGAAAATGCTGCTTCAGGTTTGATATTTCAGATAATTGCAGATGTAAAAAGCAGTGAGAATGATACATTATACAGGAAGTCAAGCTAGTTGGTACTACATTTTAAAATAGCGCGAAAAGCACGTGGACACAGGAAGAAGACACTTGCTTTGTCTTCTTCCTGTGTGCTCGTGTTTTTTTTTTGCGCTGTTTTGCTATGATGAATTGCGTTGAAGCAAAAAAAGGAGGGGGGGAAGCATCGAACGTGCTAAGCATGCCGTTGTTTTCTGACCAAGTCATGAGGTTATCAGATAGGCAGGAACTGCTCAATTTTTGCACGTAGCTTTGGTGTAAAAAACAAGGTGTCTATATTCCCTGAGTGACGTTAACAATTTGCACAAGGAAGAAACGAAAGCTTACGTCAGGGTTTAAAATGAAACAGCCATTTCATCCAACAGGTAGAAGTGTCCTTACACAGCTGTTTCTTTCCTAATATTAGACAATGTTTATTCAATAGGTTAAGAAGACATCGAGATAAACTAACATTTGTTTCAAGATATGTACTTTGTTCATAAAAGTGTCGTAGCCCCCCGTGATATGAATATTCCGAGATGTGTGGCGGAAAACAACTCGTGTGCGTATAACAGATAATCTTTCCGCATTGATGTGACAGGCAGATAGGTAATGTGGCGTGAATAAAAAATGCACAAAAAGTTGACACACAACTGCTCATGCCGGCACACTAGCATTTGCAACCAGTTCTGCAGGGATTCGCAAAGTTCGTTTAGATGAAAAAAAGGAGTAATTTCGTGCCGGGGCGCTGTTTAAGAATGGCTAAATAATATTTATACGTGCAGCTCCGAACGATTCGTGGTTTTTTTGAGAGAGTGGAAAGATGTGTTTGTCCACCGCTGTCCGTATTGTATTCTCTGCGCTGGGAATCTAAATGGGCATGCAGGGCTTAAAACCTTGTTTATTAAGGAGAGATGTATGTATTTAAAACGAAGTCTGCACACCTCTTTTTTTTTTAATGCTAAGCAGCTAGAATACGCTCACTCATTCAGCATCACTGAGAAAAGTAGGTGTTACAAGAAAAAATAGATCTTCCTCTTCAAAGACGTCGCGAGTGTAGTTTTCAACATATCGAGTATTAAATTATGTCTCTATATACGCATCTACACATGTCTCTTTTACCGGGTCGTGCTGCTCCTGCCAACACACAAGAAAAGAAAACCGAAAAAGAAAGAAACAGTAAAACCGACCGACGTTATCACCAAAAACCATCTTAGTTTTTTGCTTAAAGACGCTCTTGGTGAGTCAACGCTTCTACTTGCGACGTCCGTCCTTTTGAGCAGAGAATGTTTAGCACATGCAGATCCTCTGCTGCTTCAATCTTTTCGAGGGTGTACTTGCAATCAACAAAAAGAACAGCGAAGTGCAGCGGTAATGTGCGGAGTCTGTCCTCTGCTGATAGCGAATGAATCATGCTATTCAAAAAGAACTAGCGCGCTCAAAGAATACGGCATGCATCGTCTGCAGGGATCATAATATTAAAAAAAACATAGAAGGTGCTGCTCTTGATGAAGCTTGCTCTTTAAGTACGTGCGTTAGAAAACAAAAGTGTTACTAATATATATATATATATATATATATATATATATATATATATATATATATATATATATATATATATATATATATATATATATATATATATATATATATATATATATATATATATATATATATATATATATATATATATATATATATATATATATATATATATATATATATATATATATATATATATATGAATGAAAATGAAAAAGGGGCGACAAAAATCTGATGTAGGATTATTGGGGTGGTGTTTTTTTAGCAGCTGACTTACTAATCGCCGGTGCACTGAACTCTCATTTCCAGTTTTGTATTGCTGTATCTATCCAGCGTGTAGAGATACAGAACTACATGTCTTAATAAAATTTATTATTTGAGGCTCTATCTGCTGAAAGCATTGTGTAATCTATGAGGCAAGCGGTGCGGAAGGTTCCACGGATTTTTACAATATGTTGATATTTAACCTGCCTTAGTACCGCCGAGTAAACAGCCACCTGAGACATAGCATCCATCAAAGTGTGACTGAAGCTTTTGGGACATGGCTCGGGACCTTGGATCAGCAGCCGAACACTGTAACCACTGTACCTCTGGAGGAGACAGAAATAGCTTACAGTTCGCTTCAAAAATTACTACGTAAACTAATGAGACGACCTTTCTTTAGTGACAGGCTATGCAGAGGGTATACTGCATTAAAATTTTGTAGTTTTTTTGTACTGGCTAAAAAGTTAGGGCAGAGAAGCGTCGCGCGTTCTGGCCTGACCTGCTCTTCGTCTTTCTTGATGTTGATGATGATTTGTGGGGTTTAACGTCCCAAAACCACTATATGATTATGAGAGACGCCGTAGTGGAGGGCTCCGGAAATTTTGACCACCTAGGGTTCTTTAACGTGCACCCAAATCTGAGTACACGGGCCTACAACATTTCCGCCTCCATCGGAAATGCAGCCGCCACAGCCGGGATTTGATCCCGCGACCTGCGGGACAGCAGCCGAGTACCTTAGCCACTAGACCACCGTGGCGGTGCATTCGTCTTTCTTGCAAGTCTTTCTTTCAAGACGTAGAAAGTAGCGCTTGGTTAAAATACCTTGTCCGCCAGCTACCGCAGTGATCGCAAATGCTCTAAAGAAAACAGCTTGCCTTTCAAAAAATTATTTCAGTTTATAAGTATGATTTATCCTTAAATTCAAAGCATTTTTAACTTAAGTATACCTATGGTCTGATAATATATGTATTCGAAATAACCTTTAATATTGACCAGAACTGGAAAATTCATACTAGATATTGAGAAAGGGTTGTTTTTAATATTCTGAAAACCGAAAATGAGTATTGTGACGGAAGTGCTTACAAAAGCTAAGAAAGCGTCACTTTCTGCTCGTGCCGCTTATAACACTAATGAACAGCTAATGTTAATTTTCAGGGAGTAGCGTTATATTCTCTACGACATGCATTTGCATCGACGCCATACAACCACCTAAAGGATATTCACTCGTCACTTGATCAGACTTTACGCAGCAATTCCGCTTTGACAGAATAGAGAGCTTATTGCAGAGGCAGTTGCAGCATCACATTGATTTATTTGGTCTATGCCAGGTGGTTGGTCAAAGACTTTCACAGTGGTGGGTTACGCTGGAAACTCTTCATGTGCACGTCTTCTTGTATTCTCTCGCAGAGCCAACTACTACGTCAATGGGCGGCAGGTGCGTGGCTACCACGTGGTCAATGTCGCCCTGCACTGCGCATGCTCAGTGTTGGTGGCTGTCGTCGCACGCCGTGTGATGAGAATAGCTGCGCTCCATGCGTGCCTGGCCGCTATGCTGTTCGCTGCTCATCCAGTGCACACCGAGGCCGTGAGTACTCTTTTGTTTCTCAAGACTAGAACGCCTGCTCTGATTGGTTTTATATATCGATTACTCCAACTGCTTATTTCTATACTTCAACCAATGGTGTTGTGTTTTGGACAAGTTTTTTTTCTTTGTCTTATCTTCTACGTGTCTCGTTGTGGTGTGCAGCAGAAGCAAGAGTGCAGTTTCGCCAAGACCTTCTAAGACTGTTGCGGCCCGTCGATTTTTTATTTCTTTCCTTGTTTTGTTTTCTATTTCTGCATTGTATAAGTTCCAGCAATATGCCGCACTGAGCACTTTATGATTATTTTCGTCGTGTAGTGTGCTATATAGAACGTGCTTGTTTATTCATATCTGTCACCCTGGCGCAGGTATCGAGTATAGTGGGCCGCGCCGAGGTGCTGTGCTGCCTCTTCTTTTTGCTGTCTCTCCTCTGCTACCACCGGTAAGAATACGTATGAGTGGTCATTGGTCGTGCACTTACACGAATAATATTAATGCACGTGATTATTCTTCTACTCTGACGTCAGAAAATGCCACGATAATATTGTGTTGCACTCAACCACAGAGATGTCTCCAAAACCTGTCTGTTTTCCTGGTATCGATAGTGGTTTGATTTTAGAAAGTAAGAGCTCCATTTATATATCTAAGATTTTGTTCGGGCACAATTCATTTTATTTAGTTACACATAATTATTTTTCGCACCAAATGCATTTCCACTGATTGCACGCTTAAGTTTCCCACGCGGTAAGATTTGTGAAGTCTATTGATAATCTTGTACACAGAAGCTTGAAAACATTCGTGCTCATTTCATTGTCACATTACGTTATCTATATAGAAAATCTCCACAGTTGAACGCAAAGGTGATACAGAACACTTCAAAACTTCTTGTACAGCTAGCATAAGCCAAAATAAAATACATAAAAATCGAAAAAGATATAGTCGATCTTGAAAGTAGGTTCGTTGATTGTGTCTAGGGGAACATCCGTATTTCTCCCAAATTACGCAACAGAGTAATTCAGAAAATGTTTCTTGGAATGAAATACTGTGATCAACCTTGTAATCATCGTGAAGTTTTGTGCTCTCAGTTATTCGACTTTATATTCTCGATTGCAGAGATATGAGACATATTTTCTAACCGTGGTCGTCACTTAAAAGACTTACCTTGCAATGGCCATAAATGAAACGCTGTGTTGTAACTTTATCATAATTAAAACACATAGTTGAGATGCGATTCCCCAGAGTTCTTCAAATAGTGCTTTTAAATATGAGTTTCTAGCCTTTCTTTTGCTCCAGCGAAGAATCTGAACTCTTTCACTTCCAAGTTCTCGGCATAGAGTTTCAAAATCACTTTCAAATCGCCTTTTAATAGCCTCATGCAAGACATGAGTTGCTAAATACCTATCAGGTGTATTGCCGCAATAAAAATGACATTTCTATGTATGAGGCCCTTTTACTGACCGTGAAAGGTTGACTTACCTTTGGCAAACTTTGCGGGCGTCTATCTTGCAGCTGTACTAAGAAGGAAGGAGAGATGACGGATATATTTACTTACTCGGCCATGGAGAAAAATCACCGCGCATTTATTTTTCGAGATATTTTGTCCGGCAAAGTGCGCGATCTTTTACTTTACGGTCGTGCCTCACTGCCAGACTGATGGGCGGCTTTTTAGTAATAAATTGACAAAAGTAAAATTCTGTGTTGTCAATTTTACAATCGGCTTTCGTCACAAGCTTCTTCATGTAGACAAGCGGTCTTTCAATAAAACGTTTTTTTTTCTATGCGATTGTGGGACATTTTTTGACATTAGGTATTATTCTTTAAGCCCAAAAATGAGAGACCGAGGATGGCATAGATTGATTAACAGCATAAATGTTTCGGCATTACGGATACCCACAGTTGTCGCACTGTCTGATCTTGCTACGTCATAAAATACACATATGAATCATTTTTTAGAATATACGAAGATAAGGATAAATTCGGAATAAACTATTCGCGCTTTGGAAAAAAACAATCAGTTACTTCTGTAAAAGATGCAGCTACTTCATCAATGCGCGTATGATTCCGAAAGAATTTTTTTTTTCATATCCTGCCGAACAAGCTTTCATACTCATTGCTTTACATAATTTTTGGTTGATAGTCATTCCGCTTCACTTGCCCCGATGAGTTTTGTTGAAGCATAGCGTTGCGGTGCAGCAGACTTCCTTCGCAGTATAACGAGAAAACAAAGCACGCGGTCAAGTTGTCCAACCACTAGGTTCAATTTTATGTGTGTACCCCAGACGCCTGATGAGAACGTGGCACTTTATTGCAGCCAAATGTCGTCAATTCACGTGTCATTGTGAGTAGGAAGCTTAAGTTTTCTAACTGAACCAAACTGTGTTGAAATAGACGCAATGTGGTTTATTTGAAAACTCACGTCACAGACACGATTACTGTCAGCGGCGGCTTGACTATTTTAGTGTTTGGCAATAATAAAAATTATCATAGCCTAACGTTCCAGAACCACGATATAATAATGAGGGACTGATGGCCAGACTTAGCACGAGAAAATTAGGACAAAGAGAAAAACACGCGAGACAGCGCCTGTGCCGTGTGTTCTTCCCTGCGTCTTGTTTTCCTCGCGCTACGTGTCACCATGAATTTACACACTCGACCAGTACAGCACGTTACTACAAGATATGAGGAAGGCCGTACAGGGCTCTAGAATTACCGAACACCTGGAGTGATCTAACATCCACCTATATCTTAGCGCAGCGCATCAAACGTTTTTCACCACCATCGAAAATGGACCGCCATGGCAGGAATTGGAAACCACTAGAGCACCGTGGTGAGATAAGATGCAGATATGCGGTTTGCCACTAATGTCCCCGTGGGACGTATATGTGCGAGTGGGAGACTTTAACTTATTTCGTTTTTTTAATATTTTCCTATATTCTTTCTTTTTTCCACAGTATGTTATTTGCATACTTTATATTATTCCACTAATTCTACCATGTAGATCCTAATGCCAAAGATCCGTGCGGAAAGTGGACGACAGAGTTTCTTACCTTGCGTAATGAGATGAATAAGACCTATATCTCATAAAAGAGAAGAAATATTAAGCTGTGACCTTGTATCAAAAAACAATCTCGTGATTTACCTGAAGCAATGACCATGGTTACAGGCCTTGTATTTGCGAACTAAGTAAGATTGGAGAGTAAGTATGTTTAATAGCGTTTAGTTGGAGAACTATGAACTATGAACTGCGATAATCAAATAAAGTCTCTTGGCGTTACTGCATTTATTTGTGTTTCTTTCCTGCTTTCAGTCAACAAAGAAGTACGAAAAAGAAGAATACTGATAGTGCTCCAATTAAGTCTTACGTAAAAACGCTTTGAAATGTTCACCTTCAGTTGTTGCCTGATTTATGCGTTTTCGATAGCAGTGTGCTTCTCACCAGGCATTGCATCAGATGTGCGCCGAATGTTCGGGGCACAATTGCCCTGCTGCAGTGTTGCCGATTCGCACGTAATTTTCTTACGAAAAAGGTCACCCCCGCTCATATATACAAGCTGCCTACGCATGCCTTGTCTCAGCAGTCTTGTTAGGCATACCTGACTCTAGGAACGGACGCTGCAGTTTCGCGCTTAAGCACGGACCTTTAATGTCAAGTACAAATGACCAATAAGAATGTTCGGTGGGTAAAGCACGGGGATTGTTAGCAACTTTACATAGCGTAATAATTGGATCCTGATCGCCGCCTTAATTTCAATTTTGAATGAAAAGACTGCCCAATCAGTCAATTGTGAGTTATGAGTGTTTCGCAAGAACGTTGTTAGTTGGTTATTCACTTTTTTTTCGTGAAGACGTAGTGATAAAGACACAGGAATGCGTAGGATAAGTATTAACGCGCTCTTCTGTGCCGCTGAAGAGATTTTCGCTACATACTTCTGCACCGAAAATGTGTTAGCGCTCAGAATATCCCAAAATAGAAATAATGTGAGGGGTCTCGGGTTCTCATGAAACAAAGATGGCCATGAGCATGATCGGCACATTAGTGCAGATTTAGAGGCTGTGTGATATTAGGAGTAACTCAGTGCACTCAACATTAGCTGTCAACATATTTCAACTAAACATCTATTATTGCGTAATTTATCATTACTGAGTTTAGAGAACTTACGTCTAAATAGGCTCTAGAAGTTCAACAAAATGTTCTTCACTGGCACACTACAAGGCCACGTAAAAATTGTAAATACAGCTACCATAATTCTGCCTTCCAACCCCACCAAGATATTTAAACAGACTACATAAACGAGTGATCTTTTACAATTATTTTTGGATATAGTGCCTCTGTTGGTTTTGCAATCTGATGTAAATATGAGAGGTTTAGTTTTCGGTTATTTTTATGAACCTTGTTATGTGACTTTAGGTTTTATATTACTGAAACCGTTTCGGTGCGGCATGTTGGGTCAGTCAAACTACAGATACTGCATCTTACCCAGCCATCTTTTCCACAAATAGTGCGCTCCTGCTTTGTCACAAATGTACGGATATGGCGAGAGAATTACTGATTGCATATCTCATAAGCGAAGTAATTTTGTTGTCGCATGAGCATCTCGTTACAATTTGCACGCAGACTGCGTACTCTAAAAAAGAACGTTCTGAAATATTCGCGTTCTTATTTTCAACAGGTACGAGAGTCCAGAGTTTAAGACAACCCTGAGATACGCGTTCTAATTCGCTTTTTTCTCGGAACAGCTGCCAACGTTCTCAAGATGTACAAGGAGGTCATGAAAGGTCGAAGTGGCTCGCAGCTTGTGGCCTGCTCTCCGTGTGTGCGCTCCTCTCGAAAGAGCAAGGCATCACAGTACTGCCGCTGTGCATGGCTCTCCGAGTGTGCACATTAGTGTGTGATTCTATGCACGCGGAACAAGAGACACGGTGCCATAAAGCTCAGTACCGGAAGTGGTAAGCTCTATATCTTTTTACCGTCACTTGAAATAAAGGGTCCCCTAAAACAGTTTTTGAACATTCCTTTTTTTATCAGACCACTACTGAAGCATCATTGGCACCAGAGTTCAAAAAAATACACTCAATATTAACGGAACTACGAGTATTGAAAAAGTACCTTCCTCCTCCGCTCCGTCTTTCACTCTCAACTGCCCTCAACTCTTTCTTCGAACGCTCGTGCCTAAGCTCCGCCTTGACGGCGCCTACGTCAAGATGTGGCATGAGACCGCATACGCGCAAATTCTGCAGCCGATTGGATACCGGCAGTCTGTGCTGCACGTTCCACAGCCAATCAGACCAGCCGGAAATGATGACGTCACTGAGGCAGAGCGTGTCGCTTGGTGTATGGGTGGCTGAAAACCCGTTTGGCGGAGTCGCAGCGATCTGGAGCGATTCGCAGCTTTAAAGCGTTGTAATAAATTACACAATTTACGCAAAGAGCTGAAATTGATCTCTAAATTAGCCTTGGAACTTGGTGTACCGGCCCAATTTGTTTGCGAAAAATTGTAAAAACTGTTTCAGGGTCCCTTTAAATATCTTTTATTGCGTCCTTTCAGCATGTGGAGATGTACCAGATGGGGATAACCTGTTTGCACATTTTGAACGCACAAACTTGTGTGCCTGATTATTGTTTCCAAACCTTCTCGACAATCACCACGCATGGTTCACAGCTACTTCACAAACTCGTGCATTCAATAAAGCTTTGTGAGCTCGCTTCTACATTTCGAGAAAACAAACAAACAAATGTTTAGGAATAAAAGAGTTTAGCATCAACATTCATATAAATGCATTGGCATGCCACAGTGAACTTGCTGTTCGGCATTAAATCAAACAGTGCATCAGACAGCGTTCTGAACGTCAGAACAAGATGGAACAAGGTGAGGAGGTCGATCCCAGCTGGTCCTGACAGATGCGCCGTTTGATTCTGATTTATCAGAAAGTTTAAAAAGGCTTTTAGCACCGCTTTCAAGCCGTGGTAGCCATATCCTCGGGCAGCAAGTGTTAACCCTTGTGTTGTTGCAGCCCTTTTACTGGGCCACAACAACATGTGGGTTACGTCTGGACTTCTGGTTGACAAACATTAGCTTAATGTTTCATGCTGACCGGATGGGCTTCCGTCATACCCTCGACTTCAAGGCCAGCCATGGTTCTCTCTCGAAAGTAGATCTTGTGATCTCAAACATTGTTGCTCAATTTCAATATACGAGCGTCATTGAGCATGTCTTTGAAAAAGTGCAAGAGATCTGCGCACGAAATTTTCAATGACAGCTTTAAACACATGAAAAAGTTAGCGTCTGTAACTTTCAGGCCAGTCTGCAGGTACTGTATACGAGACGTTGCCCACCGATGCATCACGGATTGTGAGCTTGTGAAGCTCACGGCACTGGTAAGTGATTCCTTGCTTCACATTTGCCTGCGTTAAAAGGAACGCTGTATAAGACTTCTAAACATAGTTATCTGGACATCTGTATTCATGTAGTAATGCTCAAACTTGCTAAAAAATTGAAGTGTTTACTCAAGGCGCATTGTGCTTTCTTCTCTTACACTTGAAAACTCGAAATGTTTTATGTATATTTGCCACTGACATATCCAACGAAGTGCTGTGGTTTATATGGCAAGAGAAGCATATCTACCCGTATACCTCTGCGTATGTCTAGTTCGTGCAAGGACTGGTGTGCTTGAAGCCGTAATATGGGTCATAAGCAAATGACTATCACTGTACCACGCACTCTACAGTGCATATTTGAAGAAGAGAAAAAGGATGACGAGCATGAAGAGGCAATGTTGCTTTGCAAGTTCATATTGCGGGCCCCGTGGTTGTAATTTATTAAAAGGCCTTGCCGAATTTTCATGCAGGAAAGCACTTAGGTGCAGTTCAATTGCTGAATCGACAGGAAGCTCACCAAGAGGTACGTCTATTGGCAGCAACTCAGTCCTATAGAAATTTGGCCCTATCTAACTTTCATATTGTTTCGAAATGAAAAAATTTTAGCAGATCCCACGCACAGTTGCAATCGATGATGTGTGAAGCACGAATGAAAAACAGTTATATGTCACTTTAAAATCAGCACAACGTTAAAAGCGGAGGGAAATATGACGTACATGACTTCCGTGTCTTGATTATTAAGTTTCGATGTGTTGTTTACTCGTCATCTATTCACATCACGTGATACTAAATTTAGTGTATGTGGAGCTAGCGAAACGGACACGAGCACGCTATAATCGTGGTTTGTTGTCTTGTTCTTAGACGACACTCGTTTCAGGGTTATCATGCTTGCACCAGTCGTATATTTTCGTCATACGTGGACGTCACGTAAAACCAAATTTGCTACATGTGGAGCTAGCAAAATGGCCACGAACGCATCGTGAAGGGCCCAATATACTCCAATGTAGCGTTGACGCACGCGCATGCGCACGCTGGGCACAGTGACGCTTCGTTAGCAAAACGCGAGCAGTCTATAGTCTGACTCCAGGCGCGACAGGCGTGACCAGCGTCTGTCGGCGCGGCCCAACGGCAACCAGTGCGAAATGCGACATGCTGTATTTCGCGCCAAAGCTTACCTAGACTGCACTGCGTCTACCTCTTTCTGTGACAGAGGGACGCCGGACGCACTGAAATGAGCATGCGTCAAAGCAACGCAGCGCGGCGGCGCCTACTAGTGTATGGCAGGACCAGCGCCTGGCGTCCCAACGCTGGCGTGACGCGACGAAATAAACGCCGGCGAGCACGCGCACGGCGTCACGTCAAAATGTAGTGGCGTAGTCATGTTCTCACATGACGTGTAGTAATGTTCTCACATGACACGCATCTCAAGGTTATCATATTTGCACCAGTCACATATTTTCGTCATCGATTGGCGTCGCGTAATACCGAGTTTGGTACATGTGAAGCTAGCGAAACGGCCGCGAGTGCATCATGAGCATGCTATGTAGTCATGTTGTTACATGACACGCATCTCATGTTTATCGTGTTTGCACCAGTCACATGCATCTGTCATTTATACACATACCGTAATACGAAATTTGGTATATGTGACGCTAGCGAATTAGCCATGAGCGCAACGTGAGCGTGGAACGTAGCCATGATGTTACATGACACACATGTCATGAGTTTCATGCTAGGGTCTGTCGCTTGTGTTTGCCATGCAAACATGTCATGCCATAAAAGTTTTGCAACAAGTCATGGGAACGAAATCACTGCAAGAGTAAGGACCACGTAATGTAAGTCATGATTTTCATGACGTACATGTCATGATTTTCATGTTGTGACAAGTCAAGTATGCTCGTCATACAGCCATGTTATGCCATACCCAGTTTGGTATCGATACCATTATCAGAACAGCCAGGAGAACCAAAATTCGTGGCGGATAGTTAGTTAGATAGATAGATAGATAGATAGATAGATAGAAAGATAGATAGATAGATAAATAGATAGATAGATAGATAGATAGATAGATAGATAGATAGATAGGTACGCTGAAAGTCGCCGAAGTTCACTAAGAAATGCTTCGCATTTAAAATCACTGATAGTGTCGTGCTGTATAGGCAGGAAACTCATTACATTACACGTCTTATTCCATTGGTAATGTTGGTATTATGAAAGTAAAAAATTATTTGAAGCAACCATTGGGGCTATGGTTAGTATTTAACAGGAGATCTTTTCGGCGTGTTGAGAACTTGTAAACTCTCCTACATCCACATACATAATGACAAAACCGACAATTTATTCTAGCACATCTAGACTTCTCATTCTCACAGCTCTCTGCCCAGTAAGGGTATAGTATGTGGATGTTTACAAGCTGGAACCGCGCCATGAATATGAGACACGTTGAGCTCTTAAAGTTTTTATCATGTGGGGTTCGTTTCCTTGTAACTGACATCACACAGTTACCTACACAGGCGCCTGGCATTTCGCCTGCATTGAAATGTGACCACTTCGGCCGACACGGACCTTTCGTTTCAGGAGCGAAAAACTGTTGCCACTGTACTACACAGGTCGACGCTTAACTGGTCGCCTATTTTCTCAACAAATGCCACTCAGCGGTGAAGTACATAATGAATAGGGCCCGTCACAGTGTGCGTGCGGATTTTGTATCGCGTAGGCGGGCTACAGGCTTTTATAAAGGAAAGAACGGCGATTGATAAACAGCGCAGTTTTGTGCCAATAAGTCTGCCTTGGACCAGAACAATAGCGTTGCCACGCTGCGCAGGAGTGATAGAACAAACCTTAACAGTCTTTATACCGTTTTCGTCAGGCTTCTCTCAATGAGTACGCCTCCGCGCTTACTTATATCGGGTAATTCCATGCCAACTATCCCAACCGTGCCCTCACCAACAATAACTTTATGTCAAATAGTTTGGGAAAATTACACAAATATATGCATTAACCCTAAGAAATTTTTCCAAGGTATTTGCAGCGTCAAAACATTTTTGCGTCCGTGGCCGCCATTTGAAGTTCAAGAAATGGCGGAAAACTAGGAATAAAAAAAAATTCCCATAAATTCACTCTTTCGCACAATATTTCAATACTTGCTTTTTGGCGTTTTTTGAGCAACGTGCTCGTATTACATAAGACAGTTACTCATCATAGCTTCAAAATCTTCAAAGCGCACACAAAACTATGCAAATTGTTGTGTTTTCGCAGAACTTCGCTACAATAAAAACCTTCAATAGAAAGAATAAATCATTATCATAAAACTCTGCGTAATATTTACTGTGTAGAAATATTTTTGTTTTGCCAGTGTGTGGCACATAGCACCGAAAATAAAACTTTGAACTTGGCAAAAAGGCCCGTTTGGTCTAAGTTGAGACGTCTGTAGTACTCTTAAGTGCTCCACAAAAAAGTCTGGTGAAAAATGAATAAGATTGATGATCATAGCAACTTTGTTCACAAAAAGTGTATTCGAAGTCATTCTTCGTATTAGTAGAGAAATACATTTTTGAAGTTTATACGCGTTATTCCATTGTATTGTTTTGGGGGCAATACAAACCAACTGAATTCGCCGCATAATTAAGTGGTAGTGCACTTGCAAAACATGCTTTAATGTTCAGCTTATTAGTACTCTATTTTGTATACCACATATTGTGGTAAAGATATAACAATGCAAATGATTTTACGTCACTACACTCCAAATAATGAAACGCGTTGCATTTATTGCATGTGGCTATGAGACTCCATTGACGTAAAAAAAAAAAGATGTCGCAACGTTCATATAGATCGTGCGAAGGGGCATGATCGTAGTAAATAACCGCGCTGACGACCCCTTCGCACGATCGCACAAGCTGATCCACACAAAATTCACCTGTGTATTCCGCAAACGGCGCACGATGTGACGACGTCCTGCGCATTCGCGCCTACCGCATGGCGTCCATATGTCGCGACAGAGTATGCTAAGCTGCTTTTTCTCAGCTTGTTTGGGTGGCTGCTGGCAACAGATATTGATTAAAGCAGGAATCGTCAGTCTGGTAACATGCACTGACTCACAGCTATCATGAGATAATATCAGATTCTTATTTGGCGTAGTCGTCAGCCGCCGCCTGTGCTTTGTGCTGATGGAGTAAGTAACGCAATTCATCGTTGGGAGCGTAGTGACGTGCAGTGCCTTCGCATTTTTATATCCTTACCTCTGTTTAATATAACCTCACTGGTAATGATGGTTGAATAAACTTCAAAAATGTTTCTTTCACTAAATAAAAATGGCTTAGATTATACTTTTGTGAACAAAATGGCTACGATTACCACCTTAGGGTGCTACAGACGTCACAAATTAGACTGAAGTGGCGTTTTCGCCAAGTTTAGAGATTTATTATAGAGTCTACGTGTCACAACCCGACAAATCAAACGTATATGTATATAATAAATTTTACCTGGAGCTGAAAAAAGTAATTTACGCATTCTAATAAGGGTCGTGTTTCGCAGCAAAATTCTCGAAACACTACAATTTGCTTATTTTTTGGTACACTATGAAGAGTGCAAATTTTTAAGCAATGATAAGGAACTGTTCAATAGTACCAGCATGTTGCTGTAGAAACGTAAAAAAGCAAGTATTGAAATAATGTGCGAAACAATCAAATAACGGAAATTTCTTTCGTACCTGTTTTCCATCATTTCGTGAATTGTAAAGGGTGGTCACGGGCGGGAAAAGTTTTTGCCTCTCAAAATATCTCGAGAAATTACTTTGAAACTATTGTCCATATGTGTGTAATTTTGTCAAACTATTTCGTAGAAATCAATTTTTATCGAGTGCTCTGGTGGGGACAGTTGGCGTGGAATGACACTACTTGTTCTGTATCTTGCTTTATTGTATGTCCAGTACGTGCGAGTGAGGCATAGTCACTTCCGGAAAAGTGTAAGAATTGCACGGCGATATCACAATCCTAGCATGGAGCAACGGTCTCGCCCCCGATCCTCTCTCGCCATATTTTTCTGTGCTTTCTCGCGTTCTAATAAGGCCACAGTGTGAACGAAGTCGTTTCGCATTTACTCCAGTGTCGGTGTCGGTGTAATACATTGTTTCCAAAAAACAAAAATGAGAATTTGCTAATGCTGAAAAATTGACAAAGATGTAGATAAACGAAGCGACGAAAATAATGACAATCACAGTGATTGCTATACATGTGCTGCGCCGTAAAGTGCAATGCTGTCACAACAAAAATACGAGTGAAGTGCCAGCAAACAAAATAAAGGAATGTTGTTTTGTATTTCAAAAGAAATCATGAAGGCTTCTCAAAATAAACGTAGCTTTAGTTTCTGCCCTATAACTCAGGTTTTCAGAGCGAATAGTGTTCAACTCACTAACGTGCCGCCCCTCCGATTAATCTTTCAAATGCCATAATCTTCAACTGCCTAAGTTTTCAATGTGAGAAGCATCTATTTGTTTATTCCTTTGCTTCGTGCTACTGTTTAGTCGGTGGATGGCAATCGTTTTCTTGCATGAAACGGCAAAATTATTGACGTCTCGATGTAATCACTGGAAGAAACTAAAGTAAAAAAACTTTAATATAACTTATATTGGGCTAATATCTTGTGTTTTGCTTCCCTGTACAGACGATATTGCTTCTGTGCTTCAGGCTATGTATTTTGCAAGGAAGTTTACCCGAATTCTCAGAGATGGACAACCCTGCGTCCTTCTCGTCGGCGAGTGCAACCAGGTGACCATATCTTTCAAATAGCACTAGTGGTATTTATACACTATTCTATATCATTAGGCTAATTGAAAATGCAGTAATGGCTTCTAGCTATTATACCCCCTTTATTAATCAGTAAGTGCACTTCCCCGCATTTACATTCCCTGAACTAATGGCAGCACCTGCTATGTTTCAAGTCGAGACAAGCTCCTAGTTGCACGCACTGCGGCTTGTCTGTTATGCCTGTTTATGTCAAGGGAGGAGAGCCTACATTTTTTATGTCATAGTGCAAATAAACTGCGCACGAACAACCTCTTTGTAGTAACTGCCTAATCAGCATTAACTGGCTACATAGCAGGAAGGCTTGCTTTACAATTATGAAAAAAAAAATGGCAGCATATCCACGGAGTGAATGATGGAGAGTGGGGCGAAGAATGCGTCCGTCCATTCGTTCTTGCTTCCGTCCGTCCATGCGTCCGTCTGTGTGACCGTCCATGCGTCCATCAGCCCGTCCGTGCGTGCGTCTGTTCATGCGTCCGTCCCTGCGTTCGTCCATGCGTCCATCCATGCATCTGTCTATGTGTCTGTTCGTCCATCTATTCAACACTCCAAGTACCACCGTCTCGCATCTTTTCATCATATATTCCCCATATAGAAGTACCGCCATCCAGCGGACATTCCAAGGACTAAACGAGAGGTGGCACACGCACACTTTCTTATGGCTTGCGCTTCGGGTCCACTTCCCACCTTTAACCACTTCGAGGTCATGGTATATACTAGTTCACTGTATTCATGGCACTGCGGCCGAACGCTCGCTAAACCTTTCGAAAACCAAGGAGGTTACGCCCAGCGAGTATGACGTAGCAAACTTTTTCAGTCAGATATTGCTCAATGTACATGCCAATGGCTGCTAATGGGAAATGAGAGGCGGAGAATTCGGCTTTTACATTCTTACGGCTTGCGCTTCGTATCTACTTCCCATTTTTAACCACATCGAGTTCATTCATGGTATATACAAGTCCATTGTATTCATGGCACTGTGGCTCAACGCTCGCTAAACCTTTCTAAAGCTAAGGAGGTCACACCCAGCGAGTATAACGTAGCAACCTTTCTTGTCAGATAGTGCTCAATGTACATGCCAATGGCTGCTAATGGGGATCGCAGCCTGCGTGTTAACTAAAAGCCGAATGCTCCTGTCTCTCATTCCCCATTAGCAGCCATTGACATGTGCATTGAGCACTATTTTTCATTGTGCAACAACGCACAGAAAAAGTCTCTCACCGGCACCACCTTGGAGGTCAATATGTTATACTTGTTATATACTACGGGGGACGAACGGTTGCCGCTATAAGGAGCTTCGCCCCTAAAAAGGTCCATTGAATCAGCGTATCGAAGACCCTTCGCTTAGCAGAATAATTGAGATAGGTGGTCTTTATAGGGGCAAGCAGTTGCTTGTACAACCTAGAATAGAACAAGATTACATTATTGTAGATAGTTGAAAACTAAATTATTAAGATGTTTCCTTCGTATTCATTTTGAAGTCCCGTATAGTTATCTCAAACACTGAGAACACCTTGACAACTGGCGTGTCACACAGATAAAGCTGAGATATTGAAATGCAGGTGTTGAACTACTTGGTATAAGTGGCTATTTCGAAATTACAGAGAAGAGCAACATAAGAATAAGATCAGCCTTTTAAATTACTGCACAGGTTGAATAATGTTTTGTCGGTTCATTGTTCGTTCCGCTATATCGAACATGAAGTTTCACAATAAAAAAACAGTGAGAAAAAGTTGCTCAAGAAGGGCGAACAAATGAAACCAGGCATTGAAAAACGCGAAGAAAATGCTGTACATAATATTTATGCATGTTTATGTAATAACTACACAGTTCCAAATAAATCCTAACTCCTCAGAAAACAATGTTAATTATGCTGCAGCTTTTATTATTTATCTAATGTATATGTCTGTGTATAGTGTTTTGAGTTGTAAAAATACTACAGTGTTTCGTCACTACTAACTGCGGGAACCAATATTCCATCACAAATTGTTGCCCAATCATTGGCACATAAACAAAAAAAAATTTAGCACATGCTAACAACTTCTCTTCACTTCAGAACGAGGACAGAGCAGGTTTGCAGCACTGCGCAAACAATTCTAGGCGACGACGTTGATTTTAAAATTAGCTCTACAAATGCGCATTGTACGTCGCCCATTCTGATTCCTATCTTTCCTTTATGACAGGCTGCTGACTTACAGCTACCTGTGTGCCTTCAACGCCTGGCTAGTGCTGTGTCCACACACCCTGTCATACGATTGGCAGATGGGCAGTATACCTCTCGTGACGTCACCGAGTGACTGCAGGAATCTGGCTACACTGGCGTTACTCGCTTCGCTATTGACTCTCGGCTGGCGGGCTTTGACGACAATAAAAATTAAAAGCAGCGTGAGTTCACATAATGTTGCGTAATTATCATCCTGCGCGCATTGCCTAAAACTGGGACAACGATCATTTACTTTAATTTCATTTATGCCAATTTTTTGAGGGAGGGAGATACTAAAATGCAATTGTTTGTGTTGATCATGCATGGACATAAAATGGTATATTTCCGCCATAAAAATTATTGTGTTGGTTTCGAAGACGATCAAATTTCGAGTCTAGAAAGCACTATATGGCGTCAATGTCTGAGAAATTTAGAATTAATTAGCATCACGAGGTCAACTTGTGTTTGGTCTTGTAGCCAACTTGTAAGAAGTCGAGGGGACCAGTATTTTTATTCTCCTCACATCTGAGGGCGATGACGCCTAAACCTACTTGCGCAACTTTTTTCGTATGTTGCATTCTAAGGAAGCTTGACATTGCTATATTTATTTGCAGATGGCTATACGATACTTGTCCTTTCACAAGGACGCGAGTTATATTGTCTATCAGCTGGATTATCTATCAAAACCGGAGAACGAGTTCCTCTGTGACGGGACGAGTAGTCTCAATAGCCCGTTCAGACGCGGTTCACTGTTCTGTCTTTACAGACATAAATTAATAAACATGAATGACTACAGACAGGCATCTGTATTGGTGCGAAAATTTGTGTCCTTGTGTTCTCCACTATTTTATGCCCTCTGCCCTAAACAACATTCAACTAGCTAAACTTCATACGTCTCTTCAAAAATTATATATTGGCCTTTCTTGTAGTGACAGTCAGAACTCTCGATATGACCTAATAAAGCTTCATCATTGAAGACTTATATCGTGCTTACACATCATCAAATAGACGCAAGCACCACACAATTACTACCTGAGACAGAAGGAAAGTTTAAAAGAGAAAGTAATCATGAAAGCAGGGGGTGCAAACACAAACACAAATAAAGGGATGAATACAACACAAACCCCGTCTGGGTTCCTTCTGTTGCGTTCCATTCTGCATGCGTTACCTCCTTCATTATGAGTCCTTACAAAGAAGCTCGACTTTCAGCCACTTTAAGTATTACCTTTAACATTTGTGCACATGCGCATGAGTGTATTTGTGTGCTTGCATGTGTGTCTTCGGAAGAAACGTTCTGTAATCATATGCGCTGCCCGAAATTGTTATTGATAGCTGTATACTAAGATAGGTGGAGAGTTTGAAGTGATTGTTATTCCATGTGACGCATGTAGCCTGCCGGTGGATCAAGAGAACAACTGTGTTGCTACAACAATAATGAGCGGCTGCACGGCCATTCATTAAGACTACTGGTGCCCCTGTTCCTGACAGTGCTGCCATTCCTTCCGGCATCCAACTTATTCGTGACCGTTGGCTTCGTTGTAGCTGAGAGAGTCCTCTACATTCCTAGGTAATACCATTAACAGTGCAAATTACAGTGGTTGCATGTGTACCTATGTTAGCCGAAATCGAGTGGTGTTCCTAAGACGGAGTGATTTGATCAAATATGATATCTGAAAAGCAACTTTTTAGTATGAATTGAACTGTGCAAATTACGTCTTTCTAAAAAAACGTTCCAACCTTGAACTAGTGGTGAAAGGCTAGAACTATCAGTGGAGCTACTTTTCGAACTAGCTAAGTTATGCTCGTAATGCCAAATTTTGCCAGAGATCCTATATTTTCACTGGTAGTACTAAGTATGCCTAAACATGCCAGACAGACATGTCACGCTACTATCGGTTACTTTATGTTCTGATTGTAGTCAGGTCACTAAGCACCGTTACGTGAGGTCGCAGGATGTAATTCCGCATGTGGCGGCTGCATTTTTGATGGAGGCGAAAGTGCAGAGGGGCTGTGTGCGTAGATTTGGGTGGCAAACTATCTGGCAAACGAAAAGCTACACTGAGATACACCAAAGCTTGTATTGCGAGACGTGACGTTGAAACGAACGTAACAGGTGGTCACAAGAAAATAATGATATTCATGTCTTGTACGGCATCATTAAAATGCCACGCTCAGGGTGCTCTCACGACCGGTTCACTAGGTTCATATGCACAAACATTGATAACAATAGACGTGGCTGATGAACATAAATGACGAGGGCAAACATATATAGGTTATGATACGCGCGTCATATATGATATTATATACAATACTCTTCTTTGGTGAGCTTTCTACTTTTATACTTGCTGTATATATACCAATATTGGTACAGCGTGACAGGAGTGGATGATGCACGTAAATGACAGGTCATGTATTGAGTATACCATGCGAGTTTCATGAGTATAGTATGTACTATATTGTACATACATCCGTGTATGTCAAGCACGCGATACATATAGCGAAATAAATGTTCAGACTTCATAACCTTCATTTGCCTCAGATACAAACTAGGTAATGTACGCGCATCTGTACTGACTGCTTTGCATCGCAGTGATTCCTTTAGTTCGTGGCTTCAACCACACTTCTTTCTTCGCGAAAGACGCTGTGTATCCTTTAACTTTTTACGTTGCACTTGGCTCGCCAATCAATCAACAGCCTTCAGAGACACGCGTTTCTCATCTTGTGAAATGCACATCACTGACAAAAATTTCAGCCTTTATTTCTTCACCGTAGCAAATTCAAGGTTTTTTGTTCGATCTTCCAACTAAATATAAGATGCTGCAAACCTTGCTGCAGTGGATTTCTTCCTATTGCAGCATAGGCGTCACTCTGCTGGTGGCTGAAGGGATGTCCCGCCTCCACACGTGGTGCTCTAGAGTGCTCCGGTGGTGCCCCACGAGCCTCTGCTTCATTCTAGTGGTGCTCTTCGCGGCACGCACCTGGAACCGGAACGGCGTTTGGACATCCAGGAAAGCCCTGTTTGAGTGGGTGAAATTCATACTGTTTTCGTGTGAAGTTCAAGTTACTTCTACATTCCCTGTTAGTCATATGCTGAATGTGAGTCTATTTACTGTCTTTTTTGTGTTTGTGTTCAATAAGTGTAAATTATATGAACAAGACATTTTGTTTATTCCAGATCTGGTATAAGAGACCTTCCGGGAAACGCAAAGATGCATTACAATTACGCTAATTTGCAGAAGGACACAGGAAACTCGGACTTGGCCATCAAACACTACAGGCTAGCAATCGAGTGAGTTCTTTGTTGTTGTAGTTTTAAAGACGATAGTCTTTCTTGGGGACCTTCGATGCAAAAATTTTGGTCTGTCTATTTGTCTGTTCGTACATTCCTAACAATAGCAGACACGGCACCAGCGGATACCCTAAATGCCCGACCTCATCCGCAGCACCCATCAATGTTGCTCAAGGCTCACCGTTCATACTTGTAGCGCTAGCGTTTATCATGCGGCGCTGACCATGCAACGCTTGCATGAAAAGGGATGTGTTTTCAACGCTTTCCTAAGACGACACGGTAGTGCCACCTATCCGTCACCTTGCGTTCTACACCTTACCACCTCTGAGACAGGCGTGCACACCCATCTAAGAGCCATGCATTTCGTTTTCCAATATAACTGCCAGATAGCGCTTATATCTCAGGTGTGACGTGTCTTCGTGCGCTCGTTCGCCTGTGCTGCGTGCTCGAGGCACTCTAGCGCAGCGCTTCCAGAATACCATTCTCCAATTTTCTTGCGCAAAACATCAAATAAACGTTTTGTTCAATCTTTCCAGACGCAAGACTATCGTCTTTCGACAACATTTGCAGATTAACATGCAGATACGGCGCCAATATTTATTCGACGCTACTAATTAAGGGTATTCTTGTTTTGACGCTTTGTTTATTATTTATTCGTTTTTCAAGTAAGAAGTGTTTTTAAGCTATGCTGGTCAGCAGAACAAAGTGACATTCAGCGAAAAGCTACCACCGTTACATGGGCACTCAAATAAGACCATTCGAGTCCTTAAACGAGGCATCGAGATTTTCAAACGGTACAGCGCGGGATTTCTAAGGTGATACGCCGGCCAAACAGCCCTTAAACCTTGTCTTTTAAACTTTACTTTTAACAAAATGGTGTCTGGCCACTATTCTTTGACAGGACCGCATTACGTAAGCAGGTTGAGGTGAAAAGAATTTAAGAAAAAGTTTATTCTTATAATGATTGATGAGGCCATCGCTTGCGCTGGTGATGGCGTTAAGTGTTTATTGCAGCAGAAAATTGGGCGTAGTAAAACAGGGTGATATTTGATTTATTCCTTCTGCTTTTCGCACCACAGGTTGTGGCCAGATCATGCCAGCGCTCACAATAACTTGGGCACTGTGCTTACATCGGCGGAAGAATCTGAACATCACTTTCGATACGCCTTGCACGTCAACCCAAACCACCCAGGAGCTCATTTCAACCTGGCCAATATCTACAGGTACATAGGGTTTCCCTACTTTTGAGGCAGTTAAGCAGTACAGTTAGCACAGCCAAGCTGCAGTGAACCACAATCACGAGAAAGAAAACCGAGAAAAAACAAAACAGACTCTTTCAACGCATATTGGTAATGCATTGGTAGGGTCGTAATAAAAGCCTTACCAACCCAACTGTGCCTATCGTTTGTTATTTTGTCTGTTGTCATGACCACGCCTCGCACTTCAGCATATGCTCGACCTCTCATCTTCTGTACATGCTTCCAGGGTAATCTTTCGCTCATTGTTTGCCAGAAATCAATCTATCCTGCAGTAAACAGTTTGCCCATGAATAACAAAAAAAGAAATATCCTTTGTTTTTTCCGTACAGTAAGCAAGGCCAAAAAGATGTCGCAAGAGCCTTGTTGGAGCGTGCGGTGGAGCTTGACCCCGATTTCTGCGAGGCCTACTCGTCGCTTGCTGTCCTCGCGGCTGACAGAGGTGACCTAGCTGAAGCCGAGAGGCTGCACGAGATGGCGTTAAAGAGCGATGACAGAAATGCCGACGCCCGGAATAACTACGGCACATTCCTTCAGTCACAGGGTGAGGCCGTCTTTAGAGTAACTTCTACTCCTCTATATTAGGCTCAAGTCGTGCCACGTAGTGACAAGATATGTACTTTCCGGCAGCTAAGTAACTTGTCACCTGTTTAATAAACTATATGTTATTCAAATCAGCTATAGCCCTAAAAACCGCTACTGCAACTTTTAAGTTTCCCGACCTCTGGTCTCAAAGTATAGACATTATGTCGAGCGTAATGAAATGACTGGATATGTTTCGCTGTACAATTTTAAGAGATTACATCGTTATCTTGCAGGACTTCTGAAGTTATCAACAATATAAACGGGATATGTTGCAAGGATGGGTAAATAATTAAGCGTTATGAGGTGTGGCTGCCTAGCATGATTGTCTACACAAAAAAAAACAGGTAGTTTAAAATTTGAATACTGCGAAAATTCTGCAGAAGACGAAGCGTGAAACGGTTGAACTAAGAATGTCACTAGTACGGCAATGGGTGTTGTTCAACTCCAATGACAACCCTCTTCCATCAATTTTCATCTCTAATTCAACCTAGATTACTCGTTGGCATTTTCTGCTTTTCAATGATCTTATTCAGGTAAGCATGTGCTCTTTTCTTTACAGGCCGCGCTGAAGAGGCCATGGCACAGTATCATCATGCTCTCGACATTCAAGAAAACCACACCATGGCACTTCTGAACGCAGCTAAGAGCCTTCGGAGCATGAATCTAAACATGCAGGCCGAAAGCCTCTACAAGAGGTTAGCTACGAGGTTATACTACAGCCGACCATCCTTCTTAGAACAAAGTTAACCAACGAACCTCCGTGGTGTTGTGACAATGCTCCGCCGCGATGACATAAGAGGCGACCTAAAGAAAGAATATGTCAATTTGATTCCATTTACCCACCCTTTCTTTTACAGCATGTCCACATTAGGTAATCCTAAACCCGCCAAGACCATGTACGATGCCTCAAATAATTACTTTCTCACCTGTTCAATCCGACAGGAGAAGTCACAACAGGGAGGACTTTAAAAGAAGTGAGCATAAACCTAAAATGCGTTTCAGCCACCCTAATTCGTGTAAGCCTTTCAGATAGCAGTGGACGCATTAGTGAGGCAGAGCTGTGGCGCTATCGTTCGAAAGATCGCCTCAGTTGTACTTAGTGGAGTAACACCATTGTGTGTTCAAGGTGTGCATTTGAATGTAAGATCTTGCGGAGAGACATCCTACATCATATGACGTCTCAGATATCAGAAAGTGAATTTTCCAACCTTTTTACCACACTTTTCTTGTTAGCCTAGACTTCCTACAAAATCATTTCGGGGCACACCTTCTTAGCGTTGTTTGTAATCTGTGTAATGAACGACTGTGCATGACAATTTTGCGGCTGATGCTCTTAAAACAAACAACAAGCAGCTGAATCCATCAGAAGCAGCCTGAAAAAACACACGTTGCTGTTAAACTAACACCGTTTATGCAACACGTGAATTAGAAATACTAGTTGATTTCTCTCAAATTCACTGCCCATGATGAAGTTTGGTTTATGACGGACAGAGCCCTTGCTGCTGAGCCAGATCCACTGGTGATGGACAACCTCGCTGTGTTCTACGTCAGCGCTGGGCGACTGGATGAAGCAAGAGAGCTGTTCGAGGATATAAATAAGCGTTTCCCGGACCACCGTGACAGCAAGGTTCACTATGTGAGTAGGAAATGAGGAACAGAAATGTTCGTTAGGGAGTAATAATTTGTAATAGCTGGTCTGTTGGCACTCTTGGACAGTGTAGACTGCTTCTTTTCACGTGAGAGAAAATTCGAACTAATCACGAGAGACAATTCCCGCTATATTTTTTATTACTTCTTGGCTTCGATAAAATTGTTTGTCCATATTTTATGCTATTTACCATTAGGCAGAATGCACGGTATAAAAAAATTTAGCAGAGGTTTTTATATGCACTGTAGTTTGGTTGTCCCTCATTAAAAAGAAGCTATGAAGCACTTGCTGAAAACGGGCACGTAGACAGAAATTTTTTTTCGGAGGGGGGGTGGGGCACTTCTTCGATTTTGGGGTGGGCGCATCCTTGAAATGGTCATTTTTGCGCTCTGTGCCATGGCGAAAAACAATTTTGGTAGGAGACGGGGCACGGGCCTGCTGTGCCACCGCGAGAGTACGCCCCTCGTTGACAAACTAAACACAAATAGTATAATAAAGCCTAATATAACCAGACAAGGATAGTATTTTACAATAATAAATGTCTTTCGTGTGAAGTGATTTAACGTTCAATTTTTATGACTCCGGCATTATACATACAAATAAAATTATTAGGTTATTACCGCAAAATTTATGCAAAAGTACGTCTCGGAAAGCTGCTTACGTATTACCAGCTAAGTAGTTATAAGAGTACAAGACTGGTATGCGTGCTTTTCAATCACCTGACATACTCGCAAGAATAATGTTACGAGAAAAGAATGGCACATTCATTCTAATATAGAAGAAAAGTCAAGAGAGTGTCAAAGAAGAGGCACAATTTTCAGAGTGTTGGGGTTGACGCTAACGTATTTTTAAAGATATATTGAGAGACGTCAAATGTGGGCAGAAGTTGCGTGGCTGTATACTGTGTAGGCACTGCTGAATCTATAGAGGCAAAATTTCTTTTTTTCTCTAAGTAAACGGGGTTGTATTCCTGCTTTGTTAGGTGAAAGCATTCAATCAATACTGTTCTGGATTTAAGGTATTGTAGAAAGCAGCATACAGTGTTTCGTTTCAACTTCATTTTCAGGCTCAGCTCCTAATTCAACTTCGAAGTTTTCGAGCTGCTGAGGACCTTCTGCTCGACGTGATCGACCACAACAGCACTGACAGAGGTGCCTTGCACACGGCTGCCCTGTTATACCACCACATCAACCAAACAGTCGAGGTACTTGTTGCATTTCGTCAAGTCGATCAATCACTTATTCTGTGTGCAAACGATGTATTTGACTCTGCATAGAAAATGAGTCGCTGGTTGCTCTATTTGCTGCCTGCGTCAACTTAAAATTGCTGTTATTTATTTCTCCTTTAGCTTGACTGATTGATTACTGCCCCTTAGCTGTTTAACGAATTGCATAACATAATAGTGTGGGCAATCTTGCGGTCCTTGTGTAAATCGTACCTTTAATGCTTATGACTCAAGTAACTTAATTTCTCGCAAGAGTTTAACAGTTCCCAAATGTACTTTAGACGTCTGAAAAGAGTATTTTGCGCACACATAGAACAATTTGTTTTTAATTTCACATCTGCTTCAGAAAGCAAGGAGTATAAGGGCTTATAAATCGTAGCCTTGAGTATGGAGCAGCCATGTTTCAACGAGATAAAAGAGCTGATTTCGTGGAAATTGTGGCGTCCGCATTGGTGTCAGTGTCGTTGGTTGTGAGTGAAAAATCGTGATCTTTATGTGACCGAAGAATCGAGAAAGACGCAAAAGAAATGAATAACTAAAAACTCTCGGTCTGAGTGGGGATCGAAACCGGGTTGTTTACGTGGCAAGCGGGTGTTCTACCACACAGCCACGCTTCTTTTAAAAAAAAAAAAACACAGCCACGCTTCTGCTTGCGCATACAGCGGAAATAACTTCCTCCTCTTGGAAATACAGTTAGAGTAAGTTTCACGCTTCACCAAACACACATACATGCTTCATAATAGAGCATGAATTATTGCAAGAATATTGCGTGGTACAAGCACCATTGGCCGTCAGGACATGATATTATCGTAATGACTTCATAGCTTGAAGTCAGTCACCCACTGCAAAAAGCACTCATGTTACTGCTTTCTGAAGGCCATGTTGTGGGTTCATAGCAACTGTGGAGATAGGTTTGCACAAGGCTTACCTACTATGCGCAACCGTGTAGGGATGCGACGTCCTCCACTGCCGCTGCGTGCGAAGATGTTCGTCGTTTTCTCCGGCACGGCGCAGAAACCACGTACGAGGCAGGATAACAACAACAACGGGTTTATTAACCCAAGATGCAGCACAGTGCAACACTCACTGGCTTGCAGGCCGTATAGCAAACTCCGCAAGTCCGAGCAAGTGCGTTTGCCTAGGGCGCTACGACTCCCGCACAAGGACCGAAGTCGAACGCTCGAACGAGAAGCCGCCTGCTAAGCAGCGCGTAAACCTCTCGTGGAGGCCTGAGAGCATCTGCCGCGACGAGCGAATCGTTGGGCGCAACACAGCTCGCAGGAGAGGAGGATGTCGCGCGCGCCCAATGGGAAATGGCACTGCGTTGTGACGTAGGCCCGCGTAGCGTGCCCGGACATGCCAGCGCAGGAAGAAGCCGACGGTTGACTGGCCCAGACCAAGAGGCGCCCTGGCAGCCATCTTAGTGGATGCCGGTGCTTATGCGCGCCCGGGCTACGCTGGTGGCGCGCGTGCGGCAGCTGGGGAATGAGGCGCCAGGTAGGAGGGCGGTCTCGATTCCTACACAACTTATAAAGATTTCCAAAACTAAAGGTTTGAATTGCGCACTAATAAAAAATTATCGCTATTGCGTTCAACTGTTGAAAGCGAAGCTGAATGGCTCCCAATTTTTATTTTTTCCAGCTTTATATTCAAGATATAATTGTTTATCAGATCCGCCTAATACACAAGGGTGGATGGCTACTGGGTACATTGAATGACATCATATAATCAGTAGGGATGCTCTACCGCTACCGTACTGTTGAACAGACCATATAAAGGGCCTGAACTACAAATTACTTTAACTTGTGAATATTACTGTATTAACCGTGTTTCACTACAAGAACTGGGTTCATATTTTAAATGCATACAAAATAGGCTAACTGTGAATGGTGCTGAAATTCATTTCTATAATTAGCGAGCATGCTGCGCATTTTCTTCATCTGGTAATTTTTACTGCTACTTGTTCACAGCACGCTTGCAGAACTTTGCTTTGAATCAATGTGATTTATTTTTTAATATTCCTGACTACAAGCTTTACATGCCATTATACTGCCTCAGCTCTCAAGGGGATGTTACGAATTTACATAATTATGGGGCACTTGCTGCGTCCCCACTGAGAGTTCCCTCAGTAGCCCTGAATACAATTGAAGATTGTATGAACCGCTGTGCGTTCTTGTACTATAAATATGATCGATAGATTAGTGAGTCTTTCTTAATCTTTCAGGCACTGGAATACGTATTAAAGGCTCTAAAGTTGTGCGCTGTTGACGACCACCTATGTGCAAAAATACACAGCGACCACGGTGACATACTGAAGGACCTAAATGACTTCAGCTCATCGGCACAGGTTCGTACAAGGCACGCGCTTTTATCAGAGTAATGAACCATTTTTTGAAACTCGATGACATAGCTTGGGCAGAATAATGATGTTCTGAAAGCCGAAATAAACACCCTCTTTTGTTTTAGTTCTTCACTTTGTGTCTGTAAATTATGCCAACACGCATAATATTGCAATTGTTTGGACATAATTTCCCGTAGATTAGGTGTGCCTAGATAGTAGCATTTTGAGTTGAAGTAATATAAAAGCACGTTATAGTCCCAGGAGCATGTATTAAAATAATTTGATATTTTACACTTTACCTCAATTTTACACGGAGCTAATCAATTTTCTGGCATGATGATGCGCAATAAGTCAAGTTAAAAAACAAAAATAGCTGTTCTATACAGCACGCGATTTGAGAGTAATTATATATATATATATATATATATATATATATATATATATATATATATATATATATATATTGAATTAACTTGCAGATAGCACATAAGAAAAGGATCGTATTTACTAACGTTTCGGCCGTGGCACGGCCTTCGTCAGAGTAAGTAGGTATGATACAATGCAGCCGCTTTTATAGGCTCACGTGATGAACTCTCGGTATAACAGCTAGGACAATCAAAGTAAAAAAAAATGGTAATCTGTCAGAACCTTGTGTTGACATGACTGACATGTGACGGGTGCATGAATATACAAGTCTCAAATTTCCTTGCGCATCGACACGCGGGGCACATTATGGTTGGCAGGACATGCAAAAGAGCTATGAAGTAGAGAAACCACGGTTGACTAATATACATTCTAATATACATTAAAATATTTTATTAATCTAAGAAGTCGTGTTGTTATAGTGCGAGGCAGGTGAGCTTTCCTACGTTTTCATTGATACCTGAACGAATGGTGTTAAATTTATGGATCAAGAAGGATTCCCTCACTTCCCTATCGTGATTTGTCTTGAAACCAGACTGAATAATAGTGGCCCTAATTTTGTCGAAACCATGGCCAGGCATACTGACGTGCTTCGACAGCGGTAGATTAGGGAGGCTTACGGTATGTGCACGGTGATTATTAAAACGAATTCTGAAACTTTTCTCTGTTTGACCTATGTACTGAGCTCCGCATGTTGAACACTCGAGAAGATAGATGACGTTTATACTATCACGCGTGTAGTTCCCATTTATCTTTAAAGAAAAACTGGACGATGTACTTAAAACTGTTTTAGATGTCGTCATGTGCGCGCACACTTTGCAACGTGGTTTGTTGCAGAGATGACAGCCTTCATGATGTGAACACGTGGTTTTAGATGAGGTTAGTAAATCACGAAGGTTCCGCGACCGCCGGTAGACCATGCGTGGTTGTTCTGTAAAGATTCCTTTGAGCCGCTCGCTCTGTAATAATATGTTAAAATGCTTCTTTATGATATGGTTCACATTTGGAGCTGAGGCCGCATGTGTCAAAATTAGATTAGTCCGCGAACAGTCTTTGGGTCTTTTGTTAGTACTCAGCAGTTCTGAACGGTCAAGCTCTTCGGCACGTTTGATGGCGTCTGTGATTATGCTGGCCGGATAGCTCTGTTTTTCGAGCGCGCTCCGAAGTTGTTCGCAGTGGCGGGAAAATTCGCTGCTGTCAGAGCATATTCTTTTAAAACGGACTGCTTGGCTGTAGGGAATACCAGTTTTGTTGTGTTTCACGTGACTACTGCTAAAGTGAAGATATTGCTGCCTATCCGTGGGTTTTCTGTAAAGATTAGTTATCAGATTCCCGTTACGTAGAGTGACCATGACATGAAGGAAGTTTATGTTCACAGGTGAATATGAGTGCGAAAAAGAAATCGCCGGATGGGCGTTGTTAAGATCTGCTATGAAAGAAAGAAGTTGCGATTCACTATGGTGCCAGATTAGAAAAATGTCGTCAATGAACCGCTTATAGTAAAATGGCTTATATTCACAATTTGCAAGAAATTTGTTTTCAAGGAGTCCCATAAATATGTTTGCGTAGTTTGGTCCAATTCCTGTGCCCATAGATGTACCACTAACTTGAACATAATGTGTCCCATCAAATTCGAAATTGTTAAGTTCAAGAATGAGCTTAAGCAACGTAGCTAACGTAGATGCAGAAACTGGTTTGTTGGCGTCGCAATCGTTGTACGCGCAGATAACTGCCTCGATGCCATCTGAGTCAGGGATATTAGTATATTGTGACGCGACATCTAACGTAACGAGAAACGAATTTTGAGGAACCTGTAGGTCAACAATATCTGATAGAAAGTGATTGGTATCTTTAATGTAAGAAGAAAAGCTGGACGGAATGGTGTTGATGAGGCTGTCTACATAACGGGAAAGGTTCTCAGTCACTGTTCCAATACCAGAAATTATCGGTCTACCGGGATTATCTCTCTTATGAATTTTGGGAAGAAGGTAAAACCTGCCAGCTACTGGGCTCAACGGTATTAGGGATTTCAGAGTGCCATAGCTCATTTCTTTATTATTAAAGAGCGCAGTCAAAGTATCACGAACAATATCTTTGAACTCGTTTGTTGGGTCATGATCTTGCCGCTTGTAATATGATGCATCACTGAGCTGCCTATGGCCTTCGCTGATATATTTGCTTCTGTCCATTACAACAATGGCGCCTCCTTTATCTGCAGGTTTTATAATTATGTCATTAAGACTAGTGATGGATTCAATTGCTTGTTGCTCTCTGTCAGTAAGGTTGCGGTGCAATGGTGTACGTTCTTTATATGCCTGCATGACATCGCGTTGTACAGCTCTGATATAAAGGTCCAGACATTTGTCTCTTTGGGAGGGGGGTGTCCAATGCTTGTAAGATGGCAATGATGGGCTATCGGTATTGTGAGCCGAGAAGCGATCATAAAAGTACTCACGGAGGCGCATGTTACGTTCGAAATTGTGAAGATCCTTCACCAACTTAAATTCACTATAGCCTCCTGTTGCAGGGCAAAAATTAAGTCCTCGAGATAACACACTACGTTCCTCAATTGATAGATCGTAACATGACAAATTTATAATGTTATCCTGTCCAGATGATTTACTTTCCAGCTCGGGCTGGCGCATTTCAGCTGTAGTTGGAATGTTTCCTCGTCGGGAGCATTCCTTTTTTCCTAAGTTATCACGCGCGACCTTTTTTGACTTTTAGCATCCAGCTCGGCTAACGTCTGCGACCGATATAATTCGAGAGTTTTTAATTCTTCAGTCGTAAACTGAAAGGATTGCACAAGCTGTTTTTCCTGATTCCGCAGACCTTTTTCTGATGATTCATAATGGCTAATAAGTATGCTGGTTAGTTCAACAGACGCCCGATTTAAGGTGTTGTGCCACCTTGACAGGTTTTTCTTTGACATCTCTGATGTGGCCGGCTGCAGTTTTAGTTGTAAACCTTTAGGAGCACTTGTTGCCGCGACATACATTCTAAGCATAGAAATGTGCGATTCACAACGAGTACGTTTTTCTATAACCTTCCTGGTCCTTAAAAAGTTCATTGAGCCAACAGATAAAGTACTCTCACCCAGGTGGCGTTGTGTTGGTCAGTTCGTTCCTCTCGTGGTTGTGCCCCTGTTCCGGAGTCCGTAGCGTGGTTGAGACGGCGAAAGTGATGCAACGACCGCAGGCGGTGGTAGGCAAGACGTAGGCTGTGTAGATTGCAACTTGTTCATGTGGGCGCGCGATGCTTTCGAGGTGACGTTCTCTGCTACGGAAGGCTTGTTCGTCAGGGTGAAGGTTGCTGTCGGCGCGGTGTTGTTTCTTGAGTTTGACTGTGTTGTAGGATGACTGGGTGCTGAAGGTCGCCCAGCTCGATCCACTCGATGCGGAGAGTCGTCATTCGTTGATGAATCGCACCAGGCAGCTGATGTCGCATCCACCGGTCTCCTGAAGCACAGGTGGCGGATGTGGCTTGCAATGACAACGGAACTGTGAACGTCGTAATAAGCAATCTGCTTTCTGTACAGGCTGACGCACGTTTTTCACCGGTGATACCCAACCCTGGAAGGAAAAGTACCGTGGTCCCTGGCTGCATAGTTACGCTGCTGCGTGCTTCATTTGTGCGCCTGCGTGCTGCCGTGTCCTGCGCGGTGCAGCTTCGTCCACGTCATCAAATTCACCCTACAAGAAGAGCGCTCAGGTCGCCGGCTGCATCACTTGGCAGTGACAACGGAACTGTGAACGTCGTAATAAGCAATCTGCTTTCTGTACAGGCTGACGCACGTTTTTCACCGGTGATACCCAACCCTGGAAGGAAAAGTACCGTGGTCCCTGGCTGCATAGTTACGCTGCTGCGTGCTTCATTTGTGCGCCTGCGTGCTGCCGTGTCCTGCGCGGTGCAGCTTCGTCCACGTCATCAAATTCACCCTACAAGAAGAGCGCTCAGGTCGCCGGCTGCATCACTTGGCAGTGACAACGGAACTGTGAACGTCGTAATAAGCAATCTGCTTTCTGTACAGGTCAGTGACCAAGTATACTGAGCTGCTTATAGCTTTTTTGTGTGTTCCGTCGTCACTGCCAAATTGTTTTGAATTATCTGTGGTGCTTTCTTGCTTCTTTCGTAAATCATTAAGATTTGTTATGGCTAAATTGAAGGAGGAAATGAAGACTGAATGTTTGAAGTTAAAGGAGGAGGTGCAGCAGGAACTTAAGATGTTCCGTGACTCTGTGGTAAGGGATTTCAGGAATGAAATTCGAGACATGAAAACAGAACAAAGGAACATGACTAAAAGCATTGACTACGCTCACGACAGTATTGAGGAGTTGAAGAAAAAATTAGAAGAAGCTGTCGCTGAAAGTGCTCGCCTTAAAAGTGATAATGCTTCTCTACGCCTAGAAAACGCGTCCTTGAAAACCTCTGTATTTGAATTGGAGCATCGATTGACCGGCTGTGAACAGTACTCTAGGAATGTCAATATAGAAATACAAGGCGTTGTGAAAAGGGAGACTGAATCGGTCAGTGACTTACTTTGTACGCTAGGCACGATTATCGGAGAGCCGCTTAGCAAGGATGACATAGAGGCGTGTCACCGTGTGCCGAGTAGAACGGAAAACAAGAGCAACATCGTTGTTCAATTTAAGTCCCGCGTCAAACGGGACAGGGTGCTAAAGAAGGCAAAAAAAGCGCGCCTTACAAATGCTGATTTGGGCATTGGCAACTCAACTTCCTTTTCACCGCCTGTGTATGTGAATGAACATCTTTGCCCGACGTTGAAAAAACTGCTCGCGACCGCTGTAAAAAAGAAGTACGAAATGAAATGGAAATCTGTATGGTCTTACAACGGGAAGATATACGCTAAACAGACTGACGAAACACCTGCTGTACACATACCCAGCGAGCGTGATATCGACAGGATTTTTGGAGGGCAAAATAGTTCTGTGTCTGCATAATGTCAGTTGATGTGCTTGCTTGAAACTTTGAAATAGCATTTATTCGCTATGGATTACCTAGAGCTTGCTTTTCCTCGCGATATCTGCTTACACAATCAAACAGGCAACTCAGTTCTGCATATTAACACGAGGTCACTTAACCATAAAAGGGACGACGTTGCACTCTTTTTAGAGCAATTCCAATTAAAATTTGACCTCATTATGATGACTGAAACTTGGGGTACAAATGATGAACCAACTTTTACTCTGGATGGCTACAATACATTCTATCTTAATCGGACGCATAAGCGAGGGGGAGGGGTTGCTTTGCTTGTTACGACAAAAAAGAGTTGCCACATCGTCCCTGAATTCAGTAAGATAACAGATGAATATGAAATACTTACAGTCCAGTTTAAAGATGAGCTTATCTCGGTAATCTACCGACCGCCAAATGGAAGCATGGCAAGTTTCATGCAATTTTACGAGAACTTCTTGGAGTATGCTTGTTGTAATAATTTCCTCCTTATTTCTGCAGGAGATTTTAATATTAACCTACTGGAGGAAAACTGTGTCACCCGCGAGCTAAATAACCTTTTGCTCTCGAGTGGTTTTAAAAATCTAATTAATACGCCAACACGAATTACATGCTCCACTTCATCAGCACTGGATCTTGTCATTACCAATATTGACACAGTAATTTATAGCGCAGGCACAATAACATCTGATATTAGTGACCACTGTCCCGTGTTTATGAGCTATTTTTGCAAACCTCTTGATAAAGGGACGCGGCGGGTGCTGCCTACCATACAGCATATCACATCTCGAAGTCTTGAAGCTTTTACGCTCGATATATCCAAACAAAACTGGTCATCTGTATTTAAGGAGAAAAATGCCGATAACGCATATGATGCATTCATCCAAACTTTTCGACGCATTTACGCAAAACATTTTCCATTCAAAACATTAAAATCTGCAAGAAAGGCAAGGAAACCCTGGGTCACTCGCGAGCATTTGAGTATGATAAAGCGTAAAAACATCTGCTATCACACTTTTCTACGTACGCGCTCTGCTGAAACTTTGAAAGAATTTAAAAAGCTTCGCAATAGATTAAACGCTGAACTTCAACGTGCCAAGAAAGCCTACTATCAGCGTATCTTTGTACATGCCAATCGGCAACGTTCAAGTGCTACGTGGAAGCTAATTAATACCATACTCGGTCGTGATAATAAAAATGCTTTGCCTGAGTCTATAACCTTTGGGGGTAAAGATTTTAGAGGTGCAGCACTCGCAGATCATTTTAATAACTACTTCATAAATGCAGTAGCGTTGTGCAATGATAACGCGGATTTTGTCGCCGGATGCAGTAACGTGAGCCAAAGTATCTTTCTTGACCCAACAAACGAAAGTGAAGTATGCGAAATCTTCAAGCATCTAAATAGTACTAAATCTCTTGATGCCGACGACCTGCAGATCACACCAATAAAACACGTTTTATATTTACTTAGTAGTGTACTAACCTATATATATAACTTAGTTCTTGAACATGGTGTTTTTCCAGAAGCCATGAAGAAAGCTCGTGTATCAGTCATTTTTAAGGGTGGTGACCGCAACAGTGAAAGTAACTACAGGCCTATATCGGTCCTTCCTGTCTTCTCTAAATGTTTAGAAAAAATTATTCATGTCCGCATAACGAAATTTTTTAATAAACACAATGTGTTAACAGATGCGCAGTTTGGCTTTATAAGCGGCAAGTCCACTGAAACTGCATTGTTGACATTAAAGGAAGCTATACTTCATAACTTTGAACAAAATAAATTCACACTCAGCATATTTCTAGATTTCAGTAAGGCATTTGACTCGCTTCATCATAATATATTGTTAGACAAATTAGAATCAAATGGCATTCGGGGTGTTGCCAAATCTTTAATTCGATCATATCTTAGCAATAGGTGCCAAAGTGTTTACATTAATGAAAATAGCTCGTCATTCTTGCCCCTCACTCGTGGTGTGCCGCAAGGCAGTATACTTGGTCCGCTGATGTTCAATGTTTACATTAATGACATTGTTCAACTGGACACAACAGTTAAATACGTCATATATGCGGACGATTCAACAATAATCCTTGATGGCGTTAACTTAGATGACATTGTAAGCAAAGCAAATGATATACTTTCAAGAATTTCGTCATGGTCCAGAATGAACCAGCTTAAAATTAATCCAAATAAAACCAAAGCCATTGTTTTTCGTGCCAAAAATAAAGTACTCGCTACCCATCAACCTTTAGTTCTTGAATCAGTGCCGATTGATATTGTTGATAGCTACAAAATACTCGGAGTTTATTTTTCCTCCAATCTAGGCTGGGATACACATGTAAATTTTGTTTGTAAAAAGCTTTCTTCGGTAACAGGAGTGATGTCTCGTTGCCGGAACATTTTGCCGCTCAAAGTGAAACTTCAGATATATTATGCGCTATTTAATTCACATCTAATGTATTGCAGCCTTGTATGGGCCACGACAAGCAAAGCAAACATCAATAAAGTCATTACTTTGCAAAAAAAAATAGTCCGCCAGATTGGAAATATTGAACCGTTCGGAACGACGCGTGGAGCTTTCCAAGAATTTAATATAATACGAGCTGACAACCTTTACACATTTCGCTTATTGCACACACTTTATTTCTCGAATAAGGAGTTCTCCAACTTCATTAGATTACTGTCATGCCTACAGCGTCGTGTCATTACGTTTCCTACAAGAAATACAGATATTTGGTTCGTACCGCGTTTCCGCACTACATATAGACACCAAGCCTTGGCCTACAACGTTCCCACAACACTTAACACGCACGAAAGTACAATCTCCTGCAACAAAAAACAACTACACTCACATTTCTGCTCTCTGGCTCCATAGGAACATTCCTAGTCCAGTCCAGTGTAAATAAATTGTATCATGTTATATCTCGTTATCTTGCGTTGTATTAGCGATATGAATGTATGTGTTTTCACATAAATGTATATATGTTTCTTTTTAGGTTGATAAGTGTCAATGTATACGATTTGTCTGTGCATGGTGTATTTTGCTTATTGAAAACCCTTTTTTACACATTTTATAACAGGTATTGTAAAATAATCAGTTAAAAAATCATTTTTGAATTGTGTATTGTTCATATTTTTTTTATTGTACTTGCATGTTATGTACTTGTAATCATTTCCGCACTACTGCCATGTGTATATTCAGGTCACCAGGGCCTTTGTCAAGCCGTTTCTCACGGCTTTTAGCCTTGGCGACCTTCCAGTTTGGTCTGGTAAATAAATAAAATAAAGAATTTAAAGAAAAAAAAGAAAGCAACAACACACCCTCGAAGCTCATATGAAGGCCGTCTGCTGCGAGGACGCGTGTGGGTGGTAACCATTCGATTTCATGATCGAGGTAGCAAACTAGCCGGGAATAGCGGCAAAAATTCCGAAGCATGTTGTTGAACACTGATGATTCTCTGTTGCAGCGCCGGACGAATGTCAGGTTACAGTTCCTTTGTCGACGGTTTCCACTTCTAGGCAGTATCAGCGTGGCGTAAATTCGCCGAACTTCTGGGCGGTCTTTTGCAATGCTTTCAAGTAGATCGCGGTATTTTGCAAACGCCTCGTGTCCCGAACTCAAAGCCACATCGACCGTCCCAACATGAAGAATAAGACAGGATGCTGAGCGGGGCACAAGATCCAGTAAGTCACGCCATTTTATAAGCCATTTTACTATAAGCGGTTCATTGACGACATTTTCCTAATCTGGCACCATAGTGAATCGCAACTTCTTTCTTTCATAGCAGATCTTAACAACGCCCATCCGGCGATTTCTTTTTCGCACTCATATTCACCTGTGAACATAAACTTCCTTGATGTCATGGTCACTCTACGTAACGGGAAGCTGATAACTAATCTTTACAGAAAACCCACGGATAGGCAGCAATATCTTCACTTTAGCAGTAGTCACGTGAAACACAACAAAACTAGTATTCCCTACAGCCAAGCAGTCCGTTTTAAAATAATATGCTCTGATAGCAGCGAATTTTCCCGCCACTGCGAACAACTTCGGAGTGCGCTCGAAAAACAGAGCTATCCGGCCAGCATAATCACAGACGCCATCAAACGTGCCGAAGAGCTTGACCGTTAAGACCTGCTGAGTACTAACAAAAGACCCAAAGACTGTTCGCGGACTAATCTAATTTTGACACATGCGGCCTCAGCTCCAAATGTGAACCATATCTTAAAGAAGCATTTTAACCTCGCTCCGTCACAATATTAATACAGAGCGAGCGGCTCAAAGGAATCGTTACAGAACAACCACGCGTGGTCTACCGGCGGTCGCGGAACCTTCGTGATTTACTAACCTCATCTAAAACCACGTGTTCACATCATGAAGGCTGTCATCCCTGCAACAAACCACGTTGCAAAGTGTGCGTGCACATGACGACATCTAAAACAGTTTTAAGTACATCGTCGAGTTTTTCTTTAAAGATAGCCCCGCCGCGGTAGTCTAGTGGCTAAGGTACTCGGCTGCTGACCCGCCGGTCGTGGGTTCATATCCCGGCTGCGGCGGCTGCATTTCCGATGGAGGCGGAAATGTTGAGGCCCGTGTGCTCAGATTTGGGTGCACGTTAAAGAACCCCAGGTGGTCAAAATTTCCGGAGGCCTCCACTACGGCGTCTCTCATAATCATATGGTGGTTTTGGGACGTTAAACCCCACAAATCAATCAATCATCTTTAAAGTTAAATGGGAACTACACGTGTGATAGTATAAACGTCATCTATCTTCTCGAGTGTTCAACATGCGGAGCTCAGTACATAGGTCAAACAGAGACAAGTTTCAGAATTCGTTTTAATAATCACCGTGCACATACCGTAAGCTTCCCTAATCTACCGCTGTCGAAGCACGTCAGTATGCCTGGCCATGGTTTCGACAAAATTAGGGTCACTATTATTCAGTCCGGTTTCAAGACAAATCACGATAGGGAAGTGAGGGAATCCTTCTTGATCCATAAATTTAACACCATTCGTTCAGGTATCAATGAAAACGTAGGAAAGCTCACCTGCCTCGCACTATAACAACACGACTTCTTAGATTAATAAAATATTTTAATGTATATTAGAATGTATATTAGTCAACCGTGGTTTCTCTACTTCATAGCTCTTTTGCATGTCCTGCCAACCATAATGTGCCCCGCGTGTCGATGCGCAAGGAAATTTGAGACTTGTATATTCATGCACCCGTCACATGTCAGTCATGTCAACACAAGGTTCTGACAGATTACCATTTTTTACTTTGATTGTCCTAGCTGTTATACCGAGAGTTCATCACGTGAGCCTATAAAAGCGGCTGCATTGTGTCATACCTACTTACTCTGACGAAGGCCGTGCCACGGCCGAAACGTTAGTAAATACGATCCTTTTCTTATGTGCTATCTGCAAGTTAATTCAATATAGAAAATACCCGGACCTGTCGTGCCTTCCCTTCAAGTTCTTCTATATATATATATATATATATATATATATATATATATATATATATATATATATATATATCAGTATTTATGTACTTACTTTTTGTAAATATAAATTTCTTACCTAATTGGAGACATTTATTGGTATCGCACCTTAACAGCAGAATCAATATCCCTCCCCGTTTATTATACGCACTTATGTTGTGTGGTTAAGCATGTAAATGCTATTAAAAAGTTTTCTCAGGATATTTTTCAAAGAAATTCAGAAATATTTGTCAAACGATTGTAAATTGCTTATAAAGTCTTTCCCGTGGCTGAGTCACTACTTATAAGGCATGCTTATAGAAACCCCTGCTTGAAATGCCTACTCTACTGCACCAAATATCTGCTGCTTTTTATGTCAATAACATGCATAAAATACATAAAATATTTAATGTGCCATTTCGTTTTCTGTTTCAGAGCTATGAAGTTGCCATTCGTCTGGATCCTGATCTTGCTCACGCTCATCTGAACCTTGCGGTGATCAGGCACTTGGAGGTTAGCTTTGTTGTTGCGAGATATAGCAACGCATTGCAATAACTGGTTTCATCATGCGTTAATATTTATTGCCTTCACCGAAACACGTAATACTTAGTTGCCACGCTTGGGCTTAAGTGACTGCTTATAAATGCAGAGCTCATTGTGCAGGTTATTCTATCAGAGATTTTATGCTACATGTTATTTTCCAGAGTGACTACCCAGCTGCATTTCGACACTACCAAGTGGCCCTCTCTCTGGATCCAAAGAACAAGCTCATCGTAGACAACATGGCCAAGTTGAGGCGACGAATCACTAGGCCACTGCCCTTCTACGACTGCGTTTAGTGCTGGAGCTTCGTCGGAGTGCAATTACCGCGCCACCTATCGGCATATATACATTCACGCTATGCCTTTTCAAGTGGCTTCACGTGTTCCCTAAACTTTACCAGTGAGCAGGCACACATTGCGTTTAATTAGCTCGAAGTGCAGAATGATCGTATCTTGACTCCTAAGTAGCAGTTCGTGTTATAGGTGTATGCACTGCGTCATTCATGCTTCAAACACCCCGTCCTATTCCACAGTGCTGATAACGAAAAGAAATTGTGAAACTTTTAGTTTTTTATTAGTAAGGTTGATATCTTGTGAATAGGTATTTTTCAGACACCGGGACACTCTGTTTTTTCCAATTGGCGAAAACCTGTGCCCTATATATGCCTGTTGAAAGTACGTGATGTCGCACTTTAGTTTTTATGGAATAATTGTGATACTACACTATGAACTCGTCTCACAATGTTAATGTTCAATGTTCGCACGTTAACTATTTGCCCCTGTTAACATATAAGACTTCAAAAATACTTCCAGAGAATTTCGTTTTTTGGTTCAAGAAAAAAAATAATAATGCACTGGATTTTTTGCCTAGATTTCTGATTCACGAAAACGTTTAGATTGTTCACGTGGAGTTTTAATATCAACACAAAAAGTGAATGTATACTACGATCCTCTTTTTATGTAGTTTTCTTTCTACGCCATTGAGAAGAAATGAAAAAAAAAATAGACGACAACACTGAATGAATGTATTACTGAATGTAGCATGTGTGTCAACCTACTTGTCTTCACCCTCTTTGTCAGTATCTATGTGGTTTGCTGTAGTGAAAAGTACCACTTCTTCGAGTAGTGGCATAAGTCTATGCAACAACGTGCCTATAGATTTCTGATTGTCAGAGTTTTTTGTGGGTTATCTATCACAATGTAACTCTCTCAAAGTGTGACAGATTTGCTCTGATGTGGTTCCCGTTACTGTGTCGTTGTGTGCGTCGTGTTATAAATGTTTACGAATCAAGTAAAGTCGGAATGCAGCACCGGAACAATACAAGGAGATCTCGCGAAAAATGTCTGACGTAATCATCGCATCGCAGTGCGCGTAACGTTGAGCGTGTTTCCGTGACCTACAACGTATCTGGAAAACCTGTGTATGTTCGGATTTACAGGACGTAATGAAGTCAGTTGTCTCGAGCTGCTCAATGTCTGTGAATGTAAAGCGGAATATTTGTTTCTTGGGGGAGCACGAGAGGAGTGGCAGCATCGTGCTTAGAACGGCAGGAAGTTCAACCAGTTTATGCAGATTTGTCATAAATAATGTACACATGTAGACACACAAAAGAAGAGTCAAGACAACACAAACGCCGTGTTCTTGCTGTCTTCTTCTATTTGTCTGTGTCTGTTTGTGTCTGCGTTCTTTTTTTTACCCTTGTACTATTGCCCTGTGACGGGTTTTCCTGGCATTATTTTTCTTATCATTTGTGATGTTTTTACGAATTAGCAGTTGACTCTTTTTCGTTGTTTTTAACATCTCCAGGTCCATGAAAATTGCATGGCACAGGAGCAGCACAGCACACCAAGATGTTGCTAGACCTAATCTTACCAAGTTTCTTAGGTTTTTTCCGTAAGACTGCGGTGCCACAAACGCTAAAAACTGTTCGTAATACTCCACGGTGTCTAGCCGCTATCAGAAGCACTGACAGTAGCACATAATAGTTCAGAAGTGTGCTTGTAAACAGCAGCATGTGGTGGCAGAGTGCGACAATAGCTGTTGGATGCGATGCCACTCCTTGACTAGCCTGCGTAACGCTGACCGTGTTTCTGCACAACCCCCACACCAGAGGTGTTGGAGCGGTGCCAAATTGGTCAAGGTGCAGCTGCGCGTTGACGTTACTCTCTTCCTCACCTGCAGTAGCTTTCAGCTCCTCCACCGGCTTGCAACAAACTTCTCCTCACTTCACCTTTTCCACCACACGCAATGCTCGAGCGCACGTCGAGTTGAAACTCTAGGCCTATTTAGTTACGGGTCTGCGGCTACCGTACGGGCGTGGCCGGCCATTGTAAATGGCCAGCAGGCTGCGCCCGTATGGGTGCTGTGGGCACGTGACTAACCCCCGCAATCAGAAAAGGTCCTCGACTTGAAGTTGACTTCAAACCGCCTAATGTAGCGCGTTTGTGTTGCCTTGGCACCGCCTGAGGACAGCACGTTCGCAACGTGCTCGTGCTGCATTGAAGTCTGTGGCAAGTGAAGTTGAAGTCAAGCAGCGTTTCTGAACGCGGGGGTTAGTCTGTCTAATCTCTCGGCTCGTTTATCTGCAATAAAACTTGCACAATACCAAACCCATCTACCGTGTCTTTGCGTTTCAAAAGAGCGTTCACTCGAGTAAACGCTACACCGAGTTTCGCTTCAAACCGTTCTTTCAGAGCCCGCGTCAACGCCCGTTTCAACCTGGTCAGCGCCGTGCGCACCGCTGCTGCTTCGCATCCCATCAGGTTTCAGTTTGTAGATATGGTCCAGAATTTCTTTTACCGTCGTGGCGCTCAAAGCATCGCAAAAGGATATGTGTGTTTGGCCACAAGGCGTATACCATTAGCTTCGCCACATTAAAAAATAAACCATTACTCAAGTTTATACTTGTGATACGTTGGAGTGAAAAGCCCCCCAGAGGTCAATCTACCAAATATTGGTCAGTCGGTTCTCAGGTTTATAATAAAGTTAATGATGTCTGTATGTCGCCACCGGAGGCAGTGTCATCACATTCCTTGTACGATTGCGTGCTAGTTGTTGCCCATGGTATTTTATTGGCTCAAGAGTTTGCGTATGTGCCCTTTGTAGGAAGTACACAGACTGCCCGAGAATATAGAACTTTAAGAGGCTTTCGAGCACCTTACGTAGCCGTAACAAAAACGTGGTGTTAATGGCGCATGGTAGGTGTTTATCGTGTCAACAATGTTTATGTTGCCTTCCTTCCACTTAGCTGCATAGTGGAGTCCTGACTGCTGGATGAGCTTGCAGGAGTCGGTATTTGCATCGCCTTACTTCACCAGAGCCTAGCAAGGGTAGTATTTTTTTGTGGGAAGTTGTCTCACTGTGTAATCGTCTCGTTATTTGTGTGTGTTCACGGATTTCATGGATACTAATGCTTGCCGACGCGCAATCATCCCAACTGATGTGTTTATAACGTCGATTAGAAGTGATGTAACCGTGCTGTGCGTGGTTTTCGTGTATCGGTTGAGACTACCCGGAAAAATCATAATTTTTGCTAATGTTGAATGACTGAATCTGTTTCGTACACCTATTTTTATATCCTATTGGGATAAAACTTTCGCGTGTCTTTGTCCCGTATGTGTGCTTGTTCATCACCCCATTTATTAGTGCGCAATTTTTGGAGCTGTCACATCACGCATTTGCGCTTGAGTGTTATTCGTGGATGTACAATTTCGTAAAATACTTCATGCTGTCATGTCCCACATTAAAAAAGCGATGCTTTCATGCAATTTTGTCTCGTTTTGAATGAGTTTTCTACAATACCAACTTTTTTGTATAATGCGCGTATTATTACTTTTTGCTGACATGATATACAAGTAGATATCGGTGCACAAGTAAGGTGCCGGCTACGCCTTCGCCCTTGAGCAAATGTTGAGTATCCTTCACCTATAGACCGGTCCTCAGTCTGTAGAGCGCGCTCGAAAGTTACCTCTCTGGGAAGCCCTTAACGTTAAGAATAACACTCACGCCATGGTTAGGAACTGCGGTTTCTTTAGCATGGTGCTGCAAAACGAACGTACAACAATGCGGACTTATACATAAAAATGACGAAGTCTTGAAAAACAAAACTACCGGCCATTCAATTATAGAGGAAGGTAAGTGGCCATTTTGCCACGCACGTCCACTTATACGTTATCCGCAAATTTCATACCTTTAGTCAAATTCCTACTTAGCATCTTTCGAAACCAACGTGTCCTTAGTGTCCGAACCATGTCGAAACCGTTGGTGCAGTTACTGCCTCTTCAACAGTGAGAAATGCACACAGAAGAGAGGGACCTCCTGCGCAGGATAAAGCGAAAAAAAACTGCAGGTGCTGAGAGATTCAGTGGTTCAATGACAAACTAATTTGCTACCAAAATAAATGCTGTACTGTTCCTCTATCTTTGACATCTTGCTGTTGCACATTTCAGAAAGCAGAATCCCGGCATCAGCGCATCACATCACCTCAATTGAATGCTCGGCAATATACGAACGTGCGGGCGCTGCTCAGAGTAATTAATGCACCCGCAGCGTATCCTGGATAATGTGTCTACTAGATCTCTAGGCAACAATGGACGCCGTGACTCGCTCAGCGCTTCCTCATCGACCGTTGCCGCTGCTTCGAACGAATAGTCGTCCGGGTATTCTGATTCCATGCTCCACTCACTTTATTCATTTTTTTTGTTTTCATATCAAGAACCATCTCAGGGCATTTCTACGTACGAGCTACAACTATCTCTGGAGGTTGCGTATGTGCGTGTTAAAAAGAAAGAAGAACGGAATTGTCACTCGACAAAGCAGCCAAGCAAGCAGAAACGAAATTGCCGCATTCTTTGGGCCCCACGTCGGCCTACCAAAGGAGTGCGCGCAGCAAACTTGTGCATTCCTTTCCCAGAAACCACTTTCGCTGCGCCATTTTTTTTGCCACGTTCTCTAACACTAGCGTTTTGTAGAGTTGCCCAAAGGTGTATATAAAAGAGGTGACTGCCAGCCATGCTTCTTGTACCAATTTTTGGCCACCGCAATCATTTCACCATTCGTGAAGTTTGCATGTGGCTGCGGCGAACTTCAAAGCATTCTCTTTTATCTCGTCCGTCTAGAGGTCGTAGTTTTGACATTGTGTGTGTACTGTGCTTGAAATCTAAGACTGAGCCGCATGTTGCGAATGGTGCATGTGTGTAGGTATACGCGCTTATAAGGATTCTACTATAAGATTTATTTTGGAAATGCACGAAGAACGTGAAAAAAAAAAGCGCACCCTTGCCCAAATGTTGTAGCGGAAGGTTGTTGCGGCGATTCCTTGGAAAGATATTGCGTAGTTATAGGCGGGCACAACAAAAACCGTTCAAGATCGATTTCATTGCTTGTCCATCGTAATGATTCAGTGGTTATGGTAATCGGCTGCTGGCCCGTCGGTCGCGTTTTCGATCCCAGCCACGGCAGTCGCATCTTGATGGAGACGAAATGGCAGGGGCCTGTGTACTGCGCGGTGTCAGTGCAGGATAAAGAACACCAGATGGTCAAACTTTATGTAGCCCTCCACTACGGTGCCTCCGATAATCTTATCGTGGTTTTAGGACGTGAAACCTCAGATGTTGTAATATTTATTAAGCTTCTTTTACTTGGCCCGGTAGGTAAGATTATTTAAGCTTATTATGAATTTGATACCGCTTATTGTGCATTCTGTGCGCAATCATACGACACAAACTATTAACGCACACTTTGAGAGGCATTGGGAGGCTCTCAGAATGTCAATATCTGCTGAAAGTAGTAGACAGCGACGTACAGCTAATTTCTGCCTCTACAACTTCTATCATTACAAGCATTTGCAATACGCAACAATACATTGAGAATGGCTTAGTTTTAAGGCGAATGCGCGGTTACAAAAGCCATCAAGACAGCACTCTGAAATATCACTGAAGAACCCTTCCAGTATCACATATAACAAATGCGTAAGCTCACACAACTTTCTCGCCAAAAAAACTTCAAAGACTCTTCAAATTCGCGATCAAGAGTTGAACAGGATACTCTAAGCGGCTCCCTTGCACCGTCTTTACAAGCGCTAGCCAAGCTTAGGAATTCATCCCGATGCACGCCAAAAATGAACCGAAAATTCACAGCATACACATGGAGCTTCGGAGGGTTTCATCGGCAAACCATAAGTCCTCCTCTGGCCGCGTCCATCCATCATCTGTCTGTCTGTCTTACTGTCTGTCTGTCTGTATGCCCGCCCGCCCGCCCGCTTGTTTGTCCGTCCGTCCGTCCGTCCGTACGTTCATTCGACACACGAACGGATGGAAGCACGAACAGACGCATGGATGGACGCATGGATAGACGTACAGATGGACGCGAAGACGGATGAACAGACGGAAGCATGAATGGAGGCATGAGTGGACAGACAGGTGGACGCATGAACAGACGGACATACGGGCGCGCGAACGGACGAACGCATGGACGGACGAAAGCAACTGATGGACTGACTGACGCTTCACCCCACTCATCAACATTCACTCCGTGGATATGCTGTGAGGTGGTTTCTACATACAGGCATGCATATAGGTGACGACAGACCCACGCTATAAGGAGCTTCGCCCCTAATATCTTCAAATTAGGATTCCAGTTAAAAACGTGTAAGGTTTACACACCAAAGGAAAGTGCGGAAAAGAATAAACATAGTTCTTTACTGATAGAGTCCATCGATACAGTTTGAGTTTACACTAATAACCTCGCAATGTCTGCGAGGTGACTATACAAACCAGTATTGCGTACACTCATAGCTGTGCATTCGCTTAGAAGTTGAAATAAAAGTGAGAGGTTTTACATTTTGCAGAGAAGTCAGTATTTAGATAAAAAAGGAAAAGACATAGTGAAAATGCAATAAAAAACACTAAATACTAACTCGTTATACATATATTTATCGCATACAACTTAAGGTTTAAACCTCAAAGCATTGGTAACATACCATTTTTTAGAATTCTATATCTTTTATTAGGTAGTTATCTGTTTTATCAAGATTCGGAACACCCTGATCACTCCGAAGTGCAGAAAGCTCAATATTTTCTAAATTGTAAATGCAGGTAATATTCGAATAGTTAGTGTGAACCAATGCTGAGGTATAATTTCAATGATTAGGCCACATAATAGTATTAGTATGTGCAAGTGAGCCAATCTGTATGAGCCTCCTTTAGGAATAATCTAGTGCTCATGAGCGCAGCTCCAGACCTTAAAATATTGCTGTGTTGCAACATTAGACAGATTCAGCAAGGTTGAAGCACGATTCAGCAAGGTTGATTTACACATTGAAATCAGCACAACGTTACAAGGTGGAAGTGAATCGTGCCATACATGCCTTCCACTCCATGGTTATCACGCTTGAACGTGTCGTTTACCTTCCCCATCTATTCACATCACGTGATGTCAAATTTAGTGTATGTCGAGCTAGCAAAGCCACAGTGAGCACGCTATCAGCGTAGCATGTAGTCATGCTTTTCATGAGAAGGAAATTATGATTATCATGTTTCGACATTCATCGTCTTCGTTTTTTCAGTCCCGTGATACCAAATTTAGTATATGTGTAGTTGGCGAGATGGCCGTGAGCACATCACGTGCATGGTATGTTGTCGTGTTCTTACATGACACGCATGTCAGGACTATCATGTTTGCACCAGTCATATACTGTCGTAATTCATTGACGTCACGTAACACCAAATTTGGTTTATGTGGAACTAGCGAAACGGCCACGAGGGCCTCGTGAAGGGCCCAATATACTCTGACGTAACGTTGACGTGCGCGCACGCTGGGTGCAGCGACGCTACCCTAGCAAAACGCGAGCACTCTATAGTCTGACGCCAGGCGTGACCGGCGCGACCATCGTTCGTCGGCGCTGCCCAGCGGCAACCGGTGTGACATAACGTTACCCAAACAACATTGCGTCTGCATCTTTTCGTGACGGAGGGACGCCGAGTGCACTCGAACGTGCATGCATGAACGCGACCCAGCACCAAATCGGCGCCTGGCATAGAGGCGCCGGTGTGACGCGACAAAACGAACGCTGGCGCGCACATGCACCGGTTCACGTCGAAGCGTATCGTGCCTTGAGTGTGGCATGTAGTCATGTTTTCATATGACACACACCTTATGATTATTATGTGTGCACCAGTCACATTCCTTCGTCATCTATTCACGTCCCTTAATACCAAATTTCGCATATATGAAGTGTGCGAAATTGCCACGAGCGCATCATGAGCGTAGCATATAGTCAGGTTGTTACATGACCCGTATGTCATGATTTCCATGTTTGAGTTTGTTCTTTGTGTTCGCCATTTGGTAATGTCAACCATACCAGTTTTGCAACATGTCACGTGAACGAAATAACCACAAGAGCACCAAGACCATGAAATGTAAATTATAAAAATATTAGCATACACAGCACGATTTTCATGTTATGACTAGTCATTTATGCAAGTCTTGCAGTCATGTTATGCCATACTAAGTTTGGTGTCGATACCATTATCGAAACGGCCAGGAGAGCTAAATGTCGTCGGCGGCTAGATAGATAGATAGATAGATAGATACGCTCAGTCTCCACGAAGTTTGCTAAGAAATGCTTCGGATTTAAAAGTTGCTCCGAGAAGTGACCGTGGTGAGGGAGCTCGTCCGGGTCTGCCAATTGAACATACAGGGAGCACTGTCAATCTGCAAATGGAATAGACTTGCTCTGCATGGAGCAGAATAAACTATTACCGGAAGTGCTCCGAATTTGCCAATGGATGACACCATTAGCCACGTGAACGCAGCAGCCGTACGGACGCAGCCTGCTAGCCATTTCCATTGGCAGGTTGCGTCCGCACGGCTGCTGCGGATGCACAGCTGAATCTGTCTGTTGACCACGGAGACGCATTCTGACGGGGCTTGTACGTATTGTTCGTTTCGTGCACGCTATGTATATACCGAGCCTCAGTTTACGTGGTCTTCCAGAAATACTTCCTGAATTTGCTATGTCAAGTAGCAACGAAGCTGATTAGGTCAGAAAACTGAAAAAAAATGAACTTTGCATCCGGCGTTCCGAAGTTTGTTGCATGCGTAGAAAGAAAGATGGGGACACTAAGTATGATGGTTCTGGTAACTGCTTTTAGGGTGAGACATACTACTCCACGCCTCTCAAAGTAACCAATTCCGTCTCAATTACCTTGAGCCGCCGGAGTGTGACGTGCCGCCACGCAAGTGTGGCAGGCAAAACTTAACCGCACGTGATCCGCCGCGGAGATGTCTAACCTCGCCTATGCGGTGACATTGAACCAAACGTAGGATGAAATGGCCCTTGAAGCACCCAGATGTCAGTATTAAGTTGTGGCATTGCAGTTGTAGGCGAGTTTAGAGCGAACGTTATTGATGTTACACGCATCCGATAAACGAATCACGAACCTCGTCAGTTTGGCTCTTCTCTTCGCTGAGCTACGCTCGTCGGCTTGTCGGTCTACTACTTCGAGTGACAACCACAGTAGGGTCCACTACTCCGAGTGACAACCGAAACGTACGCGTGACAGCGCGCCTGCTTTCGTTCGCGATAACTAGGTTTGCAACTTTACTGTATTTCTTCACAGTGGTTCTTCATTACACTAGAATACACATGGGGGACATTTCAACTATCAATACTAGCAGCCGTAAAACTAGCAGCCGCAAAGACAACAGCCTAAGGCTTCCCGGCATCATGCCCAACCATAAAATGAGCGCGCCCACCTCGGCCCGAGACAACTTACCGGCCGCGACGTAGCCACAAAGGCACAGCCGCCACCATGATTGGGAGGAGCATCGACCGAGGCACGGTGATGGCCACAGGCACCGGCACTGCCGCAATTGCCACCCCCACTACCTCCATTGTTGCGGCAACTGAAGTTAGTGCAGAAGAGGCAAGGCAGCAGAGGTGCACGGACTGCTATGCAGAAGAATTTCCTGCTGCGTACCACGACGTGCTTGAGCATTATAGGAAAGACCGGGCGAAATTTCCGCAATGCCACGTGCACCTGCACAGGTCGCAGGCTGCAGGCGAGCACGTTCACCAACCCCTACCATCTGCACTGCCTATGGCCCACACTGCAACCGTCGCCTGGCTCCCGTGGTGCGCGCACGAACGGGCCGATATTGCACATATACTTTGGCAATGCGCAAGAGATGAAGATGGGTCACGAGAAAGGATGACGTCAACTGAGGGACTCTCCAAAATGAGGCACCTTGCTGAGCGATGACAAGCCGCCCTTCTCAGCGAGGCGCTCGAAGACCAGGTGTGGGCCATCCAGCGGGCCAGAGTCGTCGCCGAGGACCTCGCAAGATGTTCCTCGAACGATGTGTCCCTGGCAGCCTAGCCCCGGGCACAGGAACAACCGTTGGACAAATAGTGTTTATCCAACTCAACTCAACTCTGAAACAGTGAGCCCGAAAATTTTTGACTGACTATCTTAGGAATGGCTTGGTAGAATAAATCGCTAATAATCATGATAGGTATAAACCGTGTTCATCGTTTGCACAAACTTTCATTTGTACAGCTGTATATGCAAGGCGAAGAAATGCACGGAACTTCGCTCACACCATTAGAAGGTGGTGGCATTCTAGATATAGGCTCTGCCAGCATATACAATTTAGGGCAACCATTCTTGTGCTCGACTGAGCAAAAATAAAATTTATGGCACGGTTATCAGCAACATTCGTTCTCTGGCTAGTAACAAAGCCCAGTGCGAGGACAAGGCTCGAAAACTGTCTTCGTATATGGCTGCCTTTAATAGGAGTGTCCTGACAGATGGCCTCATCGAATTTGGTATGACGTCTGCAAGAGTGGTAACAGCGGCAGCAACAACAAATCTCCCACAACAATGTTTGCAGCTTTATTGAGATTAATTATCACTTCCTCCAAGATGACCGTTACGAATTTCACGTAGGAATGAGTCTTTACCGAAGCAGGCAAAGTCTTGAACCGCACAGTAGAGAACTTTCGGAATGGCAAAATCATACTGAAATATCTGTTGAAGATGGTGCATATAAATGAACTCAACATACGCGACACGAGCGTACCTTCCACTTCAGCGAAAAGGGCCACTGAAAGGCACAGTAATTAACCCAGTACGGCTCAGACAGCGACGGCCCGACACCTCGCACCCACCATGGAAGGGAGGACAACTCCGGCAGAGGCGATGGAGATGGTGGAGGCGGCGACTTTGACGAATATATGATACCAGGTGACATAAATTGACTGGTCATGTTCCATGAAAATCTAGGCACATCATAAGCAACAACGAGAACAATATAAGCCACCACACAAACAGCTAGACAGATCTCAAGAAACAGACTGGTGAAGATTGCAAACGAGAACATTTAGAAAATCAGTACACCTGAATCACGGTATAGTATGGTATTAAAAAAATCAAAGCATATTCACGGCATATCATCCGCTCGCTGCGTCCGTCAGTCCGTTTGTCTATCTGTCTGTCTGTATGTATGTATGTCTGTCTGTTTATCTGTCTGCTCATTCGTCTGTCCATTCATCTGTCCGCCTGCCTGCCCGTCTGTCGGCCTGCCTGCCTGCCCATCTGTTTGTCTGTCTGTCTGTCTGTCTGTCTGTCTGTCTGTCTGTCTGCCCGCCCACCCACCCGTCCATTCGTCCGTCGATCCGTCTATACGCATGTCCGTATGTCTTTCACCCCGTGCGTCCATGCATCCAGTGCACACTTCAGGTTCTCGTCATCTGGCATATTTTCATCATATATTCATCATTACAAATACCGCCATCCAGCGGACATTCCAAGGACTTAAACTAGAGATGACTAGTACAAACAGGTGATGCACAACCCACGCCTCAAGAAAGCTTCGTCCCTAAAACACAATAAAGTGCATGTTACAAGTACTGCGTCTCTTGTGTCTCTTTTTTCTTGTGTTTTTGTCATTTTTGTGCACTGACCGCGATTAAAATGTTCCAGTTACCCTAATTTTCTACTGTAGCTTAAGTATTTTAGTAAGCTACTGCAGGCGTTGTTAGTTTGAAGAATTGTTTTCTTGATGTAACCCACATGGTTATGTGCTGAAAGTTAACCGTGAAACCAAAACTACAATTCAGAAGGGGCATCGAGAAAGTCGCTTTGGAGATAGGAATCGACACGCTGTTAGAATCGTGGCACAAATCTTTTTTCAGCAGATATGATCTGTATATGAGCTACGGAAAAGATGTTTACACAAAATTTGTACCTACCCCCCTCCCCTTAAACACCATTTTTACGCTCTACATTAAAACACCCCGTGCGGCGGACAGACTGAGTGAGTGTGGCCCTCTGGCTGAAGTGAATTGAAATCCGTGCCCCAAACGAAGTGGTTGCTGGCTGCGACGCATAACTCTTTTAACAAAATGCTTGCGTTGAAACCATTGACCACAGGAAGTTCACGTTCTACGCTGCAGCACACGTGTTTCACGTGTTTGCTAAAAAAATGACCCGTTAGTCTCTCATCGTATTACAATCCAGTGTGCCCCGCCACGGTGGTCTAGCGATTACGGCGCTCGACTGCTAACCCGAAGGTTACGAGTTCGAATCCCAGCTTTGCCGCCTGCATTTTTGATTGAGGCGAAAAGGTTCGACGATTTGAGAATTAGATCCAGGTGGACGTTGAAGAACCCCAAGTGGTCACAATTTCCGGATACCTTCACTATGGCATTTCTCATAATGATATAGTAGTGTCGGGACGTTGAATCACAGATCATATTAATATTACATTCCAGTGTCTTGCTACCACATTAGTTATTTCGTGTTTGTTACAAAACTGTGGATGTTTATGTATTATTGCACGACTTTATCGTCTTGATGATTACAATACTTTGTTTCTCGTAGGAAATATTTTCATTTTTACTTTTTAGGGGCGAAGCTCCTTAGGGCGTGGGCTGTGCGTCCCCTGTAGCCTGTATGTAGCCACCTCTAGTTTAGTTCTTGCAGTGTTCACTAGATGGCGGTACCGTCCCCTGTATGTAGCCACCTCTAGTTTAGTTCTTGCAGTGTTCACTAGATGGCGGTACCGTCTCCTGTATGTAGCCACCTCTCGTTTAGTTCTTGTAGTGTTTACCAGATGGTGGTACTTGTAGCTGATGATGAAAAGATGCAAGATGTTATAAACTAGAAAGCGGTACTTGTAGTTGATGAAAGACGCGAGATCTTATAAAATAGGAATGATGTCACATATGGCGCGTGTCATTGGTTGAAGGCAATCGTTCGATTTAGTGCGGAGAATATACAGCCATCAAACTCTCTCACTCTGGAATCGTCCTCATGACCATGTACCTCGCACCCAACCTGTCGACTGGGAACATCAAGACATTCATAGACACTGCGTTACGAAATTATGAGAACAAATACAAGAATGGACCATTTGTACTACTTGAAGACTTTAACGTGGCTATCATAGACAATAATTGGCTTATCCAACATATGGCTTCTAGATATGCACTCAGACGTATATCGTTTGACCATATGAAACCTACCACGATCCGAGGAACATGGATAGACCTAGTATTTGCAAATTTCCCACTGCAACCCATACAGGAACCGCTCTCCCTTCATTTCACAGACCATAAAGCCGTCATAATGAAGGGACATCGCAAGCCATCCGTCGTTTAAGAACAAATAAAAGTTGATTTGTGTATATACACACACAGCGTTTCTCACGTCTTTACATGATGATCGACTGGGCGAATTACATGGAAGATTCACAGTTTACCGATGAATCCCTCCGGAGCTTCGCCCATTCATCATCATTCACCCCGTGAATATGCCGTAATTTTTTTCAGGAATATAAGCGATGGTATCTTTCTATGCTTAGCTTACTGCAGTTATGCGTAATTACTGCAAACAATACAGCCATATTTTTTTACGGTGACTTAGGTTCTGAAATGTCATACCGAGCCAATAAGGCGCTTGCAAACATACACATGTGGGTGACTACTAATAATCTTAGGATTAATGTAGGAGAAACAAAGGCAGTAATGTTTCGTTCGCGCGATAAACTATTTCAGCTAAACCAAAATAAATTGAACAATAATTAAGTACAAATACTGTCGCCTTTCAAATAACATGGCGCGTATTCTGAAACTATGTCATGAATTCACTAAGTGAATCACTTTTAAAATTTTCAGAGCTATGGGTAATATGTGCCGCCATTGCACTGATCTTCTTACATCAATTAGGAATATGTTACGTATCTTTATCTTTTTTCTGGTTCGATGGTAAATTCTTAAGTGGGGGACCACTACACCGGGAAATATTTGCTGACTCGTGGTACTACAAAAAAAAAAAGAGCCATACGCCTTATTTCCAGGGTGCCATATCTTTGGCATACTCCTGCTTTGTTCACATAGCTTAGTACCATACAAATTAAATTTTTGTACACATATAATTTGTCGCATGTATTGACTGGGAAAAGTTAAGAATGACGACTATTTATTACCAATGGCATCCTCACTGCAAGATAAGTATTTTTTAAATTACGTATTTAGAATTGGATTGTCCTTGGATTGTCAACAAAACCAGAACTGTATACGATAATAAAATGCTACAGTTTTGTTTACCGACTATTTTGAATCGGTTACATAAAGAAAATGATCTCGATGATCCACTCCGTCGCTGAAAAGCCTACCTAACATATTCGTGTGATGAATTGCGCCAACAGGTTCATTTGTTGTTTTTTGTTTGTGCTTTTTTCATCACTACGGGCATTTTTTTCTCTTGGTTTTTTTAAATGTTCACACCATACCCTTGTTCATTATTTTTTACCATGTTTGTTTACACTTTTTGCTGTTTTGTTCATGCATTATGTATATGACATGCTTTCAATTAATGTAAGAAGTCAGTGTGTGAGGTGGCTAGGTAAGCTGCTCAATCAAGCTTTTCCGCCTAGTCTTCTCGCAACGTTGTCGCGCAATAAACCCAATTGATGATATGTGGGGTTTAACGTTCCAAAACCACCATATGATAATTAGAGACGCCGTAGTGAAGGGCTCCGGAAACTTCGACCACCTGGGGTTCTTTAAAGTGCCCCTAAATCTGAGCATAGGGGCCTACAACATTTTCGCCTCCATCGAAAATGCAGCCGCCGAAGCCGGGATTTGATCCCGCTATCTGCGGGTCAGCAGCCGAGTACCTTAGCCACTGGACCACCGCGGCGGGGCCAATAAACCCAATTCAATTCAATTCAATTCAATTCAATATGCATGCTACTCATATTTAAATCCCAGGTATGAGGTTAAGGAAGCCAATAACCTAATATCTGGTGTTTTACGTCCACAGACCACGAGATCAGTGTTTGAGACGCAGCCAGTAACTTACATGAAGGTTAGGTTACACTGTTTTGATCCAGATTTTATTTATTTATAGTAAGCCAAAATCTTCACCACGCTGGACAAACCAACAGAAAAAGAAAAGAAACTCTCTGACGACTGGGAGAGTAGTTGGGAACCAGTCATATGCATATGGATATTGTCGTCTCGCGGATGCTGTTCACGGCTGAATGCACCCCGCCGTAATGGCTTTCTGTTTCGTCCGTGTGATAAAGCGAGACTTCGCGTGACTGTCGCAATGGGTCCGAGGCTCGCTATGAATGAAGACCAAAAATAGTGTCGCTAAACAATAGCCAGTGGCGTGGGACTCGGGTCATTGTTATTCATACTAAGAATCCTCTAAGCAGGGCGTACACATTGCTCATAATCGATTTTCGGCGGCTTATGCTTACTATGAATACTTGTTTTCTTGCAATTGAAATACAGAGAAAAGTACCTGTTCATAAAATGTCTAGGTACATGGATTGAAGCTTCAGTTCATCCCTGCAACGTTCTTTGGAGTTGTGACAAGTCATGATTTGTCATGATCGCTATGTGAAAGTTGGTATTCGGAGCAGCCTGCGAAGTAACTTCCTCCTACCTAGGGTGGGCCGTTCGCGAAGACTAGCTGAAGACACCTGCTGAAAAACAATAGAATGTTTTGTAACAAAGCAGTGAAATAAAAGAGAAGGGCACATAAAAGTTCTAGAAAATTGAATATTTCAGCCTGGGATGAAATTGGCGCAGCGCTTCATGAATAAAGCGACAGTTTAATAATTGAGATCTGCTACTATATACCAAATAAACTATTCGTGTTTATTGAAATGCGTTTTTCGTGAGTAATGAAAAAAAATTAAACACTTTTTAGAAAAACCATCACGCTTTTCATTCGACCATCGGAAAAAATACTCTTGTGAGCAGTGTGCTGTGAAAAATTATAAAAGTGTGACCGGATTGCGCTTGAAAGCTTCATCACTTAGCACCATCAGGTATATCAGTATTGCATGCGAGAACAGATATCTTCCGAAAGCTATAGTTTCAAAGTGAACAATGGCAACAAAATCAGGTTATGCCATCTACAGAAAAATATATACTGCATCATCGTCTTGCTTCTTTCACCGGTAATTTTCCTCTTATCAGTCTTGTGCTTCAGTCATAAGCAAGACAGCAAGCACATCTGCTTGATTCTTCGGCCTATTTCTCAGTGAAGCTGTAGTTTATTTTCTTTTCGAAGCCACAATGACCATTCGTACCTATCACGCCAATTATTCCGCAAATCGCTCTTTTTTATTTAGAAACAATTTCTTCACCGTCATGCCACCGTAAATATTTTCTTTAGCTTTTTTGGGCCACTTTTTATCACTACATTCTTTTTGCCTGTATAGGACATGTGAAAAGGAACAAAAATATCACAAAACTTTGTCTACAAGACCTCTTTAAAGCCTTTTCTGGCCACTTGTTTTGCATGTCCCTTCATCAACGAGGAATGCAATGACTCTGTAGCTTTCTAATTTTACGCTTATTTATACTTCTCTTTCCTTTTCCTTGTTTTTTCCTTCATGAAGAAGTACCAGAGAAAGTTTCTGGCTGCATTCCGATGATTTCTGCTAAGAGGATCTTTTGTTATCTTCACTCCGCAGTGATTTTGCACGTAGAGCCATTCGTTATTCCTCTGGGCTTAATAAATTTTCTTCTTTTTTTGTTTACTGTCATGACTCAGCAGTTTTAGCAGGACTTGGTAATCAAGCCAGCCTTCACATTTAGGCATTCAGTGTGTCGTTTTCCCCTTCGTTCTCATGGGAACGTTTCCAGTGGGTCAATTGCCGGTGAGTGCGCAACTGGGTGTGCTTGCTCGTGGACTTGCTCGACAAGACAGTGTTCCGTACATGAACGCCAACCTACAGTTGGCTATCCAGAGCGTCATGCCTGGAACTGTGTGGGAGCATCTCCACGCAGTGCCAAAGTGGCACCAAGAAATTGCCATCATGTGCGAGGTGTTTTGATAACTAGAAGCTGAACACTGCAGGTTTAAAAGATGAGCTCATTCAGTGACTACAAGCCGACATTCAGCAGCATGGTAAAGCAACCCCGCTATCCTTCTGTAGGAACGAATGCATGCGCCGTGACCACTGGTATGCCTTTGACAGTAGACCCAGTCACACTACAGAGTGTTGCCCTGCTGTTTCAGCAGCACGCTCACCCTGCAGCCACACTGCCCAATCCGCAATTGCCGGGATGCAACTTTACTGCGCCACCTGCCGTTAGAAGTAGCTTTCACGAAGGCGTTTTCTTTTCCCATAGAAACGGAGGATAACTCCAGATGCGAGTCGTGTGATAGTGACGAGAAAATAGAACGTCTACTGTCTTCATGGGATTGTTCTGTGAACGAAAGCAACTTGCCACGCATAACTTTACAAAAACTCTATATTGCACTTTTTTTCCGAAGATTCTCAGTTCATGGCTCAACGCGTCGCAGGCCAGCAAAGTGACGCGGGTATCGCCAGGTTTTTTAGAAAACGATTGACGAAGAATACAACGAGGAAAGCTTGCCTTGGGATCATGCGCTACAGCGGCAACCCACAGAGTTGGGCTGCGGTTTATTGTAAATAAACCCCTTCTTTCTTCTCAAAGGGGGCCTAGATTTTCTACAAGTGGGGCTGAAACCTGTGACTAAGCCAAGAGACATACGACTCAAAGCCACTTGATTTCCCCACTCGAGCAGGTCTCACGTTTTGTGCTCACGTGCGTTTCGACGAGTTTTCAAGGCGCAGGCTCCTTTCCCAAGCGACGTAACCACTGAATAGCGAAGTTCCAGGCCGGGGAAGTGCTTGCGCCCATTTTGCAGAAACCTGTGGGTATCCGTAGGCCACGGGAATCAAGCCCACGACCTCCCGCAGCTGAAGCGAACACTTTGCCACGAGGCCACGGCTGCACTAAGTCAGCTAAGCTGAAGTGTGGGCTACGCCAACTTCAAGATTTCCGGAACCGTGCTCTACCACCGGCAGCACCTACTTAACCCTTGTCACGCACGCCCCAGCCCGCCATCCAACTTCCGAAAATATTTACCTTAAGAAGTTCGATGGCCAACCATCATCGTGGACGCCTTTTTGGGAACAGTTCAGTCAACAGATCTACAACAATGGTGCGCTCACCGACGTAGACCGCCTCACCTATCTACCTTGCGCTTTGTCCGGTGACGCAGAATCGCCGGACTTCCAGCAACGGCAAGGTGCTATTCAGAAGCCCTGGACATTTTAAACCAACGCTTCGCTAAGACCAACTTCATAATTCAGGCTCACATGCAGCAACTCATCGACATGCAACCCATGCAGTCCTCCACCGATGTTTGAGCACTTCTATGCCTTTAAGACGCGGTCCGAACCCAGATGTGTGTCCTCAAGACTCTCGGGGTATCAGAGGACCGTTACTCTGCAATGTTATACTCCATCCTGCTCAAGTCACTTCCTCACGACATCGTTCTGAACTTCAACAAGACCATCACGCGTTAGCATACAGAGCCCACAGACCTGCAATGCCAACCACGGGCGGGTATTAAGTCTTTACTGATTTTTGTTCAAACAGAAATCGAAGCTCGAGGGCTAACAGCCCTGCGCCTTTCTGTGAGAGAGGACACTTCGAAAAACCTAGCTAAAGATTTTCACACTAGCACGACGTCATCGTCACGACATCGATCCAGCACGGAGTGTTTGACCTCATCCGTAAAACCAGCTACTCGAAAGAACCCCGGCTTTTTCTATGATTCAGCTACGCAGTATACTGAGCAGCAGAAGAAAAAAAAGGCGCCTAATAGCTGCCGACGGCGGCTTCCGCTGCACCTTGAAAAACCATATGATAAAATATTGTAGGCGAAAGGTCAAATGTGCAAAGTGCTATCGATGCCATGTGGATACAGCGCCATGCGGATACGGATGATGAAATCGCCTACCGATACCCAGAAGTTATCAAAATCGGCCCAATGCAAAATATTTAAAACGGAAAACTCAAAACCGAGCGTGTACCTCCAAACTGCTGTAGTTTGGGCAGCAGACGAAGAAAGCAAAGTGATCGTTCAAGTTTTATTCGGCGCAGGCAGTCAGCGCAGTTTTTGGACGAAGCTACTGGCTGAAAAATTGCTTGTTGATTACTCGGTTATGAAAATCTTTGAGTGGGCTATCTAGGAGAACTACATGAAGAGAAGTTCTTTTCACACGTGTAACTCACCTTGAGTTCAGTGCGTGGTTGCAAGTCACAGCAGGTAGAAGCTCCCGTCACGGTGAATATCAGCCACCAATCAATTCCACACCAACAAGAGATTTCGTCGAAAAGCTCGCACACCAAGGACTTTACTACCCCGACATAGACTAAGCTGAGAGCCTAAACGTTGTTGACGTTTGAATCCGCAGTGACTATTACTGGTCTTCTGTCACTAATGTCATCGACGATTTAGAAAATGGACTAAAAGCAGAGAAGACTTTCTTAGGCTTGACGCTACATGAACTAGCAACCTCTTGCGCAACCGCCATGCACTGCAACGAGGTCATCGTAGTGAAAGCCGAAGTGATAAACCGTAAGAATACAGAGAATTATGTGGACTTGCAAATCATGAAATTAGAATCAGAGGGAAGTGAGAACACGTAAAATGAAGACCCAGAAGATGCTTCAGTCGAAGTCGTGTCCCTACAGCGATCGTAAGCCGGCGAGATATCATATGCCTCTGTGAAGTTACAAAATGGGGCTTTGGACGATCCACTTGTTATTAGAATGAAGTCTACGGGACCCCCACAGTTTAGTATCGCTAATGTGGAATATGTGCCAAAAGCCTTGAGACTGCTTGGGCACACTGACGCCGGCGTATTATCGTGTAGTGAGAAAAACACTGATGAATTCATTCAGCAAAAGACCGACAAGAAACCCTTCATCCTGCATATGACATCTCGCTTACACTGCTTAAATGGCAGGTTGAAGTCTTCCTCAGATAATAGGAAACATAACCCCGTAAAGCAGACGACTGCTGATTTTTAACAAGAAGAGCATCCTTTGCCTGGTGGGCTAGGCTTGGACGGCTTACTTGCAGAGATAGTGAGTGGTCATCACGCCGTCTCTGTGCAAACTCCGCCAACCATGTCACAGCTTGGCTACTACAACATACCTCTAAGCGCAAAGAGAAGAGTGTTTCTAAGGCAGCCTTCAATGATGAAGATATAAGAGCTGGTGCAGCATGCTTTCCAGGGAACACTGATTTAACGGAGGCCTTTGGAACATGAAAACAGCTATAAGCCAAAAGCTATTATTGCAGCATCTTGCTTCGTGGAATGGAGCCACTAGGCGTTTCATCACCGCTAGCAAGCTGAAATGATGATGATGATGTATGGTGTTTTTGGCGCAAGGGCCATTTGTTGGCCAAAGAGCGCCATTTAATCTTACTGAAAATATGGACAATGATTGTGATAAGCGTCTGTATAAGGGCCATAAAATTCCTCGCGATAAGGCGGGTAAAAACATACAAGTAATAAAATGATGACCATGCCGTGAAAGATGTGTGTGGTGTGAATGATGACAAAAGTTGGTGATAATAAGACGATGGTGGATATGTATGGCATTAGCACAAGTACCTCACACGTTAGTACCCTTGCGTGCAAGGGCCGTGAGGCAAGTGCTTTGCTCTGTAGCCACCGCAGCAAAAACCTCTCTAGAGAGGTCGTGCTACGGTATGCCCGGGTATATGATATGAAAATTATGAATTTCCTTTAAAAACGCTAATAATGATTTGTGACTAAAAAGCGGTTCCCTACCGACGAACATTGAAGGGTGTAAAGGTATATGTTGTCGGTAGGATAGTGGGAAGTGTTGTCTTCTTAGAGTGTCTAAATGTTTACATTGAATTAAAACGTGAAGAACCGTTAATGTCTCACCACATTTATCACACAATGGTGGATCACCACCGGACAAAAGATGTGTGTGTGTCGTGTATATGTGTCCTATCCTGAGTCTTGTTAGTGTTACCTCTGTTAGACGTGATTTTGATACTGGTGGCCAATGGCCAAGGTGTGGCTTGATAACGTGTAGTTTGTTTTGCGTGTGTGTATCCCACTTGCTCTGCCAGTAGTCCCGGAGGTTTCGCTTGAGAGACGGCTTAAGATCAAGGGCCGGGATTGATATGGATGTAATGGCGGTGCTCTCATGGACGGATGCAGCGAGCTGATCCGCCCTCACGTTGCTTGAATCTCATGGTGCCCTGGCACCCAGCACACTACAACATGTTGTTTGAGTGTGCATAAAATGGAGTAAAGTGAGACAAGGACTGGGTTTTTGTGTTTTTTAAGAGTGTGCAGAGCCGTTACTACACTGAGGGAGTCTGTATAAATTACTGCTTTTTGTATTTGTAATTGTTTTATGTGTTTAGCTGCCACAAGTATCGCGTAAGCTTCCGCTGTGAAGATACTTGTGCGTGGATGTAGAGGGCCAGCATCCGAAAAGGATGGGCCGACAGCAGCGTAGGACACAGAGGAGTTAGTCTTGGAGGCATCTGTGAAGAACTCAGGACATGTGTATTTGTGTTGAAGTTCCAAAAAGTATGTTCGGATATGGGCAATAGGTGCATGTTTTGTAACTTCTAGGAAAGACACATCGCAGTCTATAGTCTGCCACTGCCACGGTGGCGGGTATGCTACAGGAGCCATTAAACTGTGTTCAAGTGACACTGCAGTTTCTTGAGATAGACACTTCAGGCGAACTGAGAAGGGCTGCCTCATCGAAGGCCTGTTTTGAAACAGAGTTGAGCTCGACAAATCATTAATTGTAGAGTATGAGGGGTGCTCCTTGTCTGCTTTCACCTTAAGGAAGTAAACAAAGGACATGTAGGTTCTTTGCAGATGAAGCGACCACTCATTTGACTCAACGTAAAGGCTTTCTACGGGGCTGGTGCGAAAAGCACCCGTAGAAAGGCGGATGCCCAAATGGTGCACGGGGTCCAGCATCTTCAAGGCACTTTGAGTAGCAGACTGATAGACAACGGCCCCATAATCTAAGCGGGTGCGAATGAGGCTTCTATAGAGGTTCATGAGGCATTGCCTATCACTACCCCAAGTAGTACGTGACAACACTTTTAAAACATTCATGGCTTTTAAACATTTTGTTTTTAGATACTTGATGTACGGCACGAAGGACAACTTGTTGTCCAAGATTAGGCCTAAGAATTTATGCTCGGCTTTGACGGACAGACGTTGCCCGTTCAGTCGAATGTCAGGTTCCGAGTGCATGCCTCTCTTTCGAGAGAACAAAACACACGTGCTTTTTTGAGGGTTCAGTCGGAATCCGTTTTCCTCTGCCCATTTGGAGAGCTTGTTTAAACCTAACTGAACCTGCCGCTCACACAATGGCAGATTGCAAGACCTAAAGCCAAGCTGGACGTCATCGACATATGTGCAATAAAACATATTGCGAGGGATGGACAAGCGCAAGGAATTCATTTTTATGAGAAAAAGTGTGCAGCTAAGTACACCACCTTGTGGCACGCCTGTTTCCTGAATAAATGTTTGGGAAAGAACCGTGCCCACTCGGACACGGAATGTCCGGTTTGACAGGTAACTTTTGATTATGTGAAACATTCTTCCGCGCACGCCAAGGTGGGAAAGGTCTCTTAGAATGCCGAAACGCCATGTTGTATCATAAGCCTTTTCGATATCGAGGAACACAGAGAGAAAATATTGTTTATGGACGAAGGCGTCTCTGATCTGTGCCTAGATACGAACAAGGTGGTCTGTGGTGGATCTACCTTCTCGAAACCCGCACTGAAATGGGTCGAGCAAATTATTTGTTTCAAGGAAATGTACAAGTCGGCAGTTTATCATTTTTTCGAAGACTTTGCACAAGCAGCTTGTAAGTGCGATAGGCCTATAACTCGAGGGTAAAGAAGGGTCTTTGCCCTCTTTCAAAATGGGAATAATAATAGCCTCTTTCCAGGAGGTAGGGATAGCGCCAGAAAACCAGATAGCATTGTACAAACAAAGTAAGGTTTTTCGTGTTTCGATTGGTAGGTTTTTTAACATTTCATACACAACACTGTCAGAACCTGGGGCAGAAGTACTGCAGGAGTTTAGAGACATTTGCAGCTCAGCTAGACTGAAAGCTTGGTTATATGCCTCGGATCTAGTGCATTTGTGTTCAAGTTTCTGCTTTTCTATTCTTGTTCTGTATTTTTGGAAAGTGTCAGTATAGTGGGATGAGCTGGACACCTGTTCGAAGTGTGCACCGAGGAAGTTTGCCTGATCTTCCAAGGTATCACCCCGAGTGTCCACGAGTGGAAGTGTGCGTACTTGTTTTCCTGCCATCCTACCGACCATGTTCCAGACTTTAGCCTCCTGTGTGTATGAAGTGATCCCTGACAAAAACTTCTGCCAGCTTTCTCTTCTGGCCTGCCGACGCGTTGTCCTGCCTTGAGACTTTATTTTCTTGAAGGTTTCAAGATTTTCGGCTGTCGGTGAGTTCCGAAGCAGCCTCCAAGCTCTGTTTTGCTGTTTGCGCGCGTTTCGGCATTCAGAGTTCCACCATGGCACACGCGGTTTTCCTTGGTGCTCATTTGTTTGTGGGATGCATTTTGTTGCAGCATCAATCAAAAAAGCTGTGAAGTAGTCCACAGCAACATCAATGCTTAAAGTACATATGTCACTCCAATCTATACGAGCGAGGGTAAGAAACCGTTCCCAGTCGGCTCTGTTTATGAGCCATTTGGGAACACGGGGTGTACACTCAGTTGCTGTAGTTGTGCTCAAAACTACGGGAAAGTGGTCACTTCCGTACAGATTACTGACGACTTTCCACTGGAGTAGAGGCACAAGAGATGGAGACACTATGCTTAGGTCTATGGAGGAGTAGGTGTTATGTGCGAGATTATAATAGGTTGGTTCCTTTCTATTTAGGAGACATGCGTTCGACGAGAGAAGGAATTGTTCAATAAGTCGACCTCGCGCGTCGCAACGAGAGTCTCCCCATAGCCTGCTATGCGCATTGAAGTCTCCAAGGAGAACATAAGGCTCCGGAAGTTCATCAATTAAAGAGTGTAAATCACGTTTTTGCAGCTGATAGCTAGGAGGGATGTAAATAGTGCAGATTGTGATTAGTTTATCAAAAAGAACCGCTCGAACAGCCACTGCTTCAAGGGATGTTTGGAGTTGTAAGTGTGTGCATGCAATTCCTTGATTCACTATGATGGCAACACCTCCGGATGATTTCATGGCATCATCACGGTCCTTTCGAAAAATAACGTATTTGCGAAGAAAATTTGTGTGTTTTGAATTAAGGTGTGTTTCTTTTACACACAGCACTTTTGGTGAGTGTTCGTGTAGGAGTTCTTGGATGTCGTCAAGGTTTCTGAGAAGGCCCCTGACGTTCCATTGTATAATTTGAGTGTTCATGGTGAATGTAAAATAATGCTGTGTGTACAAAAAGCGAGTGTCTGTTTAGACGGGGAATTTGAGTTCACTTAACAGGGCCGTCACCAGGCCCTGTTATTTGCTTTTTTGTTTTCTTGGCGCGCTCCAAGGAGCCACGCCGCTCTTTCGGCACCAAGGGTGCCGACGTATCCATTGCCTCCTCGGAGGCACTGGATGCCCGCACGTGCGGGCTGTTAGTTTGGATTTTGGGCCTCGCCTGGTGAGGGGAGGCCTTGAGACCCAAAGACTCTGGAGTCTCCGGTCTCTGTTTGGGAGTAGGCGGTGTAGCCTGGGCTACAGCCGCCTTGGGGGCAGGTGCCACAGCCGACGGCTCGCTCTGCGCAGGCCGAAGGGGTGGCGAGGGCTGCTGCGGCGTTGCCCCCTGACGCGCCACATCAGCATATGTTGCGCCGTAAAATGGCGACACTCTTCGTCTTGCTTCTTTAAATGTGATGTTTTCTTTGACTTTAAGAGTGATTATTTCTTTTTCTTTCTTCCAGTTAGGACATGAACGCGAATACGCGGCGTGTTCCCCGTCACAATTCACGCAGTGAGGCGTAGTAACACAGTTATCAGATGGGTGGCCGTGGCTACGACATCTTGCACAAGTTTCCTGACCCCGGCAGTTCTGCGAGCCATGACCAAATCGTTGACATTTATAACACCGTCTTGGATTGGGAATGTAGGGACGGACAGAGAGTTTGATGTATCCTGTGTCTATAGATGAAGGCAGTGTGCTAGATGCGAAGGTGAGTATTAAATGTTTGGTAGGTATTTCTTTGTTGTCTCGTCTGATGACGATTCGTTTCACATCTGTGACATTTTGCTCTTTCCACACTTCAAGCAGTTCCTGTTCAGACATTTCAAGAAGGTCTGCTTCTGAAACAACTCCGCGTGAGGTGTTCGTTGATCTATGAGGTGAAATAGATACTGGGATATTACCAAATGCTACGAGACTGCCAAGTTTTTCATAGTGGTGTTTTTCAGGGAGCTCAAGGTCTCCGCTAGCCATCTTTGTAACCTTGTATCCTGGGCCCAAGACCTCTGTCAGGGATTTAGCAACAAGAAATGGAGATATTGCTCTGGCTTGTTTTGTTGGGTTTTCGCTGTGCACAACATGGAATTTGGGAAAGCATTGTCTGGGTTGGCTGAAAATTGATATGTCATCGGTGCGTCCCCTCTTAGGCGGGAGACGATCTAGGAGACGGGGAAATGCAGGTGTTCCCATAGTAGTGTACTTTTTGTTCTGCAGCAATGGCGACCACCCACCATGGAGTCCAACCAGGGGACGCTGAAGCACTTAATAGCATAAGGCTGCAGACGCCAGCCGTACATTGCCACTATAACCAAATATAACTACTCAAGGTTGAGTAATTACACAAGGTTAACCCTTGCCGCCATGAAAAATCGGAAGTAAATGGAAGAGAGAAGAAGACAGGACAGATTTAAAGACGAGAAAAGACTAAGATGTAGGAAGAGAGAGATAGGAAAAAGCGACTGCCGATTTCCCCTGGGTGGGTCAGCCCAGGGGTGCCGTCTACGTGAAGCCGGGGCCAAAGAGGTGTGTTGCCTCTGCCGGGGGGCCTTCAAGGTCCAATCACCCAGCTTTGGCTCAACCCCCAGGATCGCCTTTTCCCCGGACATGGCAAAGCCACGCACGGCTAGGCGTGGGAGGGAGTAGAAACTCCCCCGTTAGCTCGGGTCCGTGGTGTCGCTACACACCAAACGCCTACTTGCGCAGGCGCCCCTGCGGGGTAGCAAGCTGAAATGTACCGTGCTAAACTGTAAGTAATAAACCAGTTAGACCAAGGGGCGTGTGACCCTGAAGGACCAATTTTCTTCAGAAGTCTGCCTCATCAAAGCATAAGAAAAAAAATCATGAATAGAACCAAGCCCACATCCAAAAGATTGCACCAGTATGCTTTTGCCAAGTTAAGTATAATAGAGCATTGCCACTTTGACCTCTCTGATGCACGAAAGATGGAATACTTGCGGAACGGGTCACGTGGACAACACATCCAAGCCACCGAAACAGCCACCCAGCCCCTCACCTTTTTTTTCAATTCAATTCACTTCTTATTTTTACGTGTAAATTACAGAAATACCAAAACTGGTTGGACCCGTAGCAAAAGGGTAGTTGATTTTTATATTTATTTTGTTTTCACCTACACTAGCCTCCACATGCGCGTAAACATATCGAAGCCAAAGAACACATGATGCGATTGGCCAGCTCTGTTGAGGCAGCATCGAGACTATCTCGTGAATCTAGGCTTCCAGAGTGTGAACAGCGTCGCACAAAATCGTCTGCTCCACACCCTACCTGAGTTATTTATTTATTCATTTACTTGAAGATACTGCTAGCCTCACATCTGAGGCTGTTGCAGGAAAGGGGGCATCTTCAAGTAGGCGTGTACGTAGGTAAGGTTGAATCAGACAATTCATATGTTGTTTACATTAACTATACAAGGGCTACTAAATGATGGCAGTAATAAACAGCATATTAGAATGGAGATACATATTCAAAAGAACACAGTTTAGTTGCAACATTAGAAACTCGCATTTCTGGACTGACCACCCATCAGTAAGAAGCTATTTATCGAGATGCTTAGGCCCACTATTGCCATAAGGAACGCCCTCCAGTACCTCCTGCGTGATACCTGTACGTCTTTTTTATCTTCATAAAGTCGCACAAGGAACACTGGCACATGCTCCGATTCCCTGGCATAATGGTGAGCACACTGCAAAAAAGCTTGCTAGCACTGGTATAGAAGCGCTGGCTTTGAATTAGGCTGAGCCAGCCATCCAAGTCTGTCTACGTGTTACCGGTGTTTCTCGTTTTTAATTATGTGCTCTTCGGCAAGTGTAATGAAGAAGTATATATTGAATTTATTATTTTTTGGCTTTAGGGAAGAGTTACAAGAATGAATGTTGTGAATTTATGCCGCAGCAGTGTGAACATTATAGGCTGACCAAGGGTCTCCGTTACAATGGCGCCTACAAGTGTCTCCTGGCGTAACATACGGTATGACATGACATCAGCCGTCATGCTAGAGCCCAGATGACAGTATTATCAAAAGTAACAGTGCTCTACAGTATGATCACACGTAACTTTCATAAGTCTATTACCGCTAAGTAAAGCAACGCTGGAATATAGATTCCTGATTCATTGGCATGCAAGTGTAATGCTAATTACACTATTATAAAACTGAAGTCAAGACTGAAAAAATTTACCTTAATTAGTTGGGACATCTGGGTTATAAGTTTACAAATGTTATTATAGAACTAAATGTTGTTGTTATAGAATGTTGTTATAGAATTAAATAGCCAGCATAGTAACCACGCGCCGCCATGGTGGTCTAGTCGCTAAGGTACTCGGCTGCAGATATGGAGGTCGCCGGATCTATTCGCGGCTGCGGCAGCTGCATTTTCGATGGAGGCGAAAATGCTGTAGGCCAGTTTGCTGAAAATCGGGTACAAGTTAAAGAACCCCAGGCAGTGAAAATTCCCGGAAACCTCCACTACGGCGTCTCTCATAATCATATGGTAGTTTGGGGACTATAAACCATACATATCAATCAGCACTGCAACCACAATTCAGGTTGCACCGACGCGATGATGGTATACAATCTTGATGTTCACATCGATGCTCTTCACTTTGATAATATTTACGCTTGTGCTTTACTGTAAATGCTGAAGTTAAGTCAAAGTATAAGTCGACCTTTAAACGCCATAGTTGTGTCCGGTAAGCCCACGATAGCAACGAACTACTACACTTTCAAAAATACGTCGAACCACTTCATAAAGCTTGGCTCGAAGCCAGCAAATACCGCTTCGAACTCGCCGCTGCCTGCTTCGAATGACACCTATTTGCAAAAGTCGTGCAATTGGCCAACTTTATTATTATTTATTATTGCAGGTCTCTCAATTTTCCGGTAACGGCAACGTTTATTATTAGCTAGCAATCAACTATTCTAACACCTACGACGACACCGATGCGGCTACCGACACGAGCATCTCGTCGAAGCGAGGTCTTCAACACCAGCGCGTTAAAACACGCTGACAGTGTCCAAGCACACGTTGGTGCAACAAAATGTGCTTTTTAATAAAATATGAGATGATTAACAAAGCTTAAACGGTGTCCAAGAAGCACTTACAACCATGTATATTTCGGCCCCAGTAAACGATTCACAGGTGGCCTTGTGCAGATGTTCGCATTCGCCATTCCCATTTAGCACATATACGTTGGTTTAGTGTCCTCGCATATATCCGCCGATACACGAAAGTACTTCTAAATAACAGATAAAGAAGATGCAAGAAATGGCGAAAAAGTTTGCCTGTAAGAGACTTGTGAACGTGCCCTGCGTTATCATCTGAATTTTGGCCTTTCGGAATGCCACTAGATACGATCATTTTCTTTTCTTGCTTTAGCCGAATTATGGGCCCTAACAACGAAACGAGGCAGCAAAGAACAGCTGACGTGAGATAAATGCACCCAGATAAAGGCGGGTGTTTCAGAAGGAATATTCGGGCACATGCGTGGTCGGAGGTTTATATTTTGTGGAGCTACCATCTTTCGGGGATTTCGAGCTGCCCCTCCTGCAGTTTTCCGAAGCACCAGATGTTTGCCGAGTTGCTCCAACAATAATTTTCCCCACACGCAGCACTTACGCTGCCACCGGGTGCACGGCCAAGTCTTACGCCTCCTGGCAAGACAGCATTCTTGCGCGCTGCTTTTCTGTACCTTCGAAAAGATGCTTGCGTCATTGAGCGATCCCCAGGTTTTCGAAGAAAAACACTATAATGGGAAATAGAGAAATAAAGTAAGACACGGTTGTGCGACGCCGGTATTGTGGCATGCGCTGAATAGGGAAAATTCTTGTGAAGACTTTTACCAACAACAAAATGAGTCTGTGATGTGAAACTTAGGATGACTGCATGATATATTACGCAGCTGCTCCACTGTACCACATTGTACCACTATCACTTAAAATAGAAATAAATAGTTGAGTTCAACCTGCGTGCCAAAATAACCCCGAAATCACAAGGTCATACATCTCAGCTTAGTCCTTCTAGCTGCTTTTCTTTTGCCCAAAGATAAGAAGTAATTGCACATGAGCTTGTGCAATAATTTATTCAGGTATGAAATTGTGGCAGAACCAAGTTTCAATATAGCTAGCCACAATTTTTATTTATTGGAGCGTTAGCCATGCACTTGTCATATTACTGCAAACTACACTTCATAAAATGCGCACAAAAGACAGGTATGGTTCTGTACTAGCCTACTGCGACCGGCAGGCGTATTATGAAAGACACGCTAGCTGGTGTTGGCACCCCGTTTATTGATAGCACCTCTGCAGTATATATAATGCAGGGGTGACGGGATCAGGGCAAGTAAACATGATGATATCTCTGCTACGAGTGTTGGCAACAGAAGAGTGTGCATGAACGTGCGCGCGCACAGCTGGATTGGATGGTCGGCAGAAACGAACACAAACAAAACATAACATTCGTTTTCTTTTCATTTAGAACCGCTGTATCCGTTTCCGAATTCGTCTGGATCTTCGTGAAGATGGTTGTGCAATATCAGTTGTCTCTGTGGTTACGTGAACGTCAGGATTATGCTGTGGCAGTTGAGCTGAGTAATTATTCAGGTCCGTCAGGGGCTGTTCAGTCGAACTCTGTACATCTGCTGCATGATTCTCTGGCGCTTGCAGGGCCTCGCTCGTCGCGCCAGTCGAAGCGGCAGTGCTAGTGTTGGTTCACCCGTCCGACTTTAAAGACGATAGTCATTCTTGGGCACCTTCGACAGAAACATTTTGGTATATCTGTCTGTCATTACATTCGTCTGTTTGTCCGCCCTTAAGGCTACATCAAAAGGCACTAAATGGCAAACCCCATCCGCAGCACCCACCAATATTGCTCAAGGTATAGCGTTCATATTTGGGCGATTGTCAATTAAAACCAATCATTGTGCATATCAGAGGCGACATAACAAGAAGTCGATGTTTTGTAGTCTGCCTTTATACTAGAAGAGGCACACACAAGTAACACTAAGAAGTGTATCGTTTATCGCGCTGCGCGGACAGTGCAATGCGATGCTCAAAAAGGTAAGTGATTCCAACGCTTTGGTACGACGACACAGTGGTGGCACCACCCCGTCGCTTTGCGTTCTACACTTATCACCTCCGAGACATGCGTGCATCTTTCTACGCGTGCGCGCGCCTTCGTTTTCAGAAATAACTTCCACATGGCGCTCGTTTCTAATGTGCCTCGATGCACTCGTTCGCCTCCACTACACGCTCGAGGCACTGTAACGCAGCACCTTCAGAATATCATTCACCAATTTTCTTACGCAAACATCTAATAAACGTTTTGTTCACTCTCTTCAAACGCAAGACTATTGTCTTTGGACGACAATTGCAGTGTAACATGCATATTCGGGCCATTTTTTTACTTGTTGAGGTTTAAATAGCAGTACTTCTGGGCGTGCCTTCATGACAGTGGCATACTTGGTCAAGATGACGTTGCACAAATTCGGCTTGAGTTTCCACCTTTGCAATCGTGGCTCCAGATGTTCATTGCACGTGCCGAGGTGTCCACTATTGTCCGGTGCCATAACTGTGCACATATACACTGCTGCCTGGCGAGACAGCCTACTCGGCTGTGCCTGTTGATGAATACGCAGGTCTGGGCGGCAAACACGTATCTAGGCGCGAACGTAGCTTGTAGCCCAGTAGCAGCTCCGACAGAGACTTTCCTTCCATTGGAGAGTACGTCTGTAATTGAACTACACTTGCAACAGGTTATCTTCCAGCGCCCCTTCTGTCACCTTACGGAACCCATCCTTGACACTTCGAACGTCTCTTTTGGCTGCTCCATTCGATCAAGGATTAAATGGTGCTGTCCGCAGGTGCACAATATTATTCCTCCTTACGAACGTGGCGAACTCCTGACTTGTGAATTGATTGGCATTATCCGAGACGATATTGAATGGTACTTCGAAGCAGCAAAACATGTTTCGCAAGAAGCCAACAGTACAAGCTGTATTCGCGTGTTTTGTGGGAACCGCTTCAATACACTTGGTAAGTGTGTGAAACACCATGAGTATCAACTGACCTGCTATTGGCCCAGCAAAATCAATGTGGATACGGGACCACCTTCAGATGTTTTGGGCCAACTTACTGGCGGGACTGCCAATAAATGGGTATATTTTGCACGAAATTTATAAACTAAGCTGACACGGCTTCTATGACCCTGTCTACACCTGGCCACCAGAACAATGACCATGCGACCAACTTCGTGGATGAGGAACCCTGGTGCGTTTCGTGTATTAGCTGTAACATTCTTTCTCGTGCGGCCGACGGTATGACAACCCTACTTTCCTGGTGTATTTGCTTGTGGGCTCATGACAGTTTTAACTTGCGGTCACAAAATTGGCAGCCGAGAGTTTTTCATTCTGTTAGCAGTTCCGGGCCAGTTATGTAATATACAGCGCGTGACACGGAGTTTTACAGTATCCTTTGAAGTGAGTTCTTGTAATTCATGAGTGGTTACAATACCTTCATGCAGGGCCTCCAACGACAAGACGTACTCGGGTGCGTCACCATCTAACGCTGACCCTGTCACCTCTTCTGGAAGTCTGCTGAGGACGTCTACTCTCAGCAGTTGCTTTCTCGGCACGTGCTGTAGCTTGCACTGGTAGCCGCCAAAGAACAGTGCCCACTGTTGAATGCGAGCTGCTGCCATCGTTGGTGTTTGGCGGTCGGACCTCAGTAGGCCGAGCAGGGGTTGATGGTCGGAATCAGGGAAAACTGGCGACATGAAAGGTAATCCTGAAAACGAGACACGTCCAAAATAAGTGCCAGTGCCTCTCGCTGCAGCTGCGAATGATTCTGTTTTGCCTTTGTTAGCGTTCTGGAGCGGAATCTACTTGGCCTATATTCATTTCCTTCTCAATAAAACAGAACAGCTCCCACACCATTTGTATATGCGTCACATTATAGCTTGAGCTCCTTCTTGCGATCAAAATGCACCAACAGTTGCGCATTTTAAAGGCTTTTCTTGGCTCTTTCGAATGCCACCTGATGCGGTGGCAGCTACTCTCAGCGCGATTTCTTTTCTATTAGCCGATACAGCGGAGACAGGAGTGAGGACATATTCGGCGAAATTCTTGCATAATACGTGATCCTGCTCACGAAAGAGCGCAACTTTTTGACATTACGTGGTCATGGCGTTTGCATGATAGCGTCTGAAAGAAAACTATGCGCTAATGTGAGAAATCAGGCAAGGAGCCAACTTACTTTTGGCATCCTGAACTTTGTGTTCTTCTCTCGCAGACCTAGGCTGTGCACGTTTATTCTTTTTCTTCAACCTCCCACCCGAAGAAGTTGCAGGCTATCTCTAGTTTATAGAGCTTCTTTGCTGGTCGCCGCACAATGTTGCCTTGTTGTGTCTTAATTCGACAGGCCCGCACTACACCGTCTGGACCAAGAACAAGTTTTGCCACACGGCCAAGAGGATATGTGCACCTTGAAACAAATGACTGCTTGAAAAGAAGGTTGTATGCACATTTAGGTTCTTGCTAATCAGCGATGAATACCAATGAAGGGCTCAAAGCTGCAGCAGGCACTCCTTTCTCTATCGTATCCAGCGGTGATCAAGCAGTTGCAGACGATACCTAAACTTCTTCGTAAAGCCATTCGTTGTTGCTTGTGCGCATCGAGATCCATACTCGAAGCTGTGTGGCCCTGAAGAAGCAATCAATGAACATTCGACCAGGAAATGGGTGGAGAATATTGGCGTAGGTTCTGCTGTGGCAAGAAAACGGGTCGTTGGTTCATAAAATGGCGAGACGTTTTTGTCGGAAGAAGGATGTCACTCTGGTTCAGTAGGCCTTGTCGACCTTAGCTGATCTAGTGATCTAGGACCCTTGCACCTGTCCTTTTTGTTCAGAAAGTCATTGAGAGATGGTGTAGATTGTGTATGAGACGATGCGTAAAATGCGCTCAGCTTTGTAGTCAGCGATTCTTGTGTAGCTTTTCTGTGAAGTATACCGTAGACATGTCGGCACTCAAAAAAATCTTCAGGCAAAGGATATTATGTTATGACCACGTTGTATCGCTGAAGCTGTCCGTTTAGAAAAAGCCTTCCGCCTTGCTTCGGTAGTCGAGTGAGAGGTTTTCTATAGTTATCTTCATTCCTTGGTGGCTCAGCTGTACACCTCTCATGCGATTCACCTGTTGTCTGACGGAGTGCGTCGAGAGTCTTGAATTGTGCAGAGTCACTTTGGTCCGTGATACCATTTGCCCCGAGTATCCCAGAAGACTGTAATCTCTGTGATGTCACTTCTGTGTTAGACTGAGTACTCACGTGTAGTGCACAGATGACCAAATTCGCATTGCTTGCGGTGGATGGCGCTCGCTGGGTTGGTCCTTGGAAAGTCCATGAAAATAGTGAATTCATAGCGACCAAATCATAGATATCTGTGCTGCGTGGGAATTCGCCAGTCGATATCTGATCCGATGACTAAACACAGCACGGGTTCTGCATCTGCTTCAAGGAAGCATCGTTCGTCAGTGTTGAATTTTTGAATTTTCCTTCAACTCGCAGCTGTCTCGTGAATTTGTTGTTGTCGGATAATGTACAAACATCGTGGCAAATAAATAGCACGGTGACTGCTTGAATAAACCAAACTTGCGAGTTATGCTGGCTACGAAGAAACACTTCCACAACCTTCAGCTTTTCAGCTCTGGAAGTTGTTCTTCCAAAAACGTTGAATGCGATTCTGGTCTCCCGAACAACCTTGAATCGTAGCTTAGTGGCGAGATCCTTCTTGATAAATGACCGTTGTCTGCCACGGTCTAGTATACCGCTCATGTATCTACAGTAATCGTCGTGACCTGCCTAACCACGGAATGTCTGAAGGTATACTGCGTTGCCTGTCATCGTTAGAATGCATGATTACTCATTATGCCGGAGTACAGTGTTGGCTGACACAAATGCTGTCATGCTGTCATATGTTAGTTTACCTTTTTGCCTCTTATAGTTTGGGTCCCACATGCTTGAGGCGTGTCTTCCATGGCAACGCGAACAAGTAAGCTTCACATGGCTTGGGCCGTACCTGATGACCTAGGGATGTACACCTGAAGCAACGATTGTCTTCACTTAGCTGTTGAGTCTTCGACTCGGGAGCAATGTCGGAGTGACATGAATGGCTGCCATGTTTTTCTTGTCCGCAAAAGAGCCATTCTTCGTGCTTTGCCCCAGTAGTGTTATGCAACACTGACGGACTACTGCAGCCTCTAAATTTTTCAACATTTTCCTTTCGCTCTCTTGGCGTCGTAAAGCACTGCTCTCGGCTTTCTAATTCAACTCTTGCGGAACTGAGCAGGTCATTCAGCCTTTTGAAGACGTGATCGCGAGTGCCTGTTGCGACACATTACCTACAGGTTCTGCAATGGGAGTGTTTCTTATTGTCTTTCTCCGTTTTTCGCGAACGAACGCTAGGAAAATGTCACCCGGTAAGGTGTCGCGCAGGATATTGACAAGCATTGCAGAAAATCTGAATGTCGTTATGTTTGAAGCTTTCAGGCAACAAATGTGGAGTTGCGCGGCGTCGTACAACTTCTGAAGACCTCTTCAGAAGTTGTTCTTTTTTTCAGACTGTTCTTCAGACTGTTCTTTTTTTTTCTGGTCCCCAAACCTTTCTCTGAGAATTTCGACGGCATCCGCATAGCATGATTCTGAAGTTGGTAGCCCCGCAATAGAAGCCTCTGCATCTCCCACAAGGCAATTACGTAAGTAGTAAAACTGTGTTGTCGGAGACAATGCTTTGTTACAATGAACCCTCTGCTCAAACTGTTCCCAAAATCCTGTTCAATTGTGAATATCGCCGTTAAAAGTCGGAAGGCTGAGCTTAGGCAATGGTAAGGCGGAATAAGCCCAGGCTGATCATTAGCTTCCGCCATGCGCGGTAGTCTGAGCTGATACTGCTGCTTGCGCCTGGCTTCTAAGACGCCCTAAAGCGGCGATCTGACAGCGTGATTCAGTAAGCATGCCTATCGCCTGGTCGTTGCACTTCGCCGCAGCGCTATATTCTGCCTCAAGCTCGTCGTCAGGAATGTGCTCTTCGAGAGCGGCATTGATGCTTGATAGTTCCAAATTACTCGCGCTCAGGTGGTCGAGAATACCCGTGAGCATGTTAATGTCGGTATTGGTATTGTTGATCAACATTCCAGCCTCCCACAATTGCTTGGTATTGTGTGTGCGTCGAGCTGCCCTCTTGGTCTTGAGGCAATCCATGATGCAAGCTTTTCGGCTGCGAGTAGGCAGGCATCCACCTCTTCCAATAACGACCAGCGAAGCGCTCGTCAGTCGGTCGATCCTCGCCACCCACGACGCGACGTGGACGAGTAGAAGATCCATTGAGTAGTGCGTAGAAGGGGGTACGTTCCGCACCATAAAATGTAAGAAAACTATGTGCTAACGCGAGAAATCAGACAATGAGCCATCTTGCCCTTCACATGCTCAACTTGCTCGTCTTCTCTCGCAGACTTAGGATGCACATGTTTGTTCTTTTTCTTCAACTTGTCCTCAACGGGGTGCAATCCTTTTCTATCTATGCGATGCCCAAGGTACATGATTGAAGATTGCCTGAACTTGCATTTGTCGGAACTAAGTCTCACGCCGTGGTCTTGAAATTGTTCCAACACTTCCTCGAGCCGCTTTCCGCCATCGCTTGTACTCTCTGCCACTAGCACGTCGTCAAGGTACGCCAGGTAACCCGCTAAGTATGAGATCCATCTTCCTTTGAAACATAGCTGGCGATGAAGCTATGCCAAACGGCAATATGTTATAACAGTATAGGCCACGATGAGTCTTAATGACACACAGCTTGCGTGACTCATTGTCCAGTGGCACTTGATTATACGCGTCCTTCAAGTCCAAAGTTCTAAACTGCTCACGCCCATTTAGGTTAGCAAACATGCCCTCGACTACTGAAAGCGGGTAATGCTCCACATCCCAAGCTGGGTTAAGGGTTACGCTACAGCCTCCAGAAATGCGCACAATACCGTCTTTTTTCAAGACCACTACAATACGTGCAGCCCAGGCCGCAGGCTGCACCCGCGATAACGCTCCCAGAGACACCAACCAATCAATCTCGTTTGAGACCTTATCTAAAAGTGCATAAGAAATGAATCTAGCATTACAGAACTTTGGTGTCGCCACCGGCTTGCGCTTTAGGCTGCCAGGAGGACGTTTTATGAGCTACAGGTCTGCTGAAAACACGTCTCTATACTCAGCAAGGTGGCTGTTCACCCTGCATGTGGCCGAGCTAAGGTTGGCAGGTGAATCTGGTGCCATCAGCTGTTCGAATGGTACGCCTTTCTTCGTGAGCGCTGTTGTAAGGTAACGTCCCCAGAGGCTCGGTCTTGCAGAGTCAAGCACTATTAGCGGACACATGACTGACACATTTGGGTAATGCACAGACAATTCCAGCTTTTCCAGCACGGGTAGTTTTCTCGTGTACCACGACAACTTCATTTGAGAATCCTTTAGGTGTGGCCACTGCGCGCCGTGTCACTCGTAGATTTGGCACAATATGACGCACACTGGTGACCCTGTGTCAATTTCCACTGGTAGTTCAACGTCTCCTCAACAAAACTTACGCCATATTGGCAGTTTCAATTCGTTTTTCCTTTGCGAGATAATGGTCTGCAGATTAATCTGCAGAAAACGAAAATAATGTACAACAACCTAGGAAGAGAACAGTGTTCGAGATAGGCAATAGGGCACTTGAAGTTGTAGAAGACTATGTTTACTTAGGACACGTAATAACCGTTGAGCCGAACCCCGAGACTGAAGTATATAGAAGAATAAGAATGGGGTGGAGCATATTTGGCAAGCACTCTCATGTATTCACAGGTAGATTGTCACTATTCCTCAAGAGGAAGGTATATAACAGCTGCATCTTGCCGGTACTTAGCTACGGAGCAGAAACCTGGAAACTCCCAAAAAAGGTACAGCCAAAGAGGATTAAAAAAAATTCTTTCTTTAATCCTTCTTGTGTACAGCTTAAATTGAGGAATACGCAGCGAGCAATTGAAAGGAAAATTGTAGGTGTAAGCATAAGAGGCAAGAAGAGACCAGAGTGAATTAGGGAACTAACCGGGGTTAAGGAATAGTTGAAATCAAGAAGAGAAAATGGACATGGGCCGGGCATGTAGCACGTAGACAGGATAGCCACTGGTCATTAAGGGTATCTAACTGGATTCTTAGAGAAAGCAAGAGGGTTAGGGGGAGACAGAAGGTTAGGTGGGCAGATGAGATTAAGAAGTTTTCGGGTATATATTGGCAGCAGCAAGCACAGGACCAAGTTGAGTGGCGGAACATGGGAGAGGCCTTTGTCCTGCAGTGAACGTGCTGAGGCTGATGATGATGATGATGATGATGATGATGATGGTGATGATGATGATGATAGTCCGAACGTGTGCTGCACTGGCTTCGTCACTCTCGTCATGGCCAGATGTGGTTTGCATGGCTGTCAAAGCTTTTACACTTTGAGCCCGTTTTACGCTCTGCCTTTCTGCTTTGGTCGCCTCATGGCATATTCTAGCCAAGTTCCCGTGCCGCGCGCAACGAAAACAACGTGCTTTAGCCCACTGGCAGACGTTGTCATCATGCCTCGTGTTTCCGCATCTTCCGCACATCAGCTCTGCGCTTCTGTTGTGGTTATCGTGAAAGAACCAGTGACGGGCTTGCACTTTAAGCACTGTCGGTGATCCTACGCTCTTCTCTTTAGCGTCGATTTGTGCTGCTTCCGCTGGAATGACCATAGCTTGTGCCTCTTTCAGCATCAACCATTTTTTTGTCAGCAGCTGCTTGCGCAGACTGTTTGAACGCATGCAGCAAATAGTACGATCCCTTAATAATCTGTCGAGTGCACTACCAAAACTGCAGTTATCCGCTATGCGCTCTATGTCGACGAGGAACGCTCGAACCCACCCACCTTCCTGATGGTAGCGCGTAAAAAACTTGTAGCTCTCAGTGGTTTTGTGTCGCTTGGGGTTGTAGTTGCTATTTATGGCTACAACTGTTTCGGCCTACATGAGCGAACTGGGGGCTCCCGGCGCAATTCGACCCGCTAGCACTTGAACTGTCTACGTGCTGAGAGCAGCGAACAGAAGCACGTGTTGCTTTTTCGAGTTGGTAGTGTCATTGGCTTCAAATATATGCTTTTGCCCTTAAAAGGTATGGTTTCATCTTATCTCTTGTATTATCGAAGAGGGGTAGCTAAAAACGGGCTGTGCTTTTTTTTTCTTTGGTGCTTCCCGTAGTGGTAGTCCAGTTGCGCCGCTGTGTTGGGCTACCTTCACCACATGGTCGACATCCATGACACTCGTAACCTCGGTAGTAACCTACTGAGACAGGCAGCCACAGCATGAACGACAGGCTAGCTGGTGGTGGAACAACGTTTATTGATAGCACCGCTGCAGCATATATAGAGCTGGGGTGAAGGGATTAGGGCAAGGGAACATGACGATACCTCTAATATGAGCGCTGGTAACAGAAGAGTGTGTACGAACGTGTGGTCACAAAGCTGGTTTGGCTGGTCCGTAGCAACAAACACAAAGAAATCATAACAGGGTCAGTACATGGGGTTCATAAAAATCCCCACACCACTATCAACCTGCTCATGATATGTGTACACAAAAGAAAACAGTCCCGATTAAGTCTGAACTTGAACAACAACAGTGTAGAACACAGCCAAGCAATCAGAAGTATTTGGCCCGGCAGATGAGCAAACAGCTCACGCTTACGCAAACACTGGGTCCGTACGACATCGCGTGAGATCGTTTCTATTGAAACTGTGCGGCAGCAGTCATGTGAATACCAGGAAACTATTTATGTTTATATTGTCACAATGCAGAAACAGCAGCAGTCGAATCCAGGAAACTCACTTTAATTGTACCAGAACACTGGCAAACTGATCGGAAGAGAACCTCGTCTTCTTCTCCCGCTGCGCGTGTTCTTCGTTGTTCTCTTGGCGCTGCTTATTTAATGTGGCATTTGCCCCCCCCCCCCCCTCCAGAGAGCAGCGTCCCGATGCTCTTCTACAAAAGACGGTGGAGTAGATGCATGGTGTAAATCAGTCCGAAAAGTAGGGCTTCATTCGCACAACGTGCACGATTTCTGGTTTTTGCTGGCGAGTTGTCGAGGGGTTGTCCGGAACGACCACGTAAGTAACGTCGCTCAGGCGTTGTAAAACTCTGTAGGGGCCAAAATACTTCTTCAGCAATTTTTCGGACAGTCCCCGGCGGCGGATAGGACTCCATACCCAGACTTTGTCGCCGGCCCGATAGACGACATGTCGGTGTCGCAGATTATAACGTTGGGCGTCATAATTTTGCTGCTGGGTGATTCGGACGCGCGCAAGCTGCCTCGCTTCTTCTGCTCGTTGGGTAAAAGATGCAGCGTCCAAATCAATGTCATTGCAGTCGTGCAGTAACATGGCGTCAAGCATCGTCGTCACTTCACGGCCATGAAGGAGACTGAACGGCGTTCTTCGTGTAGTTTCTTGCTGCGCTGTATTATAGGCGAACGTGATGTACGGTAGAATGTCGTCCCAGTTCTTGTGATCCACGTCCACGTACATACACAACATGTCCGCAAGAGTCTTGTTGAGGCGTTCTGTTAAGCCGTTGGTTTGTGGATGATAGGAAGTGGTTTTCCGATGGGCTGTTCCACTGAGCTCAAGCACTGTCTTCAGGAGCGCGGCCGTGAAAGCGGCACCTCGATCCGTTATTATGATTGTTGGAGCACCGTGCCTCAGGACGATATTTTCTACGAAGAATCGTGCGGTTTCAACGGCGGTGCCACTTGACAAAGCCTTTGTTTCCGCATAGCGCGTAAGATAATCAGTGGCGACTATTACCCACTTGTTGCCAGCATGGGAAGTCGGATATGGTCCAAGGAGATCCATTCCAATTTGGGCAAAAGGTACCGTGGGCACTTGAATTGGTTGTAATAGTCCAGCTGGTTTTAACGGTGGCGATTTTCGTCGTTGGCAATCGAGGCACGTGCGAACGTAATGCTTCACAATAGCTGGAAGTCTTGGCCAGTAGTATTTCTGTTGGATTCTTGCCAATGTGCGTGTGTATCCGAGATGACCAGACGTTGGCTCATCGTGGCAAGCACAAAGTATCTCCTCACGAAGTGACGTCGGAACGACAAGTAGGTGGGTGCTTCCTCTGGGGGAAAAGTTCTTCTTATAGAGAACACCACTACGTAAGCAGAATGACGGCAGGCTCCTTGCAAATCTTCTAGGGACGGTTGTTGTCCGGCCATTCAAAAATTCAATAGGAGGAAGCAACTCACTGTCTTCTTTCTGCTTGCACGAAATCGTAGTGGTGTCAACGACTCCTACAAACGCCATGCTCTCATCGTCTGTGTCATCATCGCGCTTTATCGGTGACCTTGATAAGCAATCGGCGTCGGCGTGCTGCCGTCCGGACTTATACACGACCGTCATATCGAACTCTTGAAGGCGTAAGCTCCACCGTGCGAGCCGACCAGACGGGTCTTTCAAGTTGGTCAGCCAGCAGAGAGAATGATGGTCGCTGACTACGTGGAAGGAACGACCATAGAGGTACGGACGAAACTTCATAACCGCCCATACGACAGCAAGACACTCTTTTTCCGTTGTAGAGTAGTTGGACTCGGCGCGGGAAAGCGTCCTACTAGCATATGCGATCACACGCTCGGCTGAGTCTTGCCACTGGACGAGTACAGCGCCTAAACCCACGTTGCTGGCATCTGTATGGACCATGGTAGGAGCATCCTCATCAAAGTGAGCAAGCACAGGGGGAGTCTGCAGGCGTTGTCGGAGATCGTCAAATGCCACCTGTTGATCGTCGCCCCATGTGAACGAAACGTCTTCTCTTGTGAGTCATGTTAACGGCGAGGCTATGTGGGAGAAATTGGCAATAAACCTTCGGTAGTATGCGCATAGGCCAAGGAAACGCCTGACTGCTTTCTTGTCTTTTGGTACCGGAAATTTTCTGACGGCCGCAATCTTATCGGGATCAGGTCGAACACCTTCATGGCTCACCACATGACCTAAAAATTGAAGCTCCTTGAAACCGAAGTGGCACTTCTCGGGTTTCAGTGTCAGGCCGGCAGATCTTATTGCCCTGAATACCGATAGCAGCCTGCTCAGGTGTTCCTCAAATGTTTTTGAAAAAACAATGACGTCGTCCAGATAGACCAGACATGTCTGCCACTTAAGGCCTGACAGAACGGTATCCATCAGTCTCTGAAATGTTGCGGGGGCTGAGCACAATCCAAATGGCAAGACTTTAAATTCATAAAGCCCGTCAGGCGTTACAAAAGCCGTTTTTTCTCTATCTCGCTCGTCGACCTCGATTTGCCAATACCCACTTTTGAGGTCCATTGACGAAAAGTAGCGTGCATACCTCAGCCTGTCGAGTGAATCATCGATGCGCGGTAATGGGTATAGTCTTTCTTTGTCACACGGTTCAGCTTGCGGTAGTCGACACAAAATCGCAAGCTTCCGTCTTTCTTTTTAACCAGCACTACCGGCGACGCCCAAGGACTTCTTGACGGCTGGATGACGTCATCATCGAGCATTTTCTTCACTTGTTCTTGGATTGCTTCACGCTCTTTCGGTGCTACGCGGTATGGATTCTGTCGTATTGGCCTTGCCGTCTCCTCCGTTATTATCCGATGTTTCGTCAGTGGCGTTTGACTGACCCTCGAGGTCGATGAAAAACAGTCTTTGAACTGGTGCAGAAGATTTAATAGACGCTGTCTCTGCGCTGGTGACAAATCTGAGCTTACGTCAATAGGTGGTGGGGCTGACGTGGCTTGCGGCTCGTCCTGTTGTACTACACAGCACTTGCGGATTTCGGTGATCTCGTCAAAGTAGGCAACTGTAGTGCCTTGTGTAATGTGTCGTCGCTCGTTGGTAAAATTCGTCAACAGAACCTCTGCTTCACCGCACACAACATTGACGATACTTCTGGCAATTGCAACACCACGAGAGAGTAGGAGCGTCAATACTTGTTCAGCGATTCCTTCTCCAGTATTCTGCTCGCTGCACGTGACTGAAACAAGGCGGCACGATAACGGAGGTACGGTCACATCGTCAATGACTCGTAGGGATTTTCGGTGTAGCGCTGCGCTTTGATCCGCTGAAAAGGTCAATACACCGTCCGGAATATTTATGATGGCACCATATTCCCGCAAGAAATCCATCCCCAAGATTGCCTGTTTGCAACACTCAGAAAGGATAACAAAAGTTGCGACGAAGGATGCATCCCCTATCTTCATTCTTGCGGTGCACTTTCCGGTAGGTGTGAGTAGCTGCCCTCCAGCTCCTCTAATCTGCGGTCCTGTCCATTCCATTCTAACCTTCCTGAGCGTGTCTGCCAGACTCTCACTCATTATTGAGAAGTCCGCGCCAGTGTCGACCAATGCCATGACGTCATGTCCGTCAATCGTAATTGCAACTTCGGCAGTAACAACCCCATCCTTCGTCGATTCATTGAAAATGTGTCTCTCTTCGCTCGGCAGTAATGGGGGATTTTCAGCACTTCGACGATACGCAACCTTCCCCCCCGAGGTCGCTGCTTTTAGTTTCCCCGGCGTGGACTAGGAGATCTCCCTCTTGGCATGTCAGTGGTGCTCCGTCTAGAAGATAGAGAATAACGCCCAGGAGAGGGTGAGCGTGACCGAAACCCAGGAGGAACATCCCGCGGGGTCATGACATTCGTGTCGACGTCAGGTGTTCCGTTGAAATGGCGCCGAGGAACCGTAGAAGGAAACCCTTGGTACCCTGCGGCGCGATACGGGCAATACCGAACGATGTGGCCTGCTTCGCCACAGTGAAAGCACAGGGGCCTATGATCAGGGGTACGCCAGATGTCTGTTTTGCGAAGTGGTGGCCGCCTCGGCATCGAAGTTTCTCTGTAGTACCAAGGCATTGTCGGTGGATGTTGCTGGTGGTACTTATGTGGTGTCGGCACGTTCGCTGGCTGTCGGCGGACTACGTCTGCATAGCTTGCCCCGGGAGTGCTCGTGTTCGGCTCAGGAAGCGAGAGCGCTTGCCTGATCTCCTGGCGTACAACTTCCGTTACTGAGGTGATCGCGCAGTCGTTCGGTTTGGCGACGAGTTTCTTGACCTCTTCTTGTACGATTTCTCGTATTAGTTGGTGCAAAGAACCTTCGTCGGGTGTTGTTGCTGTGGTAGTGGCTGCCACGCTGATCGGTGCACTGTGCGTTGGGCGGTCATACTGGCGATAACGTAGATGCAGTGCGCGTTCGATAGATGTCGCCTCCTTGGAGAATTCATCCACACTTGTAGGCGGGTTTCGTACGAGGCCAGCGAACAGCTCATGATGATAAGGGGCGCGAAAAAAACGACACACAACAGAGAAGAAGTACACGGGACGACGCGTGTACACTGGAGCGCGTCGTCCCGTGTACTTCTTCTCTGTTGTGTGTCGTTTTTTTCGCGCCCCTTATCATCATGAACCAGCACCAACTCGCCCAACTTTTTACTTTACTCAGCGAACAGCTGCTCCTTAATGCCCCGCATGAGGTGGCTAACCTTTTTGGCTTCGGGCATATTAGGATCTGCTCGACGAAATAGCCGCGCCATGTCCTCAACAAACATCGTAACGGATTCATTTGGTTTCTGAATCTGTGACTCGAGGAGACGCTGTGCAATTTCTCGTCTTTCAGTGCTCGCGAACGTGTCGAGAAACTTCTGACGGAACTCGTCCCAAGACGACCACACGCGATTCGTGAACCACGTTCGGGCTCCGTCTTGAAGCGGAAAATAAACGTAGCCCAATTTCTGTGTGGTGTTCCAACCGTTAACATTCACTGTGTGCTCGAATTCCTCGAGCCAGTCATGTGCATCTTCATATGCGTTTCCGTGGAAGTCAACCGGAAGTCGAGGGTTCAAAACAGTCACCTGTGTCGTGCTGGGGCTGGACATGTTGGGGCCAGTGCTTCCAGGCGCCGTCATGCTTTCTGGCACAGTCATGCTTTCCGGCAATGGACCAAACTCCGGGCTGAGGCCTAACAGGCGCCGGCTGCTGCGGTGAACGGGGGTGTCGATGCGCGGAAGTCTTTCTTGACCAGATGCGGGGCTGTTGTCAGGCGTCCCCAACATGTACCCAGCGCGTCCACCAGTGTCACAATGCAGAAACAGCAGCAGTCGAATCCAGAAAACTCACTTTAATTGTACCAGAACACTGGCAAACTGATCGGAAGAAAACCTCGTCTTCTTCTCCCGCTGCGCGTGTTCTTCGTTGTTCTCTTGGCGCTGCTTATTTAATGTGGCAATATGATCTTCGTGAAAGCTCTCCATCACACTACGGCTGTTTGAGTGCATTTTTACAACAAAATCACTTATTCCACCACAACAAGGAGCGTTTTTGGCGCCGTAGTTGTGAGCCGCTACCACCGTTCGCGTTCTCAAACACGTCAAATTTTAAATAGAAAACACCAAGGACACATTGAGATTTAAATGCACGTCTCCTGCTTGCAAGTCCAGTAGTCGACCGCGGAGCCACTCCATTGTTTATAACCCATTGCAAAATAACCTTTGGCAGGCTTCATGTTGAGAAAGAATGCCGCCAATACGAGTAATAGACTGTTTTAGAACATCAGAGGGAGAACCAGGCATCACATCATCCGAATCGCATAACGAGTGGGTCGTCGAATTGCTTGCTTGCTCGATGGTACTTATATGCTGTGACTTGTACCCACCACGGGGGATTAATAAACCGGCAGGTATTGTAACGGGAAAAACAAATATGTAAGTTTCGATGCAGAACTGTATTTATTATGACATCTAGGGAATATAACATTAGACAATCATAAGGTTACCTACGAATAAAATAGGTAAAAGACTATTATTCCTGCAGCCCATCACAAAATATTCAGGCTTCAATGTAGTCAGCAACAAAATAAAAAAAATTGCACAGAATTGCATGCAAGTTTGTCCCGGTTATCACGCTTCAACGAAAAATGACTCAGAATGGCATAGTAAATAACCCCAGACAAAAGGAAAGCTATGATGGTTCTTCACGGAGTGGGTACTCTCCAAGTGTGCTTGTAGCAGTTACCCAAAAAGAGTCAAAAATCGAATAGCACGTACCTTCGGTATCGATATAATGCGAAGCAAGCCCATGAAAGGGGATTGTTGTAATATTTTTTTATTGAGCGAAACGTCACGAAGTGGTGCTAAAGATATGTGCAAGTGCATGCACAGACCTAAGTTAACCAGCTGCATAATTTTTATATTACCGGTTGTGTGCAGTTGCGTAATAATGTCTACAGCAAGATGTGTATTAGATACACTAGAAGCAACAAGATGTTATCAAGGGCTGGTGCTCCCGGGAATGTTGCTCCCTAAACGCTGCACATATAAAGTAAATCGGATAGCACCTAACTACAATTGATCTTGATACGACGTGGCGGCTGTGTCAAGTATATGAGTACGTATGTATAGTATATAAAATTGGATAGCAAGCACAGTAACCAGAATTGAAAATTTCCAAGCATTGGGATATATTTGAAAACATCAAGGGCCCCTAAAGCTTAGCCTTTAGGCTTTAAATGTGATAGGCATCCTGTTGGCAGTGTGAACTTCTAACACTTAGTGCACAAAACCAATTCGTAATTGCTATGCACCCACTACGTGATCTCAAGGGAATAGGTGCAGTAGAGTGGGTTCCTTTTGTATTGCAGTACCAGCTTTCAACCACGAAGCCATTATGATCATCACATATATTGACGCCCGTTGGCAATGGAAGCTTGTACCAGACATATGTTTTCTTCAAGATGTCAAGTTGCATTCTGAAGCATCTATATGCAGGATGTGTGTGTTTGTGAATCGTGAATGCTACGTTCACTAAATTTGGAATCAAAGGAAGTTATTTTCAGTGTTTTCACAAGCAGAGGCGTGGACGCGTGGTAGAACATCCGCTTGCCAGGCAAACGATCAGGGTTCAGTGCCCATTCAGACGCAAACAACCCTGGTTCCGTCCCGAACTGTGCTCGAGAAATTTCTTTTATCAAATATCTTTTTTATTTGCAACGGTCTAGATTTTTCGATCACGCATAAGATGATGAAATTTACGCTCGCAACTAACAACTCCGACACTGCCGTCGATGCCGGAATTTGCATGAAACGAGCTCTTTAACACTATTGCGTGAGAAGTAGTTACAAGACATGGCGTGACTCTGTGGCAGAATACTTGATTGCCATGGATAATGCTGGGGTAGATTACTTCTGGGAGCCTGCCATTTGTTGTTTGCATTCATCGGGCCAACAGTGCCGATATGAGCATTTTCTTAATGATGACGCACTTAAAATACTAATGTGTGTTCCTACCATTCCTCGGTAGAAATAAAGTGTCGATTACATGTGGCACATACCCACATAATAGTGGCACACACCCGACCACGCATGTGTGTCACTGTCTTGCGCAAAGTGTTCTACGACGTACGCAGCAACGGCATTTAGACATTGTTGTCATGCGAGTGACTCGTATTCGTCATACCATCTTACCCTGCCATAATAATTTTGGTTATACCGAAGTGAACCAAGATATCAAAGGCACCCAGACGTAGCCAGCTAGACTGATATTTATTTAAAAAGACAGACAGACAGACAGACAGACAGACAGACGGACGGACGGACGGACGGACAGACAGACAGACAGACAGACAGACAGACAGATAGATAGATAGATAGATAGATAGATAGATAGATAGATAGATAGATAGATAGATAGATACTCAAATCGCCGTAGTAGGAATAAAAATGCACCACATTCAAAAGGCGCTATAAAAGCTGCTCTTCCAACTTACGCTGTGACTGTGCTGCGCATTCTGCGCAGGCTTGGGTTGTGTTGATTTGCGAGAGTGTTTTAATTATTCAGTCATATGAACGTACGACCATTGTGAGTATTTTCAGGAAATGCAATATTTAGGTAACCTATTCAATCCTAACGCAAAGGGAGAAACAGCAACAGTACACGATGTATGACGCCGGATGTTGCCGCGTTCGAACTTGAACACGCCAGATGTTGGCGCGTTCGAGTCACTTTTTTAGCGCGCCGGTGTTTTACGTCGGGGTCCATCACGGCTATGCAGATGTAATTCCGTCACGCAACTGACATTGAAAAATGTATACTGACAGATTGCAAAGAAACGATTGGCAGATCCCACGTACAGAGCAAATCGATTATATGTGAAGCACAAATAAGCAAAGTTGATATGTCACTTTTAAATCAGCACAACCTTACGAGGCTTAAGTAAGATATGCCATACATGACATCCGTGTCGGAATTATCACGTTTGGACGTGTCATTTACCTTCGTCGTCTATTCACGTTATGCATGGTTTCAAATATCTATATGTGGAGATAGGCCGCGCACACGCAATGAGTGTAGCATGTGGTCATGCTTTACAGGACACGAATATCGCGGTTATTATGTTTGAATGTGTCATTTACATTCGTCGTCCATTCACGTCACGTATACCAAATTTAGTACATGTGAAGCTAGCGAATCGGTCTCAAGTGCATGATGAGCGTGGTATGTAGTCATGTTTTTGCATGACACACATCTCACGATCATCATCTTTGCACCAGTCATATACCTTCGTCACCCATTCTATAGAACAGGGTCGATGACCCGTAACATCAAACTTGGTATACGTGAAGCTAACACAAGGACCGCGAGTGCATCTTGAGTGTGGCGTGTAGTCATGCTTATGACACACATGACATGCATGTCATGATTTCTATGTTAGGGTCATGTCATACCATAAGAGTTTTGCAATATTTCACGTGAACAAAACCGCTGCAAGTGCACCAAGCCAATGAATCATAACACTTGTGTGGATGCCAGGTCGATGAAGAACGAGTCCTAACATAAAACGTAACGATTATTTTTTAACGTAGCAGCAGCAGCAGGGCAAGCATGCCGATGCAGCGCTCGAACGGTTTGAGAAAACAATGAGGGAAATGAGCCAGGCAGCTTTGGCCTTATAGCTACCTGTGGTGACGTCAGCCTCCGGTAGAACAGCTGCGGCACTGTCCCTTATCAGATGGGCGTTCCAGCATGCCGACGAGTCATGCTGGGTGCGCCGGTTCGTGCGCAGTGTGTCGCCACACATTCTTGACATACAAGTCATGATTTTCATGTTATTACTAGTGACTTATAGTCTTCATACAGTCGTGTTATGCCATACCAACTTTGGTATTGATACCCTTACCGAAACGAACACGAGAACTAGAAGTCATAGGTGGCTAAACTAAACCTGCTATTAACTAAAAGTCATAGATAGATAGATAGATAGATACGCTCAAAGGCGCAGAAGTTCGCTAAGATGTGCATAAAAAAAAAGCCTACACAGGACGGAGGTCGCTCAACGCGCTGCCACGGCCACGTTTACGAAAGGAGTACACGACGCAGAAATAATTGTGACAGTTGTTCACGCTTGTCCCGTTTATACTTGCGCACTTGTTTCGTGCCTGTTTTTTTTTTCTATTTGAACAGCGCGATTAAGGTGTCAAGCTGTCGCAGTTGTTAGTCGACGTTCGTCCTGTGTATTGAAAATACGGGCGTGCTTTCTGCTCTTGGTGTGCGCTGCAAGTTCCGAGCTGCTTCCTTTCCGAACCTTACTTTAAAATTTGTTGCTGCTGCTGAAACAATGCACAATAAACGATGAACTACCTGTTTAAAGGCACAATTCACTTTCTTGTTATACCGATTCCCATATAGAGCAATCAGCCAGCATTTTTTATGTGTCTTTTGTTTACACCTCAAATCTTTCGTTAAACTGGCTGTCACCGAAAGCTTCCTTCTGAGCGCAGGAGCCGGTACTTCTCTGACTCGTACGTAAGCACGCGCAATTTTGAGTTGGTAATTTGGTACGCGTTAGTGAACTAACATATTGGCATTCTTCTTCAGCGGATTGCATTAGTCATTTTTTTTGGTAGTTTCTTAGTTGCAGGTATCGATATAACTGCAATTATGTATTCTGGCACGCCGGATGTGTACTGCTACAATGTCGCTTGCGCGAAAAAAAAAACTAAATATTCACTCGTGTGTGTGGATATCTACCAAACAAAACATGTATATTATCTGTTCTTGTTGACCAGTAGCAAGTGCTAGAAACAACTATCAAAGGAAAGAAAAATATCGGCAGCAACAGCTGACAATCTTTGACTGCTCCTCCAGTCAAATTGAGATTTTTCATAGTTAAGATGTAGATGCTTCAAAAAACTTTGCGCTCTTGCTAATATCTGACGTCATTGAGTGCCCAGAAGCCATTCGTCACTGTCGAATCAAGACGCAATTGTTATTTGGAAAGGAATATCATGTCAGTCTTGACTGTGCGACTTGTAAACATGAAGTTGAACGGCGCGTTCTTACGATAAATAGTCCTTTTACAACCTCACAAGCACGTCCTGGCGTGGCGTAGTGGGTAGCGTACTGGGTTAGAGTTCAGGAGGTAGGAAGTTCGAGTCTCGTCAAGCAATGTTTTATTTTCTTGTATTTTAATTTTCTTGTTCTGGATGCGCGTTATTTTACTTGTATATTTATTTGTTTATGGTGAATGGGCACCCCCGTTTCATCCCTGGGAAGCCATTTTGCGCAGAGTGCTGGGACGCTGCCGCTACAGCGTCCCAGTACCTGCACTGGGAGGTGCTGGTACCAGCGCTATACTGGGCCCATAATCAGGCATGGAGCTTGACGCTGGTACCCAGTGGCGCTGGTTTTTGCAATAAGATAGGGCCTGGCAGCATTCGAGTTGGTTGCGTTTCGTAATGTTAAGTGATGAAAATGGCAGATGTACGTTACAGCGTATTAGCGAGGATAATGGGAGTTAGTTTTTGAAAGAGGTTGTTTATGGTTATCTGGGGCCAAATTGTAATTGCCTTTGTGCTTTTTTCGCATGGCAAATTGATCCATCTTCAGTAAGCATCTCTGCATTCATGATTGTTGTAACTTTAGCAGCGCGAAATTGTGGCAAATTTTGAGAGTAGCGTGTTTTTCATTTGACTGCGTTTTTTGAGGAGCCTGGAGGGATTTGAGTGAGTCTATTGCACTTGACTGCGGCATGGCATTGCGTTGTATGGTTTGTTTTGCTGCTGTCCGTCAATTTGAGGTGGTTTGGAAGTTGGTTGCGAGTTTGCATATGGAGGTTCTTGGCCTGGCCCTCGACTCCGTAACCAGCCATTCTCTTCGGGCCCAGCGGTTGGGAGCGCCGGCCAGCCGAGATTTTCCGGGTGGTGGAGGAGCTGTTATGCTTGGCCGGGTAGTTCATCCCAGCAGACGCCATTGTGCATAAGCTGGTCTACTAGAATGCTTTAAGCCCATGAACGCTCGGTCAGAAGCACCATGCACAATACTCTCCTGTAGGTGTTCCAGGCAGTTCGTAGTGGTTGGGTTACGAGGAACTCGACGGAATCATCGCGAAAACCCCTTTTGTTGAACAGGGTCGAAAAGCATGAGACAACGTTACTGTTGCAGTTCTCATGAAGTCAACCTCTCCAGACAGTCATTCTCCCCTACGCAAGGTCATGACAAAGAACCAACAGTTCAGAAGTTTGGGAAGGAGTCGCAGTCGCAGTTCTTAGAGATCGACCACCTGGCCTGCCGAGTTCGAGAAACTTCTGGACACACGGTAGCTGAAGGCAGCCATGGACTGCTGATCACGTTCGTGTCAGCGGCCATCTTCTCCCTAGAGGAGCTTCACTTTCCCTCTCCACCGGACTCCACCCCTTTGCACTGCAATGTCTTCATGGCGTCGGCCGGGTGCGTCATTGTGTTGTGCGCTCGTGTTACTCAGTGGACATTTGCACCCGCGTTGCTTATCAGCCGTGTGGTCCATTATCTGCACTCTTTCTGGTGTGTGGATCACTGAGACTTAACGTCACCTGATTCGTGGCGACAGTGGCCACCGAATCCTTCGGACTGTCATGTAAGGAATTGACGGGCTATAAAAGCCGAAGCCTTTTGGAAAAGAGCTGAATCTCTGTACAGTTTCATTTTTCTCATCATGTAAATAAACATCTGTTCCATCTCCAAGAACGCGTCTCCTCACTTGCGAAGATCGGCTGTGTGGACGATGGCGAGGAGCCAGCTACCCTTAAAGAAAACGCCGTACCTGCCATCCACCTAATACCCGTTACAGTACAAAGCCTTCCTGCCATACCTAAACTTATTTTGTTACAAGACACGCAACCAGAAGCTAAATTTCCCAGTTACCGTGCAGTACATTCAGACACCACCGACGCTCCCCGAGTGTCCCCACTCATTCACCGCACGTTCACACACCAAGGGCACACCATCACCTCGTCCACCTCATGCATGCTTAGAGAGATCATCCTCACAAAACTCGGCACACCTCTAACATTTATAACTACCACACTCCACGCCAGGCCACGGTCACTATCGATGTTCTACTGCCGAGAACTCACTGCATCAAGAGCCGTAACCCCCTTCTCATAAGCGGTGATTTAACTCTTAGCAGACCGACTGGGGTTATCTGTACACTACAGCGATTCGGCTTTCCCTATGTAAATCTAACGAGTTTGCATTACTTAATAAAAATGAGATATTAAGCAGTTTTGAGAAAAAACTTTATACGCTCGAACATTTTGTTGATTTTCGAAAAGCATTCGACACCGTGCATCGTAGGGCTCTTTTAGAAAAAGTTAATAACTACGATGTGCGTGGCGTTGCTAATAGCTTACCACGAAATTACCTAACAGACCGCTATCGACATTCTGCTATCAATCAAGAGATATCCCCGTGTGCCAATGCTAACAAAAGTGTGCCAAAGAATTGGCACTTGGCCCTCTCTTTGTTATAGTTTACGTAACCTTCTATGTGATATTCAGGGTTCTCCCAAATCATTCATGTATGCTGACGACAGCAATGTTTTTTTTCTAGTTACTCAATCTCTGAACTTGAAAGTACTGTAAACACATATCTAAATAAGCTGTTTTGCTGGCTTAAGCTAAACAAGCTGTGACCCATTGGTAGTAAAAATAAATTTGTGTTTTTTGCACCTATCAACAAGCCACGAAACATTAGTCTATGTGTCTCGTTTGAGAGTCAGCCTTCAGAAAAAGTAAAGGTATGAAAATTCTTGGGCGTGTGGTTCTAGAAAAAGCTTTCTTAGAATGAACACAATAAAACTAGCAGCATATCTAAGTAGAAACGTTGGATGTATATACAGAATTTGTCCTTTATTACCCCTTTGGGTCAAGAATCCATTATATTATACTTTGTTCTACTCCATGCTAAGTTATTGTTTCTTGTGTTGCAGATCAATTACAGCACAGATTTACAAGACCTTACGTTACAGAAAAAAGTATTACGACGATTCGAAGGATACTGCGGTCGCACACAAAACCTTAGCAGACGTTCGTTATTTTCCAAGTCTTTCGCGTTTATGAGCAAACTAAATATATTATTACAATATACTTTTGCACTTTATTAATAACAAACTACAGACAATCAAGCCCGTATATCACGTGTTATTTGCTGGCGCAACCCAGTAA